>NC_141141.1:43175564-43519314 GCF_053477565.2 Lygodium microphyllum
ATCAAACTTTTTAATGTAAACATTTTGTTTAATTAAAATAAGGACAAAGAGAGAGAGAGAGAGAGAAAGAGAAAAAGCAAAAAAAAGAGGAGAGAGAGGGAGAGAGAGAGAAGGGGGAAACAAAGAGAAAGAGAATTATAGAGAGGAAATATAAAGTTTAAGAGAGAGAGAGAGAGAGAAAGAGAGAGAGAGAGAGAGAGAGGAAAAGAAAAAAGGAAAAGAGAGGAGAGAAGGGGAGAGAGACAGAGAAAAGAAAATGAGAGAGAGAAAATAAGAAGAATTGTAGAGAGGGAATTATAGAGAAAGAATGTGAACATAGAGAGAGAATTATAGAGAAAGGAAAGATAAAATTTAAAAGAAAGAGTAAAGAAAAAGAAAAGAACAAAAGGGAAACTTTTTTTTGAATTAAAATAAGAATATATATATATATATATATATATATATATATATAAAGAGCAAAAAAGAAAGAAGAGGAGAGGGAGGGAGAGAGAGGGGGAACAAAGAGAATCTTACTACTATATTATTTTAGCTATAGGTTTGGAAAGCCTTGAACCTCCAAAGGGCTTCCCGAACCTACCCTCTTTTCCAAACCTCCATTTTTCAATCAAAACCCCCTCCCGTTCTCTCTTTCTCACGTGCAATATCTCATTTTCTCTTTCCCTTTCCTTTTTTCATTAAAGCGAAGAAAATGAGAGAGAGAAAATAAGAAGAATTGTAGAGAGGGAATTATAGAGAAAGGAAAGATAAAATTTAAAAGAAAGAGTAAAGAAAAAGAAAAGAACAAAAGGGAAACTTTCTTTTGAATTAAAATAAGAATATATATATATATATATATATATATATATATATATATATATATATATATATATAAAGAGCAAAAAAGAAAGAAGAGGAGAGGGAGGGAGAGAGAGGGGGAACAAAGAGAATCTTACTACTATATTATTTTAGCTATAGGTTTGGAAAGCCTTGAACCTCCAAAGGGCTTCCCGAACCTACCCTCTTTTCCAAACCTCCATTTTTCAATCAAAACCCCCTCCCGTTCTCTCTTTCTCACGTGCAATATCTCATTTTCTCTTTCCCTTTCCTTTTTTCATTAAAGCCTCCCCCTCCCCTCCCCCCCCTCCCCCCCACTTCTCTTTTTTTAATTAAAACCCCTTCCTCCCTCTCACTTATAATTTCTCTCTTTCTTTTCCCCATTCCCTTTTTAATTAAATTCTTCCCCTCTCTCTCTCTCTCTCTCATGTGTAGGGCCTAGGTTCTCTCTCTCTCTCTCTCTCTCTCTCTCTCTCTCCCCCCTTTAATTAAATCCAACTTCTTTTTAAATCAAAAGTTTATCACACACACACACACACACACACACACACATAGAGTTAGATTAAACTTTTCTTTAATTAAAAATTTTAAAAGCTTTTTTTAATTTAATTTTTTTCGAACATAGTTTTTCACACACTTTGAGAGAGAGAGAGAGAGAGAGAGAGAGAGCAAAAAAAAAGAAGAGGAGATGGAGGGAGGGAGATGAGAGGGAACAAAGAGAAAGAGAATTATAGAGAGAGAAAATATAAAATTTAAGAGAGAGAGAGTGTGTGTGTGAGAGAGGAAAATAAAAAAGGAAAAGAGAGGAGAGAGCCGAAGAGAGACAGAGAGAAGAAAAGGAGAGTGAGAAAATAAGATGAACTCCCCCTCTCTCTCTCTCATGTGTAGGGCCTAGGTTTTCTCTCTCTCTCTCTCTCTCTCTCTCTCTCTCTCTCCTTTAATTAAATCAAACTTCTTTTTAAATCAAAAGTTTCTCCCTCTCTCTCTCTAACTTAGATTAAACTTTTTAATTTAAATTTTTTAATTAAAATTTTTAAAAATATTTTAAATCTAAAAATTTTTGAACATAGTTTTTCAAACACTTTGAGAAGAAGATAGAATAAAAGAGAGAGAGAGAGAGAGAGAGAAGAAGAAGATGATGATGATGGCGAGAGAAGGGGGAGAAAGACGAAAGAGAATAGTTTTTTTAATTAAATATTTTTCTTCTCCCCCTCCCCCCTCTCTCTCATGCATAGGGCCTAGGTTCTCTCTCTCTCTCTCTCTCTCTCTCTCTCTCTCTCTGATTAAACTTTTTAATGTAAACATTTTCTTTAATTAAAATAAGAAGAGAGAGAGAAAGAGCAAAAAATAAGAAGAGGAGAGGGAGGGAGAGAGGGGGAACAGAGAGAAATAGAATTATAGAGAGAGAAAATATAAAATTTAAGAGAGAGATATATATAAAAATAAAAAATGAAAAGAGAGGAGAGAAGGGGAGAGAGATAGAGAGAAGAAAATGAGAGAGAGAAAATAAGAAGAAGAAGAGAAAGAATTTGAACACAGTGAGAGAATTATAGAGAGAGGAAAGATAAAAGTTAAAAAAAGAAAGAGAATTATAGAGAGAGAAAATACAAAATTTGAGAGAGAGAGAGAGAGAGAAAGAAGAAAAGATAAAAGGAAAAGAGAGGAGAGAGGGGGGAGAGAGACAGAGAGAAGAAAATGAGAGAAAATAAGGAGAAAATTTATAGAGAGAAAATTATAGAGAAATAATTTGAACATAGAGAGAGAATTATAGAGAAAGGAAAGACAAAATTTAAAAGAAAGAGAAAAGAAAAAAAAAGAACAAAAGAGAAACTTTCTTTTGAATTAAAATAAGGAGAGAGAGAGAGAGAGAGAGATACAAAGAGCAAAAAAGAAAGAAGTGGAGAGGGAGGGAGAGAGAGGGAACAGAGAGAAAGAGAATTATAGATAGAGAAAATATAAAATTTAAGAGAGAGAGAGAGAGAGAAAAAAAAAGAAAAAAGGAAAAGAAAGGAGAGAGGGGGACAGAGACAGAGAGAGAAAATAAGAAGAAGAGAGAGAATTTGAACACAGAGAGGATTATAGAGAGAGGAATGATAAAATTTAAAAGAAAGAGAAAAGAAAAAAAAAGGAAAAGAGAGGAGAGAGAAGGAAAGGAGAGGAGAGGGAAGAGAGAGAGAGAGAATAATAATAATAAGAAGAAGAAAGAGGAAAAGAGGAAGAGAGATGGGGGAAAGAAAAGAGAAAGTTCTTTTTAAGATTTAAATATTTATAGAGAGAGAGAGAGAGAGAGAGAGAGAGAAGATAAAATTTAAAAGAGAGAGGAGAGAAAAAAAAGATAAAATTTAAAAGGGAGAGAGAGAGAGAAGAAAAAAGGAAAATTAGGAGAAAGGGGAGAAGAAGAAAAGGGGACGGAGAGAGAGAGAGAGAGAGAGAGAGAGAGAGAGAGAGAGAGAGAGAGAGAGAGAGAGAGAGAGGAGAAGAGAGAGAATATAAACATAAAGAGAGAATTGTATGTAGGGAAAATATAAAATTTACATGCTTTAAGAGAGACTGGGGGGAAGAAAGTGAAAGAAGAAGAAGAAGAAGAAGAAGAGAGAATAGAGAGAATGATAGAGAGAAAATATAAAATTTAAAAAGAGAGAGAATAAAAAATAGATGAGAAAGAGAGCAGGAAAAGAGAGGAGAGAGAGAGAATAAAAGTGCAAAGAGAAGAAAAGGAGAGAGAGAGAGAGAGAGAGAGAGAGAGAGAAGAAGAAAAAAAGGAAAAAAGAGGAGAGGGAGAGAGAAGGAAAAGAGAGGAGAGAGGGGGGAGAATAAAAGTAGAGAGAGAGAGAAGAAAAGCGGGGAGAGAAAAAAGAGAGAGAGAGAAAACCAGGAGAAAAGAAAAAAGAGAGAACTAGGAGAAAAGAACAAATAAACTAAAATAGAAGGCAAAGAAAGAGAGAGAGAGAAAAAAAAGACATAAGGAATTTGGGAGAGAGAGAGAGAGAAAAAAAGAGGAGAGAGAAAGATGAGAAATGGATTGTTGAGCAAAGTTGCCGTGCAATAGCACGGCGTGCAATAGCACGGCAACTTCGCTTGCTGCCTCGAGGCATCAAAGCTGTCGCGAAGCGGTATTATAACACCTTGTTTGAACACCAAACTCTCTGTGTTGCAAATTATGAATAAAGGTTGTGCATGGATAAATGCATTAGAGTAAGTGGCAATTAATAAGGACACGCATCAAGCAAAATAACTTGATTGTGGGATGTAAAGTGTAAAATTGGCCATGGGCAACCAAAGTCAAATGGCATTACCCTAGTCCACATCCTCTAAGGTGCTCCATGAAAGGTCCATTGCAAAGAGAAGAATGGTAAGAGGAGGAGGAGGAGGAATAAAGTGGAGATGGAGAAGAGCTTCTCCCATTAATCCCTCACTCTCCCACACACACCCTTTCACCCCCTCCGTTTCTCTCCCTCCCCCTCTCTCACACTCTCTCCATAGGTGCAAAAGAGGTTAAGCCAAAAGCAAGAGTAGGCTCTCTAAAGATTGCACATGCAAGAATAAGCCTTTTCATTCACATTTTGGTTTTTATACATAGGGTAGGTTGGACACTCTACCCTTCTTTTTGGCCTATTGCTAGTTCTAATTGGATCTCCTTCAACTAAAATGAATAAAAGCTCTATGCCTATCGGCAAACTTGTGTCTCATGTCCATTGCAACTAATTGGTCTAGGGTGAAATTTTGTTACAATTGCATTGCAGACTCTCTTTCAAAATATAATTACAACATGATATTCTTTGAAAAAAATACAAGTGCTCAAGATAAACTTGACTCAAAAAATAAACTTGAAATAACTCAAAAATTAGTGTGCCCTTGAAGAGGCTTCCAACCCTATATTATTGTCTTTCTTGACTTCTGAAATTTCTACTTGCCTCAAAAGAGGTTAACATTATCCACCCCCCCCCCCCCCCCCCCCCACACACACACACACACACACACGTGCATTCTCTACCTATAAAGTGCTAATATGCTTTTAGGTGCACACAATATATTACTAGATTAGGAGATAGATCGAACTCCAAGCAAGCCAAGAGTGTTTTCCCATATTTAAGGACCCAATCCATGTATAGTTTATGATGCAATTACTATGTGAGTACATGTGCTTATATAGGTTGTTACATAGTTATAGAAGATGGCTCCATTTAGAAGTTGGCTACATGGTTTCTTCTCGTCAACAATTTGATAAAGCAAGGTGCATGTTGGTGGATAAAGGTGGAAAGTGTTGTCATTGTCAAATGAAAGTAAATTTTTGGAGAGAACCATGAAGAGAATCGTAAGGATGTGATGGATAGGGCTTTATAGTTTAGAAGTAAAGGATTCTCCATGAAGCAAAAACAACTAGTAGAAATTATAGCACTTGGAGACTCTCTATTACATGTTTTGTTGACATTTGCATTCATGATTGTGTATTGGTAGTCATGAAGTGGAAGAGGAGGAAGGAAATAATGCACATGACTCAGTAGAGATCTCTAACCATAGGTATGTTGAGACTTCTTGGGTGTATCTTATCCTTGATGGGCTATGAGAAAATGTCATTAGGTGTACCTAACTTGAGCAACCCTAGGTGTGGATTGGTGTTTGTGGGTGCATATTCCTTTTTTCCATCTTTTTTTTGAAAATACTTACAATTTCAGACATTAGACTTTCAGCTTGGCACAATGTGATAAGCATATGAGCTTCGGAGGCAAATTGAAGTGAATAAACTTGGTTGATGCTACTAATGGATATTTAGTGGGGGCAATTGAAGCTTTAATCTTGGCAAACTATTATTGGAGAAGAACCATTATTGTTGGTGAAGGTCCACAATCCCGTTAAGAAGACAATACTTATGGATGTTCGAGGCACACTTGCTTGAAGGTGATGGCTTTTGGTAGCTAGTGGTCTTGGATATCATCGACTCTTAGTGAAGCCTTTTGCTTGATCCTTGGCTAGATGGTGCTACAACTTGTGGTCTATCAAGAGAAAAAGTTGTACTCTATGTCATATTCAAGCATTAAGTTTTTTATGTTGTGACCTATTTCAACTTGCACTTATCTAGTGAATATTTGAGAGCAACATGCAATCAAAGGTTGGGAAAAAAATGATGAGACAGGTAAAGTTTCCTACTGATATAAATTGCATTAGAAATTTAGACATTTGGTTGTATTTTCGCATTTGATAAATGTAACATGTGACAAGTAATAATCTTTGCAGTAACCATTCAAAAAAGTGAGGATCATATATAAGGATTGTGTAATGATCCACATCATACATGCATATCCCAACATGGATTATGTAGGTTAGGGCATCAATAAAGAGGTTGCCTAAATCTCACTAATTGGCCACATGAAGCTTTTTCTCACTTAGAATCGAGTATAAGTATGAATGTAGCATTTAGCAATCTATTTCAAGTTAAAGTGAGCACTCAGAATGATGTTTAGGCAATGTAGGTGGGATCATACTCATTGGTTTTTATATTGAGGTTGTTTAGCATTAGCCATGATGACCTTTTCTCATTGCACATTTCATGTAAACCACATTTGCAAGAATGGTGATTCAAATCCATCCAAATGATCTAAGTCATCTAGGTTTTCTTGTGTCGTATTTAAGCAACTAGGTTTGAAGGATGTGATGAAGTGGTCATGTAATGCCTTTCCTTTTGATACTTCTTTTGATATCAACTCCTTTGTTATGGTGGTACACTTGGTGAAGATAAATGTGTACTTCTCCCAAGAACATAGATGGGTTTAACTACTTTAGTTGTTTTGTCATCTAGAAGATCTAACTCCATGTGATTGTAGCTATGAGTGAATAAGGGAAAGTGTTATGTAGTCACTTAATGCACACAATGATATATTTAATTATACTTGTAACCATGTTGATGGCTCACTCTAGGATCAGGTGGTCTATTATATGATGATTGTGGTCTTGGAGTTGGTTATTGTATAGCACTAGACACTTGGTGGTTACAATTACTTCTTGATACCTTCCACATTGATAATGGACCCTTGATTGGTTCTGACTTTCTGTAAGTGGCTAATTGAGTTCTTGTTGGCCTTCTCTTTATTGGTTTCTATGGTGGAAATAGACAATGGATGTTATGGTATCTTTACTTGCACAATTAGTAGAAGTGTTGTGGCATTGATTTCTTCGTGGTTGACACATGCAGTAGAAGTTCCTACTTCGACTACTACTTAAAGCTTGAAGCATTAGCGTGCTGTGTCATGATAAGTAATATTAATAGTTATTTATTCTTGTAACCAATCACAAGTTTAATTTGTTTAGACTTTGTAGTGGTTGGCATTTTCACTTAAGATTGTACAATTTGTTTGATTGATTGGCGAGGTCATAAAGGTAGGGAAGGGCAAGAAGCAAGTTTTTTAAGCAACCTTCTTTTGGCAACATCTCTATTCTTGTTCCATATGGTTCACTTATTCCACCCTTACATGTATCCACCACCACTTCCACCACCACCACCACCATCACCATCGCTAGCTCCACCTCCACCTCCACCGCCACCACTACCATCACTACCTTCATCATCACAACCTTTACTCTCTCTATCTCTCTCTTTTCCTCTCTCTCTCTCTCTCTCTCTCTCTCTCTCTCTCTCTCTCTCTCTCTCTCTCTCTCTCTCTCTCTCTCTCTCTCTCTCTCTCTCAAAACTCAAAAATAATTCATGCTAGCATTGTGGATTGATAGAATATGTATTATATTGTAGTATGAAAGATGTTGTAGCAAATAGTTCTCTCTTTCTGTGTGTGTGTGTGTGTGTACACGTGAACATTTCTCTCTATTGCACAAACAATTCTCTCTCTCTCTCTCTCTCTCTCTCTCTCTCTCTCTCTCTCTCTCTCTCTCTATCTCTCTCTCTCTCTCACTCATGTTTGCAATATGGAAACATTTGTGCAAGCACTCCAGAGATCGATAGAACTTGTACCATATTGGATTGTGACATGTGTTGCAGCAAACAATTCTCTTTACTGGTATATAGCTCTCTCGCTCTCTCTCTCTCTCTCTCTCTCTCTCTCTCTCTCTCTCTCTCTCTCTCTCTCATTTACAATACAAAATAATTTTTACAAGCAATCAAGATCTAGATTTGTATTACATTGACCTTGGGCAAGTGTACTATTATTCCACAAACTATGAGACAATGATAGTAAAATATTAATAATAATTTGATCATAGCTAACCAAGTGAGGTATATGTATATCTTCTTAACAAAATAAAATGCATTTACTCTATGAATTAGCATAATCTTTGCTTTGCTGGTCATACCATGGATGACGTTAGGAAAGTTCTTCTACTTCCAAATATGAGATGCAAGTTCCCTTTGGTGATCATGGATTTGTGTATAAACATATTTACATTTGTATCCTTTCCAAACACTCTCTAAATATTTCTCTTTATACATGGATTTAGCAATCTAATTAAACATTGGTAAAAAAATAAAGGATAATTATTAATGCTTTGCACAATTGTGGATTATTTATTATGGTGGCAAGAAAGGATATTAATTGATGAAAATAAGTATAAATTAGATGCTCAATCAATATGCTGAGAGAGAGAGAGAGAGAGAGAGAGAGAGAGAGAGAGAGAGAGAGAGAGAGAGAGAGAGAGAGAGAGAGAGAGAGAGAGAGAGAGAGAGAGAGAGAGAGAGAGAGAGAGAGAGAGAGAGAGAGAGAGCATCATCTTGATCTCTCATTGTGCATTTCTTTATTGCTAACTTGGCATCATATTGTTGTAATATTAATATTCATTGGCTACAAAATATAGTTGTATTTCTTTGAACTAATAATATGTGTGTGCATGTTAAAACTTTCAATATACACATACAAGTACATGTACATAAACAATATGTATCTATACTACATTATTATTTGAGCTACAGGTTCGAGAAAGTGTCAAAGCACCATGGAGCTCCCAAACCTAGCTCCTAAACCAAACCAAAGTGGCATTAATTACTCACATGATTGGGGATAGAGGGAAACGTAAGTGGCCATTTATCTCTCACATGATTGGGGGCAGAGAGAAACGCAGTCTCTTTCCACCACCACCACCACATCCTCTCACTCTCACTCTCACTCTCATGGCCAGTAAGCAGGAGCCAAACAGGACACAGGATCAGGCAGGAGGATCAACAGTGCGCAGAGAGTCAAGAGCAGGTAGCAGGCAGGTCAGTCCTCTCTCTTTCTCTCTCTCATAGGACGTATGTTTTTCATCAGGGTCTCTCTCTCTCTCTCTCTCTCTCTCTAGATGTATGCCTGTCATTAGGGTCTCTACTCCCACAGTCTCCAGTTCCAGTCTGGTAGTCAACGTTTTTGTCTCCAGTTCCAGTCCCAGTAGTTAGGCGGACTATGGCTTTCTCTCTCTCTCTCTGCGGGTTAAGGGCCACAGTCGCCGAATGAGGGAGAGAGAGACACACAGGATCTCTCTCTCTCTCTCTCTCTCTCTCTGCATGTTAAGGGCCACAGTCGTCAGATGAGAGAGAGAGAGAGGTGCATTCGCCTCTCTCTCTCTCTCTCATTCGACAACTGTGGCAATCCACCAGTCCTGCGGAGAGAGAGAGAGAGAGAGAGTTATAGTTAGTTAGTAATATATATAGTTAGTGATAGATATTTAATTAGTTAGTAATAGATATAGTAGTTACTTTATATATATATATATATATATATATATATATATATATATGTATATATATATGTATATATATATGTATATATATATATAGACAGTATTTTCCCGTTCGTAGGGTGTGTGTGTGTTTTTCATGTTTATTTATTTATATTAGTAAGTTTATTATGTTAGTTTAGTTAGTTATAATAGATTAGTTAGTTTAGTTTACAGTTGGTTTAATTTTATTGTTTTGGTTTAGTAAGTTAGTAGGTTTTAATTGTTTGTGGTTAGTTGATTAGATTAATAAGTTAGTAAGTTAGTACATATAATTGTTTAGGGTTAGTTTATTTTTTTGTTTTAGTTTACTTTAAATTATAAGTTAGCTTAGTTAGTTAGTAGATAAAGTTTAGGGTTAGTAATATATATAGTTAGTAATAGATATTTAGTTAGTTAGTAATAGATATAGTAGTTACTTTATATATATATATATAGAGTATTTTCCCGTTCATAGGGTGTGTGTGTGTGTATGTGTTTTTCGTGTTTATTTATTTAGATTAGTAAGTTTTTTATGTTAGTTAGTTTAGTTAGTTAGATTAGATTAGATAGTTTAGTTTACGATTGGTTTAATTTTGTTGTTTTGGTTTAGTAAGTTAGTAGGTTTTAATTGTTTGTGGTTTGTTGATTAGATTAGTAAGTTAATAAATTAGTACATATAGCTGTTTGGGGTTAGTTTATTTTTTTGTTTTAGTTTACTTTAAATTATAAGTTAGTTTAGTTTAGTTAGTTAGTAGATAAAGTTTAGGGTTAGTTTAATTTTTTGTTTTAGTTTACTTTAAATTGATTAGAGAATGGTAAGTTAGTTTGGTTTAGTTAGTTAGTAGATAAAGTTTAGGGTTAGTTTAGTTAGTTAAATTGATTAGAGAATGGTAAGTTAGTTTATTTAGTTTTTTATGTTATTCTAATTGTTTAAAATTAGATTTACTATTTGTTTAATTTTATTGTTCTAGTTTATTGATTGTTTAGTTACTTATCTTAGATTAGTTTAGTGAGATACTTATTTAGTAAGTTTTAATTATTTTTTTGTTTAATAGATTGGATTAGTAAGTTAGTAAGTTAGTTAGTTATTTTCTTATGTTATTTTGATTTTTTATTTGTGGATATAGTATAGATTACTTTAGTTAGATAGTTAACTGGGAGTTAACTTTAAATAGTAAGTTAGTTTAGTTGGTTTAGTTTAGTAAGTTTTTTATTGTTAGTTAGTTTAGTTAGATATGTTAGCTTATTAGATTAGTTAGTTTAATTTAGTTAGTTAATTTAATTTAGTTAGTTAGCTTTTTATGTTGGTTTAATTTTGTTGCTTGCCTTAGATTAGTTTATTTTTGTTTATTATCTATTGGATAGTTTAGTTAGATTGATTGGTTAGTTCAATTTAGTTAGTTAGTTAACTTTAGTTTAGTTTAGTTTAGTTTAGTTAGTTAGTTAATTTTATTTAGGGTTCGTTTAATTTTATTGTTTTGGTTTATTGATTGTTTTTGTTACTTACCTTAATTACTTTTGTGAGATATAGCAAGTTAGTAGGTTAGTTAGTTACTTTAGATTATGTGTTATGTTGATTTTTTATTTATGGATATAGTTTAGGGTTGGTTTGATTTTTTATTTTAGTTTATGGATGTAGATTAGTTTAGATTTGATTTTTTGTGTGTTATGGGTTAGTTATGAGAGAGAGAGAGAGAGAGAGAGAGAGAGAGAGAGAGAGAGAGAGAGAGAGAGAGAGAGAGAGAGAGAGAGAGAGAGAGAGAGAGAGAGAGAGAGAGAGGTTGGTATTATCTGATTGGATTAGTAAGTTACTTAGTTATTTTCTTATGTTATTTTGATTTTTTATTTGTAAATATAGTATAGGGTTAGTTTAGTTTTTCGTTTTGGATGGTTAAATTTAAATAGTAAGTTAGTTTAGTTAGTTTAGTTTAGTAAGTTTTTAATGTTATTTTATTTACGGTTAGTTAGTTTAATTAGTTACATTACATTATTAGATTGGTTAGTTGAATTTAGTTAGTTAGTCAACTTTAGTTACTTACCTTAGATTAATTTGTTGTGGATACTTACCTTAGACTAGGATAGATTAGTTTAGTTAGATAGTTAACTTTAAATAGTAAGTTAGCTAGTTGAATAGTAAGTTAGTTTAGTTGGTTTAGTTTAGTAAGTTAGATTAGTTAGTTTAGTTAGTTACATTAGATTATTAGATTAGTTAGTTTAATTTAGTTAGTTAGTTAACTAATCTAAACTTTTTAATTAAAGCAGTAAGCTTTTTATGTTGGTTTAATTTTGTTGTTTTGGCTTAGTGAGATAGTTAGATCGATCATTGATGATTGATTAGTAAGTTAGTAGGTTTTACCTTGCAGTAGTTACTTACCTTAGATTACTTTAGTGAGATATAGCAAGTTAGTAGGTTAGTTAGTTACTTTAGATTATGTGTTGTGTTAATTTTTTATAGTTTAGGGCTAGTTTGATTTTTTGTTTTAGTTTATATATGTGTTATGGGTTAGTTATGAGAGAGAGAGAGAGAGAGAGAGAGAGAGAGAGAGAGAGAGAGAGAGAGAGAGAGAGAGAGAGAGAGAGAGAGAGAGAGAGAGAGAGAGAGAGAGAGAGAGAGAGAGAGAGAGAGAGAGAGAGAGAGAGAGAGAGAGAGAGAGAGAGAGAGAGAGAGAGAGAGAGAGAGAGAGAGAGAGAGAGAGAGGTTGGTTTGCTTGGTATGGTTTAATTTATTGGTATTTTGGTTTATTTGGTGCAGTTTGTTTGTGAGGATTGTTGTCTAGCCAATATTAGCAACTATTATTCAGGTCAGTGGTTGGTTTGCTTGGTATGGTTTAATTTATTGGTATTTTGGTTTATTTGGTGTAGTTTGTTTGTGAGGATTGTTGTCTAGCCAATATTAGCAACTATTATTTAGGTCGGTGATCTCTCTCTCTCTCTCTCTCTCTCTCTCTCTCTCTCTCTCTCTCTCAGAGGTTGTAAATTTGTTTTGATGTATTTATTGGTTTATTTGTTGTTGTTACTAGTTTGATGAGTAGGTTGGTTAGTTAGTTATTAGTTGGGTAGGTTTTGTGATGTTAGTTTGTGTTTGTATTAGTTGCAAGTCAATTGGTTAGGTGGTTAATGAGAGATATATATATATATATATATATATATGATATTAGTTAGTTGGTTAGCGATTAGTAGGTTCTCTCTTCTCTCTCTCTCTCTCTCTCTATGACTCTCTCTTTCTTAGTTGGTTAGTCAGTAGGTTGGGTAGTTGGATGGTTAGGTTAGTAGGTTTTGTGTTCTTTATTGTGAGTTAGTAAGTTATTGTCTTCTTCTTCTTCTTCTTCTTTTTCTTCTCTCTCTCTCTCTCTCTCCTCTTTTTCTTGTTCTTCTCCCTCTCTCCCCCTGCTATCTCTCTCATTCTTCTCTCTCACACACACATACATTAGTAGGTTGGTTAGTTAGAGAGAGAGAGAGAGTAGGTTAGTTGTTAGTTTCATTAGTTGGTTAGTTAGTTAGTAATAGATATATAGTAGTTACTTAATATATATAGTTAGAGAGAGAGAGTACGTGTATATGTGTGTGTGTGCGTGTGTGCATGTAAGTGAGAGAGAGAGAGAGAAAGAGAGTATTTTCCCGTTCGTAGGGTGTGTGTGTGTGTCTCTCTCTCATCTCATCTCCCTCTTCTCTCTCTATGTGTCTCTTTCTTAGTTGGTTGGTTAGTTAGTAGGTTGGTTAGTTTAGTTAGTATTATGTTAGTTGTTAGGTAGTTACGGAGAGAAATCTTCATCTTCTCTCTCTTTTTCTTCTTCTTTCTCTCTCCCTCCCTCTCTCTCTCCCTCCTCCTCTCTCTATCTCTTTCTCTCTTCTTATTCTTATCTTTGTCTCTCTCTCTCTCTCTCTCTCTCATCTCCTTCTCCCTCTTCTCTCACCTCTCCTTCTTCTTTGTCTTCTTCTTCTTCATCCCCCTGCTCTCTCTCTCTCTCTCTCTCTCTCTCTATCTCTCCATGTCTCTTCCTTAGTTGGTTAGTTAGTTAGTAGGTTACTTTTTCTCACTTCTTTTTGTTCTTCTTCTTTTTTTCTCTCTCTCTCTCCTCTCCTTCCTCCTCTGTCTCTCCTTCTTCTTCTTCTTTGTTATTTTTTTGTTCATCCCCCTATTCTCTCTCAATGTCTCTCTTTCTTAGTTTAGTTAGTTTAGTTGGTAGGTTACTTTAGTTTAGGGTTAGTTGGTTAGTTTAGGGTTTGGTTAACGAAGATGAATTGATGTGTAGGCTCATCTTCTGGCATTGGAGAACATTGCCCTTGATATTGCACTAGAGAACGTTGCTTCTTTGAAGAGTGGTTCACAATAGGTTTTTGGCAATGTTAACCAATGCTACTTTGTAGTGGTTTGCTTGATATATGTAATCCCTGCAAGACTTCTTAAATGACCATTTTAATAGTCCCTCTTTCTCTCTGTTTCTCTATGTTTCTCTCTCGATTACTAAACAATTTTGCTAATGTACTTTTGTAACTTAGATTGGATTAGATACATTGAATGATTGAAGCTTTGATATGTTGGGACGTTTTGTATAGTTTGGTTTTGCAATTAGGGTACATATGCCTCCCTCCCTCTTCTCTCTCTCTCTCTCTCTCTCTCTCTCTCTCTCTCATATTTAGGTGGCTTATGTGTGGCTCCCTCACTATGTCTCACTCTCTCTCTCTCATTCTTCTCTCACATGCATACAGATATAGTCTCTCCTCTCATTCTTCTTCGTGTCTTTCGTCCTCCTCTTCTTTGTGATGTTGGGATGCTTTGTATAGTTTGGTTTTAGCAATCAGGGTACATATGCCTCTCTCTCTTAGTGGGTTGGTACATATGCCTCTCTCTCTCTTCATTATTGTGAGTTGGTAAGTTATTGTAAGCCATCTCAAAATATAGTCCTATCGGATTGGCACCAATAAGTATTTCGAGACTGGGGACACCTTCATGTATAGCACATGTTCTTTTCTCTCAAGATTGTGCAGATGTACATGAATGAAGATCCATTGGCATGGACTTTAGGCAATGTGTGGTTGGTACTTGGTGAGTGCCATGTGTGCATGATAGCACTCATGCGTAGTGTACATATATTCTTTCATACATTTAGGGTTTGTGGTTGCAAATGTGTCTATCGCTTATGTCTTGAAGTTTGGTGTGCAAATAGCTTTGAGATTTATTTGTTGTATGACTCTTATGTTCTCTTTAAAGTTTGGTGTAGCCATGGGACGTAGTGCTTTCGACTTCATTGAATGTAGGGGATTCAATTGAATTAAACAAGACGACAACGACATCATCTCTTCAACACTTGCCAGCTTGGGGCCATTCACATGGGTATGGAAGATAGTTTCTTTAATTGTGATTGCATCAAAGTGCCATTGTATATATTTTTGGAGATGATTGTTTATATGTTTCATTGCAGCCAACATATGGGGTCTAATAGAATGAATATGCGAAAAATGAAAGAGGTGGCAAGGGGACAAGAGACACATGTTGCTAACTATACAAGAGCTACAAAGATTCGAAGAAACACGAGAGCTACTTCAAGTGCTTCCGACTTTAAAAAACTTGAGACCAAGATGAATGAGTTGATGGAAATGCAGACGTGTTTATGTGCGCACGTTCATCGTGCACTTGCCATGTACTAAATGGAGTTACATGAATAGGCTAAAGGTCTGTATGATGTTGTGTGTGAGACAAAGCACACACAAGGTGTTCTCCAGCAAGTGTCGACTGATCTGGGTCGTGAAGTAATGGCACTTTCAACAATTATTTTTAAGACAAGTAGATTGATGAATCTACTGGTGAATGATATGTGGGCTTTGGTTTGGGGGCTTGGAGATGACCATGAACCTGTGATCTGCGAGAGGGGTTGTCGGTTGCTATTCTTGAAGTCTCAAATGAATGTTAGTAGGTTTAATGCTTTGGTGCAACAATTGAGCCGTCAGATGAACGGTCGTATCTAAGGAGAAAGAATTGCTTAGGCTGGAACTTATAGGTTCGAATTGTCTTGCATATTTTAAAGTGCATGGGCTAGCACTTTTTATGATAATATGTGCTTCCTTTTTGTAAAGGAAGCACCCTTTTTATGATAATATGTGCTTCCTTTTTGTAAAGCCTACGTGAAATGTGTCTTAGTGTAATACTTTTGATATAACAAAGCGTATTTGAGTGAAATGTATTGAGTGTGTATAACATGATGTCTCTTTCTTGAGATTTACATGGAGAAGTTTTGATAGTCCAATGATGGTTAGTATATTTACATTTGATGTATTGCATACATGGAATGTACGCAATACATTTAGTTTTGAAATCAAACCATACCTTTGATAAAGTGTGTTGATAACCATTTTTGTGGTTCCATGTTTCCTTTATTTTGTTAGTTAATTGAAATGGATCAATTATGCATGTGTTTATATCTAAATTCTCTATTTCAGCCAACAAGGCTCTCTCTCTCTCTCTCATGGGCGGGTGTAGTGTCTTTGTAGATAGATACATTGACAGGGTTGTAGGCATTAACTCAAATATGGTGGCAATGGTTTTGCATCTTGATATTTAATATTAATATTTAAATATTTAAATATTAAATGTGTCTATACGTATATACTGATCCATGCCTTCGATGGAATTAGTTGATAACATGTTTTGTAGCCATCTGATCAATATGGGCTATTCGCATCAAGCAACTGGCAGAGACTATGTGTTGCGTGTTCGTAGGGACATGCTTACATCCACAAGGTATGAGTGACGACATGTTGCTAGACTTAGGACTTGAAAAGGGATTTTAGTACGTGGTAGACCCATTTGTAGGGATATTGAAAACTTGTCATTTCATCAGGAGATTCTAAGTGGCCATCATGAACTAGGCCAACCACAGTTTGGTATAGACGTGGCTAATGTTTTGCCATCAACGGATAGAACCATTAGGGGATTTCAATCCCAACGATAGTTTGGTGTGGATTTGACAAATGCTTTGCCATCAGTGGGTGGTTGCAATGGTCTTAATCATGTGATTATCAAGTCACACATTAATAATGTTTCAATGTCTAAGTGCTAGAATGGGGAAAATCTTAATGGAGTGGTTTGTGAGAGTGTTCTCGCCGTATTGAATTTGTAAATGGGGATAATGAGCCAGTTGAACAACATGTTGGTTTAGATTTTGGGAATCACCATAATGTGAAAAATTCTGTGGTTAATGAGTCACGTGTTCATAATATTGCTGTTTTTTTATCCCCAGAGTGGTGGATTGTGCTCCATTTTACATGCTTTGCCTACAACGGATGTTCACCCAGCAACATCAATATTGCTATTTCAAGAGTCGGATGTGCATTCCATGGGAAGTCTTTTTGTAATGTGTGAGAGGTGTTCAACTAAGTTGTGGAGATGCGAGACTCAGGTGCAAGGGTCGATTTTGTTTGGAAGGTACTGTTGTCAAAATGGAAAAGTAATGTTGCCACCATTGCAACGTCCACCATAGCCATTGCATGATTTGTTGCATGGTATGCACCCTCAAAGTAGGATATTTAAAAATAACATATGAGCATACAATAGTGCTCTTGCATTTGTATCACTCGGAGCTAATGTTGACGAGCTACTGTTGAGATATCGAGCTCCACTCGTGATATGCCAGGGTGACCGTTGTGCATTTATGTCACTGACTTGTTAGTTGCAGATGCGGTTGGCACACCGCCCATGAATAATAGCTAGATGACAGCTATCCTTATCTACTCCAATTCGTGGCTCAGTTAGTATGCCACCTTAGTTAGTTGAGTTTGGTTTTGAGACCCATATATAGGGTTCTTGTATTTCTATGTACTTGAGTTCTTTTGGCTTACACAACTAAGAAGAGGAAAATTGTTTTCAGCCTCCACCTTTGTGTGTATTCCCCCATTGTGCAAGTAAGAAAGCTACAAGTGAGACTCCTTCCTTCTCTCCCACAATCTTGACATGGTATCAGAGCCTTGTTCGTAGTAAGGAGCTCAAGAAAGCAAGCCAAGCTCGCGGTGTTCTGGTAAGAGGAGCAGTGTTGCTTTCATTTTCTGTTTTGGGAGCAGATCTCTGCAGGTAGCACAGCCGGAAATTGCAAGAGTGCATTGTCTTAGGTTGAGACGCCCTTCGCGATGAAGCAAGAGGGCAGTATATGCTGCGCGTGAGGGCTTTAGCCCTCGGCGACCCTGTTTTTTTGATTTGAGGCCATTTCGGGGCCTATTTTGGAGGCGGAAGTTTTCTGCACGCACTCAAGAAAAGGCCCAGTTTTATGCTATGCAGCCACAGGTCGGTGAAAAGTTACTGTAGAAATTGTATCGTATGCCTGTGCACAGAGACATTGGGAGTTACAGAATCATCCTTGTTGCCCGTTGATGCAAAATCGTCACTTGGAAGTGACTATGTGGTCAAATACCACTTTCGTCAGTTTTGCAGATTTGCCCTTGTGAGGCTGAAGCTGTGTTCTTTACAGTGACATAATTTTTTGCAGTGTTCTGTAATGGCGTCTGATTCTCTTTCACAGATTGTCACTGAAAAGCTTGACAAGAACAACTTCCAAGCATGGAAGTTTAGAATGACAAATTTCCTTATGGGAAAAGGATATTGGGAATTTGTTGCAGGAAATGAAGAAGAACCAGTTCTTCCTGATGTTCCCAATCAACAGCAAATGCAAGCATTCAAAGCATGGCATGAGAGAGCCAGGAAAGTTATGTACTGGCTGTCTATTAGTATTTCAGACTCTATGATTGTGCATATTCAGGATGCAAGTACGCCAAAGGAGGCATGGGATACTTTGTCAAAAATGTATAGCACAAATACGCAAGCCAGAAAAATGCAGCTCAAGCAAGAGTTGCATAATGTGCAAAGAGAAAATATGAGCATCAATGACTACCACATGAAGGTGAAGAAGATTGCAGATGCACTTGCTTCCATTGGGTTGCCAGTGGAAGATGATGATTTAGTTTCTGTGACCTTGAATGGTCTAGAAAAGGATTATGCACAGTTCCGAACATCCATTTCTATCCGTGAACGATTTCCTGATTTTGAGGAGTTGATTGCTCTTCTAATTTCTGAGGAGCAGAGAAATGGTGGTGCATCTTCTTCAGGAGGAACTTCAAAAGAAGTTGTCTTCTACTCAAATGTTGGAAGAGGTAGAGGCAGAGGTAGAGGAGGCCGATTTGGAGGCCGTGGTAGAAATCAGAATATGCAGCAAACTCAAGAAAACCAGTCCTATGGAGGAGGACGTGGTAACTCTAGAGGCAGGGGGAGCCAAAGAGGTCGTGGTGGATAGCAAAGAGGCCAAAATGCAAACAGCAATGTTGAATGCTACTACTGTGGTAAAATGGGTCATATGGCTAAAGACTGCTATAAAAAGCAGAATGACATCATGAATGGAAAACTGCAGCAAGGGAATTATGCATCTTCTAGTAGACAGGGTGATGACATAAATGAGTATTTGTTTATGGTGCATCACATGAATAATTATGTGGCAAGTGCAGAAGAAAGCAATGATGTATGGTATGTTAACTCAGGTGCATCAAACCACATGACATGCCATGCAGAATGGATGGAGGATGCAAGGAAAATGGAAAAACCAGGATTTGTGGAGACTGGTGATGATACTGCACATCCTATTGTGCAGATTGGAAAATTTCCTTTGTCTATGCAGGATGGGAAAAAGAAATACCTATCCAATGTATTTCATGTCCTGAATATCACTAAGAATCTGGTTTCTATTGGTCAAATGGTTGAGCAGGGCTTGCAGGTCAGATTTAATCCTCATGGATGCTTTGTTGAGGATATGAAAAATAAAGGTTGCTTGATAGCAAAAGGAAAGAAGAAGGGCAGAATGTTTACATTGGATGCATACATGCCTAAATTGAGTGCAGCAATGTTTGCACATGGGACCGGTGTAGTTGCAGATATTGATATCTGGTATAAATGCATTTGTCATGTTAATGTACAACGACTAAAATCAATGCAGGCCCAAAACATTGTTGCAGGATTGCCTAAATTCAAGGTTGCAGAAATGCATAAGGTATGTGAAGCCTGTCAGTTTGGAAAACAGGCAAGGAAACCATTTCCTAGACATGTTCAAGAGAGTAAGAAGCCATTGGAATTAATGCACTCTGATGTGTGGACTACTAAAGCTGCATCTCTTGGAGGTTGTCATTATTTTATCACTTTTATTGATGACTATAGTAGAAAAGTTTGGGTGTATTTTATGAAAAAGAAAAGTGAAGTTTTTGGGCATTTCAAAACTCTTAAAGCTATGGTTGAAAAAGAAACAGGCCTGCAAATAAAATGCCTAAGGTCAGATGGAGGGGGAGAGTACCTCTCAAATGAGTTTGCAAGGTTCCTGCAGGAGCATGGCATAAAGTAGCAATATTCATGCAGCCATACCCCACAACAAAATGGAATTGCAGAAAGGAAAAACAGGCATATTCGAGAGGTATCTCATGCCATGCTCAACAAAAAAGACTTGCCAGATTTTTACTGGGCTGAAGCAGTTGCTACAGCAGTCTATATAATGAACATGACTCCCACTGCAACAATACATAGGATGACTCCAGAGGAGAGGTATACTGGTAGGAAACTAGATATTTCTCATTTGAAAATTTTTGGTTACATTGCCTATGTACATGTGCCAGATGAGTTGAGATCCAAGTTGGATCCAAAAGCTGAGAAGTGCATCTTTATTGGTTACTCTCTGCAGCAAAAAGGGTATAGATGCTATAACCCTTCTACTCGTAAGTTTACAGTGAGCAGAGATGTTGTTTTTTATGAGATGAGTAGCTGGTATAAACTAGTAAATGTGATTGATGATGTAGATGCACAAAACGGTAATGCTGCACAGAATTCACAGCAGCAGTCACAAAATATTAGTGGACATGGATCATCCTCTAGCAGTGGTTCACATTCTTCGCCATGGACATGTAGATTGAGATCAGGAGAATCTTCTCAAAGCAATGCAGATAGTGATATTCAGGTATCATGAAAAGGAAAAGAGAAGGTAGATCAGCCCATGTTTGATGTGAATGCAGGTCACCCTTATGTGGATGGTGAATCCAGTGGCTCAGAACAGAGCATTGATGATGAGTTGGGTATTCCTTCTATTGTTACACTTGGAGTAAGGAAGACCAGGGATGTTTTGAGAGCACCTGGGAGTGAACCTACTTTGCGTAGGTCTACCAAAGCTAGGTATCCTATGGATAGGCTGAAATATGATGGATTTATAGTCATTCACTATGCATATATGGTTAAAGTGATACAGGAACTAGAACCCACTTCTTTTGAGCAAGCCATGGGAAAAGAAAAATGGGAGAAAGCCATGGATGAAGAAATGGATGCCTTGGAAGCAAATGCTACATGGGAATTGGTACCTTTGCCTAAAGGTAAGAATGCAATTGGCTGTAAGTGGGTTTATAAGGTGAAGTACAATGTAGATGGTTCAGTGAATAGATACAAGGCAAGATTAGTAGTCAAGGGGTATGCACAAACATATGGCATTGATTATGAAGAAACATTCAGTCCGGTTGCAAGGATGGCAACCGTAAGAGCAGTCATTGCTATGGCTGCATCAAAGGAATGGTCTTTACATCATATGGATGTAAAGAATGCCTTCTTGCATGGTGATTTGCAAGAAGAGGTATATATGGAGCAGCCACCAGGTTATGTGCATGCTGTTCATCCTGAGTTTGTTTGCAGGTTGAAGAAAGCATTGTATGGCTTGAAGCAAGCACCTAGAGCATGGTTTGACAAGATAGGATAGTATCTTGTCACTTTTGGCTTTCAGATTTCCAAGGTAGATTTCTCACTTTATGTGAGAAAAACAAAGAAATGTATTATGCTACTTGTCATTTATGTTGATGATTTGATTATGATAGGTGATAGTGATGAATATCCTTCATGTGAAAATGCTATTGAAGCAAAAGTTTGAGATGAAGGATTTGGGAGAGCTGCTGTATTTCTTGGGCATTGAGGTGATTAGATCACCAAGTGGGATACAGATCTTGCAGAGGCAGTATGGATTGGACATGCTGTCCAAATATGGCATGGCAGGCTGTAAGCCTATTTCAGTTCCTTTGGAGCAGAATGTGAAGCTGAGCACAGATGAAGGTGAGCTTCTGGAAGACCCTACTATGTACAGACGTATAGTAGGAAGTTTGATTTATATGACTATTACCAGGCCAGATTTGAGCTATGCTGTTGGATTGGTAAGTTAGTTTATGCAGGCTCCAAGGAAACCGCATTTGGATGCGGCTAGACGCATACTTAGGTATGCGAAGTCCACATTGCAGTATGGACTATTTTATGAGACTGGGGTTCAGATACAGTTGCATGGATACACTGATGCTGATTGGGCTGGTAGTATTTCTGATAGACGATCTACCAGTGGATATGTGTTCTCTTTTGGGAGTGCTGCAGTCACTTGGAGCAGCAAGAAACAGCCTACAGTTGCCTTGTCGAGTACAGAGGCTGAGTACAGGGGTGCAGCAATGGCTGCATGTGAGGTAGCTTGGTTGCATAAGCTACTTTATGATATGCATCAGCCTACAGATGGGCCAGTTGTCATTTATTGTGACAACATGAGTAGTATACACTTGGAAAATAACCCAGTCTATCATGCTAGAACAAAGCACATTGAGATGCATTATCACTATGTGCGGGAGAGGGTTTTTACTATGTCTTATTGATCTAGTTTATGTCAGCACAGAGGATCAGGTAGCTGACATATTTATGAAGGCATTGGGTGTAGAGAAGCTGCGCAAGTTCAGAGACCTACTTGGTGTGCAGGAATTGGGATTGAGCTCGAGGGGGAGTGTTGAGATATCGAGCTCCACTCGTGATATGCCAGGGTGACCGTTGTGCATTTATGTCACCGACTTGTTAGTTGTAGATGCGGTTGGTACACCGCCCATGAATAATAGCTAGATGACAGCTATCCTTATCTACTCTAGTTCGTGGCTCAGTTAGTATGCCACCTTAGTTAGTTGAGTTTGGTTTTGAGACCCATATATAGGGTTCTTGTATTTCTATGTACTTGAGTTCTTTTGGCTTACACAACTAAGAAGAGGAAAACTGTTTTCAGCCTCCACCTTTGTGTGTATTCCCCCATTGTGCAAGCAAGAAAGCTACAAATGAGACTCCTTCCTCTCCCACAATCTTGACAGCTACTTGTATCAGGAATGGTTACACCTTTAGAGTGCATGGCTCTGTTTATCACCGTATAGGTACTTTACTTCCTCGTGTGCAGCGTCAAGAAAGTCCAATATTTGCACAACTCTATGTTTATGATACCGAGCTTGAGTTGCTTAATAGGCTAGGGGTTATGCATGATTTATTACCAAATTTGCTAGGGGAGCTTCAATATATGATGCATCGACACAACATATATACACATGTTTTTAGGTCTGTGGGTTTGCAATTGCAAAATAATCCCATGCAAGAACTAAGAATGAGTATTTTTGGTGTTCAAAAAACCAGTAAACAATACTTTGCTCCTATAGCAAAACTGAGGTTGCAGCTATCATGCTAGGCCAGGGTGATGAGGATACTCTTGATCGTCAGGATATTCATGTTTACACTTGGGGTGGTTGATGTGTTGCTATTTCAAACTTGCATAGAGCATATATGCCAATGCTATATGTCCTCCTTTTTCCTATGGGACATGATGGTTGGCATGTAAAGGTTCCCTATAGTAATGTTAGTGTTCATGTTAACATATATGAATTGTCTAATAAAAATTGTATTACCCAAATGCAATTTTATGCATCCCGTCTTCAAGTGCGCGAAGATACTAAGGTGTGCATATTGTGTGGTGGTCGACTATTGTAACAATTTATTGTTGATGCTTATTGTAGTATAGAGCAGTGCAGGTTAACTTGGTGTCGCCAGAATCAATCAGTGTTGAGATCGGAGGCCTACAAAGGCTTGGAAGATATGGTGGGGGCAAACGATAATGGGCCAATTTTAGATTGTTGGTGCCTTTGTTGGCAAGAGGATAGTTTTACCGTCGTCATTCACGAGTGGGCCAAGGCATATGTATCAATTATATCAAGATGCCATGGCTATAGTGTGATGCAAGGGAAAACCTGACCTTTTTATAACAATGACATGCAATCCAAAGTGGTTGGAGATAACTAATGCTTTATTGCTTGGGCAAACTGCTTATGACCGTCCAGATTCGATTGTTCATGTGTTTCATAAAAAGCATGCTAATTTAATGTACACATTATTGTGGAAGGATCTCTTTGGAAATGTTGCAGGCTATGTTATTGTGATTGAATTCCAAAAGAGGGAGCTACCACATTCTCATACTTTGCTAATTTTAGAGTTGTCTTTCAAACCTTCTAAACTATGTCATTACGATAGACTTGTTTGTGCTGAGTTGCCCGATAGAGTTAAGTTTCCAGCCTTATTTGAGACAATTTCAAAGTGCAACATTCATGGCCCTTGCAGAGGATTGAACCCCAAGAGTCCCTATATGGATAAGGGTATATGTACTAAATATTACCCGCAAAAATTAGTGGACATGACAATGGTTGATAGTTTTGGCTATCCCATTTATCAAAGACGAGATGATGGAAACCCTATGATCATAAATGGTAATGTTATTGATAATCAATGGATTGCTCCATATAATCCATTATTGAGTAAGAAATGCAATGCACATATAAATGTGGAGGTATGCTCAACAATTGCAATTGTTAAGTATTTGTATAAGTATGTGTACAAGGGGCATGGCCGTGCAACCGTCAAATTTTCTATTGGGGTTGATTTAGTCCAGAATGGTGGCGATGTTCATGAGGTGGATGAGATACAAATTTATTTGGATGCACGATATGTTTCTACCTCTGAGGCATGTTGGTGGATCCATGATTATGCATTGCATGATGAAAAGCCTGATATACAATGTTTGCAAGTACACTTACTTGGTGAGAACTATGTGGTGTTTCAAGATACAGATAGTATACCAGATGTTGTGCGGAATGAAGACCTCTAGAAAACTACTCTTACTGAATGGTTTGTGTGCAACCACATTCATCCAGAGGCGAGGACTATTTGCTATCAGGACTTTCCAGTGTATTGGGTGTGGAATGCACGACATAAGATGTGGACTAGGAGGAAGCATGGGAATACATATGGTTGGATGTATTTTGTGGTGCCTACCTGTGGTGAGCTCTACTATTTGCGGATGCTTTTAACAAAGTGTCGGGGGATGTACTTCTTTTGAATATTTACATACTATTGATAATGTGATCTATGATACTTTTAGGGATGCTTGCATTGCAAGGGGCATGTTGGAGAGTGATGATGAATATGTTGTGTGCTTAGAAGAAGTTGCCTCTGTGCAAATTGGTGCTCAACTCCATCAATTTTGGTCTTTTGTGAGCCAGTTCGGCCTGGCCATCCATGGGAAAGATTTTTGGTGCCAATGGTAGAGGATATCATGTATAGATTGCAGCTATAGCACGTGCATGCCTCTCTTGGTGTTCTACAGCATGAGGTATCTAACATGGCTTTGTTACATCTGCAAGACCTTTTGCATCATGTAGGACGAAGGCTCTTTGATTTTGATGGGTTGCCTGAATCTCAATAACCAAACTCACAACTACATGCTAACCCTCTTTTGCAAGATGAATATGCATACAACATATCAGAACAACATAGGGTTTTTGAATCCATGGAGGGAATGTTGAATGAGGGACAAAGAATTGCCTTTAGTGCAGTTATGGATGCTGTTGACACAGATACTGGGGATGTATTCTTTTTGGATAGTCCTAGTGGGTCTGGGAAGACTTTTCTATATAAATGTTTACTTGCGAAGGTGCGCAGTGGAAATCATATAGTGCTGGCAACATCATCATGTGGCATTGCGGCCTTGCTTTTACCGAGTGGTCGTACAACTCACTCATGGTTTAAAAACCCAGTAGAATTAAATAATCGATCCACTTGCAATATTCCAATTCAATGTGACCTTGCTTGGTTATTGAGACTATTGAGCCTTATTTTGTGGGATGAGGCTCCTATGACCCATCGATATGCCTTTGAAGTAGTTGATAGAACTCTACGAGATGTTATGAGTTGTGATAAGCCATTTGGTGGAAAATTTGTTTTGTTTGGAGGGGATTTTAGGCAGGTCTTGCCAGTTGTGGTAAAGGGAACATGTGAGGATATTATTAATGCTGCATTGTGCTACTTTGATTTGTGGTATTACATAAGGGTGCTAAGGCTACTTGGCAATATGCGAGTGTCAACAACTGGTAGTGTGGTGGACAATGGGTTCATCTGTTGGATTCAAGGAATAGGGGATGGAGTGGGTATTACTGAAAGTTGTGATAAGTTGTGTATTCCACCTAGCATGGTATTAAAAGGGCAATCTATCGAAACCTTGATTGATAGTGTCTACAGTGACGTGTCCAATGTGGGTGACTACACATTGTATTTTAATGAGTGGCCTATACTTGCCTTGTAGAATACAGAGGTGGCTACTTTGAATGATCATGCATTACAATTGATGCTAGGGAAGGTCAGACAGTATTATAGTGTAGATTCGATTGCAGAGACCGACGACTCATTTTTGTACTTCGTTGAGTATTTAAATACATTGGACCTTGGAGGTGGATTTCCTCCTCATTTATTGCTGTTGAAGATAAATGCACCTATTATTCTTCTTAGAAACCTAAACCCAGGAAGGGGTATGTGTAATGGTATGCAATTGATATGTAGAGCTTTCAATGTGAAAGTGATAGATGCTCAGATAATAACAGGGAAAAATGTGGGCGAATGAGTTTTTATTCCTCGGATTACTTTTGTTTCGAATGCTATAAATTTCCATTTACTATGAAGCGGAGACAGTTTTCCATCCAGTTGGCATTCGCTATGATAATGAACAATTCACAGGGGTAGACTTTGTTCATTCTTGGGCTTTATCTAAAGGCACCAGTATTTACACATGGTCAGTTGTATGTTGCATTTTCAAGGGTAAAATCTTCGCATGGTGTGAAAGTGCTATTGGATGAAAGGGATGGGGATATGACCACAAACATTGTATACAAGGATGTTCTTTGAAAGGTGCAGTAATGCACATTGCTTTCTTTGTGGAGATCTAGTTATTGGTGACCATGTAGGGACATTGGTTTTGCACATATGTGAATTGCTCTCTGTGCCCTGTTTGGTTGGCATATACTCTCTTGGAAGTATATTTTTTTTCATATTTCGCTATTTATTTAACTTTTGCAGATGTCTACCCTAGAGTGGCACTATTACCTAGCTTCTGACTATCAAAAGGAGCTACAATGCACATTGCTCACAGTAGCTATGATGATATCATAAGAAGGACACTTGCAAGGGTCATTGAGCATTTATGATGATGTTAATATTGACATCAAGCTCCCAATTTTTATTGAAGTTGTACATTGTGGATATACACAATATTTTCAGGTGCATATGTACAAGGTTGACCATAAGAAGAGATTTCAACGCTCTCATACTAATAAGATATCGAGGCATTGGTTCAAGTATGGATTCAAGGATTTGGGTTGTTTTGTGATATTGCATCAACATTTGTCAGTACCTATGGAATGGTTCACAAATGTTCGACCAGGTATTATTATTGTTGGGATGAAATGATCTTTGTTAGTTGTTCCACGTACTTATATTGTAATTTTTGTTCCAATGCAGGTAGTAAAGAGAGAGGTAGGACTATTGCATCACCCATGCGATTACCAATGGAAACTGTGGGATCATTCCCTGCTTCACCTTCACATGTTTTGCTCAAGGAGGAAGATTTTGTTAATGATTCCTTAAAGAAGAGAAAGCTTTCTTTCCATTAGGCGTCTTGGAGACATTGTCTTTTTTTTGTTGGCATCGGCCATTTGCCTATGGTACTTGGAAACACTTCGATGCCTTATACTTGGCCTTTGTGGCTTCATTTTGACTAGGTCTCTTATAGAAATTCTTTTTGTGGTGCTTGGTCTTTGTCTCAATTATGACCCGTTTCAGTGTAACGTTGTTGTTCCACGTACTTATATTGTAATTTTTGTTCCAATGCAAGTGGTAAAGAGAGAGGTAGGACTATTGCATCACCCATGAGATTACCAATGGAAACTATGGGATCATTCCCTGCTTCGCATTCACATATTTTGCTCAATGAGGAAGATTTTGTTAATGATTACTCAAATAAGAGGAAGCTTTCTTTCTATTAGGCATCTTGGAGGCATTGTCTTTTTTTGTTGGCATTAGCCATTTGCCTATGGTGCTTGGAAACACTCGCGTGCCTTATACTTGGCATTTGTGGCTTCATTTTGACTAGGTCTCTCATAGAAATTCTTTTCATGGTACTTGGTCTTTGTCTTGATTATGACCCGTTTCGGTATAACATTGTTGTTTCTAAGTATCACTCAAAGCAAGCATGTGATTGCTTACATTGATGTCGAGAGGAAAGTTTGTAAGTATGGTGCATGGAAGAGATTATTTCTATGTTTGGCATTATATGTTACAAATTTTATAAACTACTTTTAGTTTTAAGTTTGGTGAGAGAGAGAGAGAGAGAGAGAGAGAGAGAGAGAGAGAGAGAGAGAGAGAGAGAGAGATAAAACATCTTGGAAATGGAGAGGGGAAATAGGAGGGAGAAAGAGGAGAAATGGATTATTGAGCGAAGTTGTCGTGTGATAGCACGGCAACTTCGCATGCCGCAAAGCGGCCTAGCATTCCGCGCGCGCGAAGCACACACAGAACACTAGTGTATATTAATGAGAGAGAGGGAGAGAAAGATAGATTTTTAGTGACAATAGTTTTTGAATAAGAGTGAGAGATAGAAATAAGTTCTTAATGAGACACACACACACACACACACACACACACACACACACACACACACACACACACACACACATGCATGCATGCATGCATACACACACACATATATATAAAGAGAACAATCAAGATAGGTTTGTCTAATATATATTAAAGAATGTTACTCATAAAAACTCTAATCCATCTTAACCAAGTAATCCATCGATGGTTTGCCTAGTCTTTAAAATAAAAAATATATTCTAGATACTTTAAATATGAGGAATTTTAGATGGAAGGGTATTAAGACTCAATGGAGAAAAATAAATTCTAAATTAGAGAGAGAGAGAGAGAATTATTGATGAGAGACAAGAGAGAGGTCTTTTAAAAAATTAATGATAAGACAAAAGAGAAAGAAATGTGAAAAGTAATTTGGATAGAGAGGTACTTTTGCAAATGAATGTAGGAGAGGCCAAAAAGTAATATTGTAGTATTATAGGAGAGAGTGCTATTTAAAAATTTCTAGCATACCCGCTCGTACATTAATAGCTTTGGACCTTTATCCACACACACACACACACACACACACACACTCTCTCTCTCTCTCTCTCTCTCTCTCTCTCTCTCTCTCTCCCTCAATGCTACAATACTATCTTTGGGCCTTTCCTACACATTAATAGATTTGAATTTTCATCAAAACACACACACACAATCTCTCTCTCTCTCTACTTAAAAAATTTCTAGAACTCTCTCTTCTTATACAACAATACTATGTTTGGGCTTCTCCTATATTAATGGCTTTGAACATTTATTAAAATACACATACACACATACATACTGTGTGTGTGTGGGATTTAAATTCTAGCAACTTTCTCTTAAAATATTACATTTAGGCACATTAATAACTTTTAATCTTTATTTACACACACACACACACACACACTCTCTCTCTCTCTCTCTCTCTCTCTCTCTATATATATATATATATATATATATATATATATATATATATATATATATATATATATATATGGCTTAGAACAATTCTAGCAACTCTCTCCTATAATACTACAATACTACATTTGTGCTTCTTCTATATTATTAGCTTTGGACCTATAATATTACAATACTACATTTGGACTTCTTTTACACACACACACACACACACACACACACACACACACACACATTCTCTCTCTCTCTCTCTCTCTCTCTCTCTCTCTCTCTCTCTCTCTCTCTCTCTCTCTCTCTCTCTCTCTCTCTCTCACTTGTGATCAAATTCCTTTTTTAAAAAGTTTTTAAAGGTTGGACACTCTACCCTCCTTTTTGGCCTATTGCTAGTTCTAATTGGACCTCCTTCAACTAAAATGAATAAAAGCTCTATGCATATCAGCAAACTCATGTCTCATGTCCATTGCAACTAATTGGTCCAGGGTGAAATTTTGTTACAAGTGCACTGCAGACTCTCTTTCAAAATATAATTACAACATGACATTCTTTGAAAAAAATACAAGTGCACGAGATAAACTTGACTCAAAAAAAAACTTGAAATAACTCAAAAATTAGCGTGCCCTTGAAGAGGCTTCCAACCCTATATTATTGTCTTTCTTGACTTCCAAAATTTCTACTTGCCTCAAAAGAGGTTAACATTATCCCCCCCCCCCCCCCCCCCCCCCCCCCCACACACACACACACATGCATTCTCTACCTATAAAGTGCTAATATGCTTTTAGGTGCACATGATATATTACTAGATTAGGAGATCCAAGCAAGCCAAGTGTGTTTTCCCATATTTAAGGACCCAATCCATGTATAGTTTATGATGCAATTACTATGTGAGTACATGTGCTTATATAGGTTGTTACATAGTTATAGAAGATGGCTCCATTTAGAAGTTGGCTACACGGTTTCTTCTTGTCAACAATTTGATAAAGCAAGGTGCATGTTGGTGGATAAAGGTGGAAAGTGTTGTCATTGTCAAATGAAAGTAAATTTTTGGAGAGAACCATGAAGAGAATTGTAAGGATGTGATGGATAGGGATTTATAGTTTGGATGTATAGGATTCTCCACGAAGCAAAAACAACTAGTAGAAATTATAGTACTTGGAGACTCTCTATTACATGCACTCTAGGTTTGTTAGAACTTGTATTACATTGGATTATGACATGTGTTACAATAAATAGTTCCCTTTTTACTTGTAAATATTTCTCTCTCTCTCTCTCTCTCTCTCTCTCTCTCTATCTCATTTACAATACAAAATAATTTTTACAAGCATTTAGGATCTAGATATACTATTATTAATTTGATCATAGCTAACCAAGCAAGGTATATCTGTATCTTCTTAACAAAATAAATTGCATTTACTCTATGAATTAACATAATCTTTGCTTTGTTAGTCATACCATGGCTGATGTTAGGAAAGTTCTACTTCCAAATATGAGATGCAAGTTTTGTTTGGTAATCATGGATTGGTGTATAAATATATTTACATTTTTATCCATTCTAAACACTCTCTAAATATTTCTCTTTATACATGGCTTTAGCAACCTCATTAAACATTAGTAAAAAAAATACAAACTCATTATTAAAGCTCGCATAATTGTGGATTATTTAGTATGGTGGCAAGATGGGATGTTAATTGGTGAAAATAAGTATAAATTTGATGCTCAATCAATATGCTTAATGTGAGAGAGAGAGAGAGAGAGAGAGAGAGAGAGAGAGAGAGAGAGAGAGAGAGAGAGAGAGAGAGAGAGAGAGAGAGAGAGAGAGAGAGAGAGAGAGAGAGAGAGAGAGAGAGAGAGAGAGAGAGAGAACCATCTTGATCTCTCATAATGCATGTCTTTGCTAACTTGACATCATGTTTTTGTAATATTAATATTCATTGGCTATAGAATATAGTTATACTTCTTTGAACTAATCATATGTGTGTGCATGTGTGTGTGTGGGTGTTAAGACTTTCAATATACACATACAAGTACATGTACATAAACAATATGTATGCATATTAATGAGAGAGAGGGAGAGAAAGAGAGTTTTTTAGTGACAATAGTTTTTGAATCAGAGAGAGATAGATAGAAATAAGTTCTCAATGAGATATACACATGCATGCATGAACACACACACACACACACACACACACACACACACACACACACACACACACACACACATAAAGAGAACAATCAATATAGATTTGTCTAGTATATATTAAAGAATTAAAGATATAGCTTTAAAGAATATTACTCATAAAACTCTAATCCACCTTAACTAAGTAATTCATCAATGGTTTGCCTAGTCTTTAAAATAAAATATATTCTAGATACTTAATGTAATAATGTAAAGAAGTTAAGGAGAGAGAACTACTAATCTATTGTCAAAGAGAGAGAGAGAGAGAGAGAGAGAGAGAGAGAGAGAGAGAGAGAGAGAGAGAGAGAGAGAGAGAGAGAGAGAGAGAGAGAGAGAGAGATATGTGTAAGTAAAAGTGTATTTAGTTTTGCTCATGTGTGCACAATTGAAGTACTAACACATCATGATGCAATTTTAACATATATGCAAATAATTGAGAGAGGGAAAATATGAATGTATATGTGAGTGTGATATCACTTGTGTATGTTTTAATTCAGCAACTAACATTGTGATAATATTATAAAAAATAATCACATAAGCTTAATGTAATAATGTAAAGAAGTTAAGGAGAGAGAACTACTAATCTATTGAGAGAGAGAGAGAGAGAGAGAGAGAGAGAGAGAGAGAGAGAGAGAGAGAGAGAGAGAGAGAGAGAGAGAGAGAGAGAGAGAGAGAGAGAGAGAGAGAATTGGCTATGGTTCTAATGAGGAGCAAGAGAGTAAGATGTGGTGGTGGTAGTGGCAGTGCTAGTGGTGGTAATTGAGGGGAGTGAGATATCGGTGGTTGATCCCCAACATATGAGGACAAAGAGAGAGAGAGAGAGAGAGAGAGAGAGAGAGAGAGAGAGAGAGAGAGTGAGTGAGAAGAGAATTGGTTGTGGTTCTAATGAGGAGAGGGAGAGTAAGATGTGGGGGTGGTGGTGGTGGTGCTAATGGTGGTGGTAAGGGTAGTGGTGGAGGCGGTTGTGGCAATGGAGAAGTAGCAACGGTGCTTAATTTATACCCAAAAGAAAAAGAGGACCAAGTGGACTATGTGGAATAAAACTAGAGGTTTCCCAAAAAATTTACTCCAAGAGCTCACTTCTTGCATACACTCATAGAGGCCTTTGGATTGTTATGGAGGATACCTTGGTAGTTTGGGAGGTAATAGATATGGATAGCTAGATTTATCTATTTTCAATATATAAACCTTGGGTACACCATAGGGCTTTGGAAACCCATTGTGGCTTAGTAATGGTTCTATTTTTAAATGGGTGGTGCCTTGGTCTTATTTTATGAGTAGTAGCTCCATTGTGGCTTAGTAGTGGTGCCTTGGTCTTATTTTATGAGTAGTATGTGGCTTAGTAGTGGTTTTATTTTTATATGGGTGGTGCCTTGGTCTTATTTTATGAGTAGTAGCTCCATGTGGTTGAGTGGCACGTGAAAAAATAGCTATGCTAGTGCCTCTAGCTTTCACTATCCATTTCTTCAAGTCACTCTTAAAGTTCATGGTTCCATTTGTTGGTTTTTGTTGCACCTCTTTTTGCTTCCTTAGATCATTGAGTGGGATGCTATCCTTGTTGAGATGTCAAGGTCAATAGAATCTGACACTCACATAGTGAATAATTGTTTACACATTCATATCACTATCATTGTCGACACATGTAGGGTTAAAGGTCTACCACAAGGGTAAGAGATAGAAGGGTGTAGGGAGATTGAGAGATGGAATAAGATAAAAGAAAGAAAATTTAGAATTTGAAAGATTTAATGAAGACTGATAGAGGTGAACCAAGTGATTTCATTTCATGCGAAATAATAGAATAATCAATCCACAATACATTTGATAGATCTGATAGATATGCCCAAGACAAAGACACATGCACACACTTGGGATGATAGCCCAACACAAAATGAGACTATGGATCAGTATACACAGTAATACATGAATAATCTTTGCTAAACATAATCCAAAAGCTATAGGTAACACCTCAAAATCTCATACATACATCAATCTAATGATGAAACATGGTAGGTTGCACCACCATAAACAAAACACATGAATCAAAATGCATAAATCCCTATAAATACCTTCTACAAGACTTCAAAAGTAATTCGGTCCTATAATTACAGTTTTATTACGACAACAAAAATAGTATAGACACTATCCCAAATCCAATAAAAACTCAATTCTTGTTGTCTATACTATGTCTACCAAAGGTAAAGATCAAGAATCAAGTGGTAGAACTCGAGAGAAGCCCTATATGATCATCAAATCTCCATTTCTAGCTTATTACCCTGTTCATAGCCCAAAATAGTCTACATAAAGAGCATAAATAATAAAACTTGTCTTTGATGATCAAGGAAATCTATCCTGATGTTTGAGATGAAGAATCAAGTGAGACATTGCCTCCAAGACCTTCTAAGAGATGAATATCTGAAAGGACAACTTTGCTCCTTTTCTTCCTCTATTTATTTCTGTAAAAAATAGTCCCAATACTTTCGTCTCTCCTCTCCAATACATGAGCCTTTGGCCCACTTACTTTTTTTAGCTCTTGCCCTCCCCTTTCCCTCGTGTCCTCTCCTAGTTAGTATGCCATCTCCTTTACTTTTGTGGCCATTTTATATAATAGTCGCCCAATAAGTCCTATTGGTGCCCCTAAATCTATGTTGAATGGTCTTCTTGATCTCAAACTTTATTCACTTTATAGACAAAGCATGAACTCTTCCATGAGACAAAGCATATCACGCTTTCACACTCTATGTCAAAAATCCCATGACATCCACCCCCTTTGAACCTACATGCCCTCCAAAGATGCCATATAGGTAACCCATCATGATAAAAAACTCAAACACTTGTTATCTTCATGTTGGAAGTCTAACTACTCCCACATGAATTGTTAGGTATCAAGAGCATATGTATCCCATCCTACATGTATCCCTCAACATCCATCCCTAGCAATGTTAGCTCATGTAACATTTCAATACCTATCCACCAAGAATCCCAAGTTCATATGTCAACTTATCTTTAGCTGCATCTTCAATGTTTGCCACTTCATTTTCCTCACCTCTATCAATCTGGTCATCTTTTACCAAGCTCACTAGTTGATAGACCTCTTCTGCATTTCTTTTTTTGTATATCTTGATTCTCTTTCCTTTTTTAGGTACCCATATGTATACCTTATCTAGTCCGGTGAAGTATATGCCACATATAATAGATTAGATCCATCAGAGTCAATCTCTTTCTAATTGGAGAACTATCCTACAGGACCACCCTACAAAAAATTGCATGTATCTTTCAAACCATAACTCAGATAGCTAATATTTAAAAAAAAAATTGTAGCCCTACTCGTGGATTACAACCCTAAAATTTCATATGTAGTTGCAATATTCTTTATAGCATGTAGTCTTGGCCAGACATTGCCCTTTCCAACATTGTAACTTCTGCATATGAACCCAGATGTCAACCAAAATTTGTAGGGGCCTTCCCTAGATATCAAAGCCCATATTGGATATGTTGATCACCATTAATTTACTTTTGATTAAAATAGTTTTCAATAACTTCAAATCTGCCCAACCTGTCCATTACGGTCTCTTATAACCACTTTGTTTACTTGGGTCTCTGAATCTATACATACTTTGGCATACACCGAAGTATTAGTGTTCAGTAGATCCAAAGTCTTTCTCATCTATATCCATGCCATACTCTTCTTCTTCTTCCACATTATCAAGGTCAATACTTGTATCTAACTCATCCAATTCATATGCTATAACCATATGCCTTTCTCTTGGTCCTCTCGAACTCCTCTTCTAACCATTCTTCCCTCTTGGAAAGAGTGATGAGATTGAAAGGGAAGTGGAACCTAGGAGGAAGAAGCTTGGTGGTGAGAGCTATGGTGGATGGAGAGTAAGAGCCGAGAGAGAGAGAGAGAGAGAGAGAGAGAGAGAGAGAGAGAGAGAGAGAGAGAGAGAGAGAGAGAGAGAGAGAGAGAGAGAGAGAGAGAGAGAGAGAGAGAGAGAGAGAGAGAGAGAGAGAGAGAGACTCTAAAGTGGGAACTCCAACAACCACAATGTGTGACTGAGCCTTTCTTTATTCAAAATGTCACTAAAAGAATAAAGAATAAGTGACAGTGACAGGTACCCGCCACCTGTAGTGTGCACTGGCAAATACTATCAGTGTAGTAATACATGGGCAATTAGGCAGAGGTGCCTTTAGCCCCAACAACCTCCCACTTAAGGGAAAATCTTCCCAGTGAGAGAGAAAAAAAAGAAAAAAGATAGTACAACATGTACACATATACAACAAGATGAGGAAAAAGACGTCATCTCATCTAATGCCCATCAATCTCTTGAGGAAGGCAAAGCACTCTGTAGTAAGGCTCTTCATGAGTAAGTATGCAGGATTTTGCTTAGTCAGAATCTTGACAAGGTCAATAGACTTGTCCTCAATGGCCTCGCAAATGAAGTGATACCTCACCTCAATATGTTTTGTCTTCGCATGGAAGACTGGATTCTTGGCCAACTGAATGGCACTCATAGAATCTAAATGCAGTAATCTGAATGCAGTGTGGGCATAGTATCTGTCATACCAAGGTCTATAATCAAATGGCCTAACCAGATAGCCTCCTTGCAAGCCTCTATGGCTGCAATATACTCAGCCTCTGTAGTAGAAAGGGTTGTACACTTCTGCGCCCTGGAGATCCAAGAGATAGTCCCTCCAGCATAAGTGAGCACATAGCCAGAAGTGGACTTCTTACTATCTGCATGTCTTGCATAATCAGAGTCAGTGTACCCCATGATTCCTGTATCCTGGGTGGCTGCCATAGCAAAGACACTTATCTGTTGTGCCCTTCAGGTACCTCATGATACCCTTCACAGCATCCCAATGTTTCTTGCCAGGTGTAGCCATATAACATGCCACAACCCCAACTGCAAAAGCAATATCTGGACGGGTGGCTATCATGGTATACATAAGACTGCCCACGACGGATGCATAAGAAATCTTGGCAATCTCAGCCCTTTGCTCATCTGTCTGAGACAATCAACTTGTGAAACCTTCACATGAGAAGGTAATGGACTGCCAATAGGCTTAACATCCTACATGTGGAAGTGCTCAATGACTTTATGAATGTACTCCCTCTGTTGACAGATAGAGTAGTCCCTGAGATCTATCGTGCATAATGCGCATACCAAGTAAATGAGAGGCCTATCCCAGATCTTTCATCTCAAAGCTCTTCTCGAGCTGAGCCTTAAGAGCATCTAGCTCCTCATGAGCTATCCCTAATAAAAGCATGTCATTCACATAGAGTACCAAAACCAGTAAAGAACCATCACGGGCTTTCTTCTTGTACAAGAACGGATCCATAGCACTGCGGCTGTAGCCCTATGACTGCTTCAAGCCATATAGACTCTTCTTTAGCTTGCACACTAGGTGTTCCCTACTAGGGTTTGCAAAGCCCTTAGGCTGCTCCATGTAAATCTCATCATGCAAGTCCCCATGTAAAAAGGCCGTCTTGACATCCATTTGGTTACAAGTCCAGGTCAAACTGCGCAACCAAGGCCAAGACTAAGCACAAGGTGGTCATATTGACCACAGGAGAAAAGACTTGATCAAAGTCAACACCATGCTCCTGCTTAAAACCCTTAGCAACCAATTGAGCCTTGTATTCTAGCTTGGGGTGTCCAGGGGTACTTTTCAGCTTGTACACCCACTTGCATGGCAAAGCTTTCTCACCCTGAGGCAAGGAAACCAAATCCCAAGTTTGATTCTTATGCAATGAGTCAAGATCAGAATACATAGCCCTCTCCCAAGAGTGACAATCATCCCTATGCATAGCCTCATCATAAGTGAGAGGCTCTCCTACATCTGTAACTAGTACATAATCCATAGAGGGCGCAAAACAGTCAGGAGGACGTCTATCTCTAGTAGAATGCCTCAATCCAGGCGCTGCTACCTGACCAATATCCTGCCTAGCATCAACATGTCTAATATCTAGGCCATGAGCATCAAGTGATGCTGCACACTGTCTAGCTAGCCGTGGAGTGGGCTGAGCGGGAGCAGGTGGCTCCTCCTGAAAGATAACTCTGTGTACCTCAACCACTTTCTCAGGCTGCATATGCATTTTTTCCTCATAAAAGATGACGTTATGGCTGTGACTTTTCGTGCCTGCAGATCCCATAGATGGTAACCCATCTCTCCTGCATCTCCATAGCCAATGAAAATACATTTGACACTTTTAGGATCTAGCTTATTGCATTTGTCCTTGGACACATGGCAGAATGCCTCACATCCAAAGACATGGAAATGATCATAAGAGGGGGGCTTGCCTGCCCATAACTCCTCTGCAACTTGAAAGTCAATGCCACTGCTAGGCGACCTGTTAATGAGATGCACTGCAGTAGTAACTGCCTCAACCCAAAAGTGCTGCGGTAAGCCAACACTGGCTAAGCATGCTAGGGACCCTTTCCTAAATGGTCCTATTCATGTATTCAGCCATACCATTTTGGGGAGGGGTGTAAGGGGCAGTCAATTGATGCTTAATACCTTGCTCATCACAAAACTGCGCAAAAGCACGTGATACATACTCACCCCCATTATTTGACCTTAGGCATTTTAACATTTTCCTAGCTTGGTTCTCTGCCAATGCAAGCCAACACTGAAATGTATCTTAGACATCGGATTTTCTCTTTATGGGATAAACCCAAACCTTACATGAAAAATCATATTTGAAAGTAACAAAGTACTTTGCCCCACCAAGTGACTGAAGGGCATGGGCCCACATACATCTGAGTGGACAAGAGCCAAGAGCTCACCCATGTGTTTCTTACCAGAATTTTTATGCGTATTTCTAGTCTACCTGCCATAAAACAATGATCACAAGAATCAAAATGCGAAGAGTCAAAAGGTGGAAGATACTGCAAAGCACTGGGCATTTTCATTCCTTTAAGAGACATATGCCCCAAACGAGCACGCCAAAGGGATACATGGGGGATAGCCACAGACAAAACATGATCCAATGTAGCTCTAGATACAAGTAAGGGATAGAGGTTGCCAGACTTGGCACCTCTTGCAAGCACAAGCCTGGGCACGAGTAATCTTCCATACAGAGTCTCCAAAAGACACAAAATACCCTGCATCATCAACCTGCCCAGCTGACATAAGGCTCCGAGTCAACATAGGTACATGGCATACATCATGCAAAACAAAAGAATTGCCAGAAGGAAACTGCAGCCTAACATCTCCAATGCCCACAATGTCAAGAGACTTGTCATCACCAAGACGCATAGAATCAAAGATGGTATGATAGGTATGAAACCAATCTCTACAGGGTGTCACATGAAAGGATGCACCCAAATCCAAGAGCCAGTACTGCGTATACATAGAATGTATCTCAGAAGCCTAAAGACATCACATGAAGAAGCTGCAAGTATGTAATCGTCATTTGAATCAGTGGCTTGCATGACATTAACCTCTTCTATCTTCACATTGCACTTTGCAGGTATAATACTGCACTCATAAGACTTTTCTTGCACTTTCTCTTTTTCCTTTTCCTTGCACTTATCATCATGCATTGTATGGCACTGTGGCCTAATATGTCCTGCTTTCCCACAATAATGACAGGTAAGATCAGACTTCCATTCCACGAGACTTACTGCGACCACGGAACTTGGACTTGGACTTCTGAGAGTCCTTGCCCTTATGATCATTATCATGACTGCCATGTCTACCGCCTCTAACGGTCAATGTATGTGAAGAGTGGAAAGCATCATTATTTATCCTGTTAATTTCCTCAGTCAATAAAGCACTCTCAACATCTTTAATTTTCAGCCCATCAAGCTTGTTCGTGCATATGGCAGTACGAAAGACATCCCATGATTCAGGCAAGGTGCCAAGCAGAAATAATAGGTGCAAGTTGTCTTTGAACTCAATACCCTGTGACACTCTTCATGATAGCATGAAACTGACTGAAATGAAATGATAGGGAGGTCCCCTCCTTCATGCGAAGGTCCATTAACTGCTTCAACCAATACATCTGTGATGCAGAACTTTGCTGCCTTGGGGGGCGGGGGGAAGGGGGGTCACTCATGAATATAAGTATATATAATGTGAGTTCAAAATAAGGGGTTTTTAAAACACCATTTTTATAAATTTTTTACATACAAAAGGGTGTCATATAAAGGGGTTACTTATAGATTGAATAGAAAAGGATTGTGTTTTACTCAAGAAAAATTCACAGATTAGGATATTTATAAATAGGCCATCAATGTATGTTATATAGAGAATATATATATAGTGAACGCCCCCCCCCCCCCCCCCCCCCCCCCCCCCCGAGTCTGCTGCACATAGAGCTCCTAAATCTTCTCCCATAAATCCCATGCACTTTGATTCTCATCTTCAACAACATTATGATGGACCTCTTTTGAGAGTGACAAAATAATGGTAGACTTGCATAGCTCATCAGCTTCCATCCAAACATCATCATCCATATCCTTAGGTTTAACACCCTTGAAACACAAGGGTTTAATTTGCAACTTCTGCACCAAAACTTGCCATATTTGGGACTTCCAATACCCATAGTTGGCACCATCCAACTTAGCAATGTTAAAGAGAGCCGTGTCTTTCAGATGACCAGCCATACTGTCCCAAATCAAAGCAAAAAAGCAAAATTGCAAGTTGTTGTAATTAGCAAAAAATGCACTAAAACCACTGCTAAAACTGGATGAAAGAGTGGATATCACCAAGAGAAGCACATGTCCACCAAATATGACCAAGATAACATCAAATAGTAAACATTATCCTCATAGAAGTGCTCAAAATCTGTAGATTTCAGCTTGCTGTAATAAATGACAGCAGTATGTAAAATTGTCCCAAAATGAAGCAATCACTGATACATATGTCACTACAACTGCCAGGTAGCAAGATACATCCAACAGTGAGTATCAAGGGGCAAGAAAGTACCAAGAGCTGTCAAACCAATAACCTGTCAGGCAAGAGACATCTCATAGGTCTAGAAGTCATGCATGTAATGGGTCTTGGGGTAAGAGAAGAGACAAGCACAAGCACAACTGATAGAGCAAGAAGCTCAATGCATAACCATCCAAGATGCATACAAAATTGACAAACCAATGATAAAGATAGGTGCCTGCCCCAATAGGCATATCAAACCAGCCCACTACAGATTAACTGGAGACATAAAGCTCTCAAGAGAGAAAATGCATGTAACTATCCCACAAGCTCAAGCTCAAGTATAAGTAAGACTCTGTGTACATTTGAATATACCAAGAGGCTCCCAATGGAAGTAAAGTCAGATGCAAATAGAGGAAGCAATGCTCTAATACATGGAGTACATAGCATCAGACATGCCAAATCCTTGTAGGGTACATTCGAACCATAAATCCCAAGCTATCTCAGACACGTAAAGCATAAGCCTGAAAGCATTCAAAGAGCATGTAACTGATAACCAAATGTAATGCCTAGTAGTCCAAAATGCTCAAATACATCTAAAGATGAAGATCCAAGTAACTGTTAAGCATGGGAAAACCAAGTGGCATCCATATCTGACCAAAGCATAAATGCAAGAAGCCTAAATGTCAAGTAGTGACAATAGGCATAAACCGGTCTAAAGCATGCCGACTAAAGCCAAATGCCAGTGATGGACGACCAAGTCGAAGCCTAATCCAAGCTCAAAAGAATTTTGGAACCAAGAAGAAGCATTTGAAAATCTCTAAATACATCGGTATGATAATTCAAACCTCTAGTAAGCACCCAATATCCAAGAACCAATGCATACACCAAGTAAATGAGCTTCAACCCACTATATTACAACAACATATTTAGTATTAAATGAAGCTCAAACGGTGCCCAAATATGCTCCAAATCAGTCCCAAAGCATAGAGATAGCATCCCATAACATCCGAGCATCACCGGGCATCAATATAGACATCAAACGAGCAATGCCAAGAAGCATTAAACAATAAATGTCAAGTGCTGCCCTGTTTTGATAGTCATGGGACTATGTATACAGCAAGGGCTGAAGGGGGGAGCACTTGAATCGATCACAGGGAGCCAAGCAATAGTGCCAGGGAGTCCAACAATGATCGAGTAGATTGCCAAGAGTGCCGGGAAGCCGAGGACGAGCAGGAAAATGCTAGGAGCAGGTCAGCCCAGTCCCCCTAAAAATGTGTCGTAATTTGTGTTGGCTGTTATTGGGGACTGGGGGGTCTTCAATAGTGCTCAGGGGCACTTGGCAATGTCGAGGGGGCTCAAATGCAGCCCTGGAAGAAGCCAATGAAGGTCTGGAAGCTCGGGGAGGAGGCGGGAGATCAAAACATATTTGCAAATGAAGGTGCCATGGCTACCATTGAAGATCGGGTTGAAGCTCTTCAAATCCGGGCTGAAGAGAATGCCAAGTAAGATCCAATGCATTTTCTTTGATACCAGTTGAAAGGGAAGTGGAACCCAGGAGGAAGAAGCTTGGCGGTGAGAGCTATGGCGGATGGAGAGCAAGAGCCAAGAGAGAGAGAGAGAGACTCTAAAGTGGGAACTCCAACAACTGCAATGTGTGGCCATGCCTTCCTTTATTCAAATTGTTACTAAAATAATAAAGAATAAGTGACTGTGACGGGCGCCTGCCACCTGCAATATGCAGTGGTAGGTGCTGTCAGTGTAGTAATACATGGGCGGTTAGGTAGAGGCACCTTTACCCCCAACAGAGATATTGGCCATTCTTAGCCATTCCCCTTCATATTGCTCTTCCAAAAACATCTACATAGCCAAAACATAACTGCTATGATGTTTTTTTTCGATTGTACCTTCTTTTTCCATGGTTGAAGAGTCCTTTGCTGCTGAATTCCTTGCAATAGTAACATTCCTAGATAGTGTACCTACTGTACTTGCCAAGTTTATTACTATTCCAATATTTATACCAGTTGTACTAGCATTTAAGATACCTATATCTTCATATATAATAGTTGTACAATCAAACCCTGCTATAGTTTCATCATTTTCAGTAATAAACTCCTCCTCTTCATCCCCATCCATCATGCCGTCTTCATCTTCATAGCGTGCTCGTGATAACATATCAACCATTGGGTTATTTCTCCCTACAATATGCTGTAAATCAAGGTTGACTAACTTTATATAAGCTATCCAATGCAACAAGGCAATGTTGGGAGTAACACAATTGGTTATCATATCCAATTATGGTAAACAATCTGTCTCCACCACTATATGATCACCTATAAAATATTTTCTATCACATTTAAGAGTTGTAACCACTCCTCAAAGCTCCCTCTTTACTTGTGGATACCTCCATTTCCTCTTGTTGAGAACCTTTTCTTCGAATCTAATAGCATATCTATTCCCTTTAGCATCATCCTATCCCATTTCCCATCCAATACCAATAGGGCTCATATCTATGATGAGGATGATATACCTTCCATATGAATGATCTGCCTTCTTCAAGTTTGGTGCAAAATTCAACAATGTCCTTAGCTTTCAATGAATAGGCTCTATATATTGCCTTCCCTAATGAAACTTTTGGCCCTTTCTTAATAACTTATAAAAGATTTAATCCACATGTGTAAAATGAGGGATCCATATCAAATAGAAGATGCATGCACCCAAAAACCTCCTAACATCTAATACATTGGAGCATACCTCTTGCATCCTACTAATCCCATGAATCTTAATTGGTGAAGGTTTTTGACCATAGGGGCCACACATATGCCCTTCAATTAGCACATCCTCAACACCAAAGATAGATTTTACACCCAACAAAGTGAGATGCACTTCCTTTACCAATTGAGTCAAAATCTTCTCACAATCAATTAGGTTAACAAAACAAACGTCCTACATCCCCTATCATCTAACTCCTCATTCTTTTCTTGCACTTCATAGCCCTTAATAGGGACATCGTTAAGGAAGGGCATTGTGAGCTATGGGATATAGTTTCTATGCATTGCATTCATCATGTGGGCAACTGTGTTAGTTGCCCCGTGTGGAAGGGTACACATGCACACTAAGCCAAATGGTGTTTTCATAGTAGTGATATCTTGAGTCTCTTATGCAAGTTGAAATCGATCATAGCTAGACTATAAATTTCCCATGGAATAAATAGTCTTGCAGAAAAAGGATATCATCTTAGATAAGTATATGTGAGGCACGGGAATGAATTTAAGATTCCATGGAACATGTGGCATTGTGAAGCTCACCATTGGAGCCATAACAATTGAATCCACACATCCAATTTCAGCAAGCTAGAATGCAAAAGCCTTTCCATGCTTTGCTAACATTTGCATAAAATAATACATTTATATTAGAGGAGAAATCCATTACATCCAACCTTCAGCTCTTTCAATGTCTCGACACTAAGTTTATGCCGCCCTACACCATTTGGATCAAGAAGACTTGGCTATTCAGACACTATCTCATTCAACCCATCACTATCAGGGGATAAAGGCAAAGCCACATGCTTAACCTTTTTATCAATTTTTTAATATTTGGTTTCCACCAATGCTTCAATCCTCTTTTTCAACCTTTTACATTCTATTATTGAATTCACTTATGACATCAAGCATCTCTAAAGTATATATATGAATGACATGCTTTTCAGTCATGTGTTCAGCATGAATTACCGTAGCAATTTCAACCAATGTTTTGGTAAAATTTAATCTTACAAATAGCCTTGAAATATAGTCATCTACCCAAAATACCATATTTCTTCATCTCTATTTCATCTTGATGTACATAATCCTTTTCAACCCTACATATGGATACAATACTCTTGAATCCACCTGCATTGCTTCTTATCCATTCCTAAAAACTAGTCACAAAGACAAATTTTCCTTTTCTTCGAGACACAAATATCTAAGAAGCATTGCCATAGCCTCCATTTACAATAGTGTTGTCTAAAAACCCTTGAATTCTTTAGCATTAGATTGAATCGAATAATCTCTAAGTATATTCCAATTATAGGGATGATTAACACATATAATTAAAAATTGAACTATCCTTGTGCCATCTTTACTTCACCCATGAGCATGAGAAGAATTATCAACTATCACCTTAATTTCCATCCTTGATTCCACAATATGTGGAAACCCCAAGATAACTAGATAACTACATGAATCTTGCATAAAGAAGTGATATTCACCTTGGACATCTCCAATAGTCATTGGAACACTCGAGCATGCACTGTAGAGCTCCCATGTTGAGTTTTTTATAGCCTACATATGCCAGCCAGAATCCATATCCATTGGCCATCCACCACTCTCATACCAACTATGTGCCATTATGTTAATTTCAGACCCATGGCCCAAGAGACCAATACATGGTGTCTCCCACTCACCTACCTTCACAATAGTTTCAGTTGTAGCCCTTGCCCAATGCGTATGAGAGTATTGGCTATTAGGAATAAAGTGAGTATCCTTTTCCTCATGAACCTACTGGTTGCACAACTCCCTTATGCGTAGTACTACCCACCATAGCATTTTCAACCATAACATCATTCTTTCCACCCTTATACAACCCATTTTCAATATCAGCCTATTTCATGATAGCAATAGAATCATCAATAGATTCCAATTGGATACCGTGTGAATTATGTTTTCTTTAATCTACAACAATGTTTGAGTAGGTTTTTCTACAAAATTTCTTTTTCACTTGATGATATCTATTATCTTATCATGGAATTTATGCTTAGTGATGTTAAGAACCTCACTAAGTGTAAATTCAACCCCACTTCCAAGAATACATTTCTCAAACACTTTCTTTATGTTGGTTGTTGTCTCTATGTCAAATTGCAACTTGTAACCATGCTGCTTGCCTCTCTTTTTCTCCTCTTGCTTCTTTTTATGCGAGACATCTTCCTTTACATGTTCTAGACTATCTTTTTTAGTAGCCTTTTGTTGCTCCCTTGCTTTGTGTGATACACTTTGAAGGACTTTTAGTGGAAGGACCTGCATCCTCGTCTCTTTTCCTTGACAATGGCATCCATATTTTGCACCTTATCTAAATATGCATAGGTAGTAAATGAATCAATGGGAGCATCCCATCTAGTTTTATCTTGTATACTCTAACTAGCACCTCTCACACCCTAACTATCTTTCCCTTCTCTACATAAGCCCAAGCACATGACCATACTATAGATTTTGCATTATCTTTACATGCATGCAAAGAACCATATGATTTCTCAAGTTTCAATCAATATGTTGTAGTATTTATAGCTACAAATACATTTCTTGGTGCCAAATTTTCCAACCACTTTTGCATATGCCCTTTGCCAAAGTTTTGCTCAAGAGGCAACCTTGTTTCAATTGCATGAAGTTTTTCATCTTTCTAAAACACCAAGTTCTTTGCTTCTACATCATGATAAGTCATACACTCCCACCTTTTTATGTTGCAAGCTATCACACCATATATATCATCTCTTTAGCCCTTCTTTTTAATAGGCCTTTGGAACACTATATTAGAGAATTTGAGAATCTCCCAAGTTCCACTCTCAAATTAGAAATAAAGATTTAACCATTTGGTTGAATCTTAAACCTTTTCTTGAAGATGAAACTTGGTACTACCATCTATATAGTATCCAAAAAAGGTTTCACCTTCAAGGAAGGGGGTAACAATTTGACCATGTGACCAGAATTGGCCATCCTATAAATTTCCAAAGCATATGAAAATTCCCAAACTCTCTAATATAGTGTTTTGGGTTGTTGGTTTCCCCTTCTCTTTCACTTTCTCATCCAATTTTACAACATTTGAGTGAAGGCTTGTCATATTCAAGTGTAGGTCATGCAAGATTTTCACCAATTTATCAATAGCATCTCCTTTTTGGGTTAGGATAGTAGGCATAACAGGTTGTTCAGACATATACATAGATGGATTTGCTACAATTTTAGGACTTTTCATAGAAACTATAGGTGCAGATCCTATTCCCAAACTCAATCTCATCCTTTCTTACTTCATAATCATATTTGCAACATTGGTGGCATGGGTCAGTAGCTTCCAAGAATAACTCAGCTTTTTGACTTTCCAATGACTACTGGTCATCCACATCTAGCTGAGTATAACAACTTTCAAATTCACACAAAAAGGCTATAGTAGCAAGACCCTTATTAGGTTTTACCACCCAATCTGCAATAAACAACTTCTATGTAACTAATCCTATGTCTTCAAGGAAAAAATACTCTTTGAGGGCCTTTTTAAAGACAATGTAATCAAAATCTCTTTGATATAATTCAACCAATTGTTCTTGGAATGCAAGCACAATAAGATAGGAAAAATATTGTCTCCATGCATATTGAGGAACCCCACAAAAAATAATATTGTATACATATACCGGTAGATAGGCTGATACATTATGCTCATTAAACTACTTCATCTCATGTTTCACATCTTACAAAGCATGCATAGTTGTAGCATCTAGCTTTTCAAAATCCTACATTCTTTGCTATTATCAGGATTTTTGCTATTGTGATTGCAATAGCAAGACCACTTGCTATGCAATATCTTCAAAATCGACACTTGATGAATTCTCGATGATTTTACTACTTTCACTGACCTTCATGTTGGATTCACCAATGTTAGAGCATGTAGGGTTGAAGGTCTACCATAGGGGTAAGAGAAAGAAGGGTATAGGGAGATCAAGAGATGGAACAAGATAAAAGAAAGAGAATTTAGAATTTGAAAGATTTTATGGAGACTAATAGAGGTGAAACCAAGTGATTTCATTTCATACATTTCAACAAAGTAATTAGTCTACAATACATCTGATAGATTTGATAGATATTCTCAAGACAAAGGCACATATACATACTTGGAACAATAGCCCCCTCAAGCTCAACTGCATCTCTGCAACTCCATGTAAGCTTTGAAACTTTTGAAGCTTCTCTGTACCCAATGCCTTCGTGAAGATGTCAGCTATCTGATCTTGTGTGCTGACATATACCAAGTCAATCTCACCTGCTAGTACCTTCTCTCTCACAAAGTGATAGTGTACCTCAATATGTTTTGTCTTGACATGGAACATAGGGTTCCTAGCCAACTGTATACTACTCATGTTGTCACAATAAATGACAACTGGACCTTCCACCTGCACATCTAAATCAGCCAATAACTTTTGCAGCCATACTACCTCACATGCTGCAACAACATCACCTCTATACTCAGCCTCTGTACTCGACAAAGCAACTGTAGATTGCTTTTTGCTGCTCCAAGTAACTGCTGCACTACCAAGAGAGAACATGTATCCGCTGCTAGATCTTCTATCAGACATACTACCAGCCCAATTTGCATTTGTGTATCCAAACACCTGTACATGTGTACCTGCCTCATAGAAAAGTCCATAATGTAATGTGGACTTCACATATCTCAATATGCATTTGACTGCATCCAAATGTGGCTTTCTAGGTACTTGCATAAACTGACTCACAAGACCAACATCGTAGCTTAAGTCTGGCCTTGTAATGGTCATGTAGATCAAATTCCCCACTATCCTCCTGAACATAGTAGGGTCTTCTATCTCATCCCTAACATCAGCACTCAACTTTACATTCTGCTCCAACGGGTCTGAAAGTGGTTTGCATGATGTCATACCATACTTGGACAACATATCCAAGTCATATTATCTTTGGGACAGCCATATACCATCATCACAACTGATCACCTCAATGCCAAGGAAGTACCTTAGCTCACCTAAATCCTTCATCTCAAACATCTTCTTCAAAAAGTCATTGACTTCAGCAATCCCACTATCACTATCACCTGTAATAATCAAGTCATCCACATATAATAATCAAGTCATCCACATAGATGACTATAATGACAAAACCTGCATCTCCCTTTCTCACATAAAGTGAGTGATCCCTAACGCAACCATCTCCTCTAACGCAGCCATCTCCTCATCCATTGCTGCATCCCAAGGAGTATGACCAACAACATCCTCAAAGAAAGTGGGCTCAACATCCTCAACTAGTTTCACCATATAAGCATAATGGTGAGTTGCATAACCTTCAAAACCAAATCTTTTAACAGGTTATCTGACCCTGCTAGATCTGTGTACCATTGGATCACTCAATGGAGCCTTTACATTACTATGAGCTCTCTGTACACCTGGTGTCCTGATAGAAGGAATACCAAGCTCATCATCCAAGCTCTCTGAGCCATTGGAGTCTCCATCAAGAACTGCATCAATGCCATCTGACACTTTATTCTTTCCTTTGCCTTTACCTATAGTGTTACTAGATGCACTTGAAGATGTAGAGCTACTCCTTAGTCTCCCATAAGGGGAGTGGCATGTATCACTTAATATGACTACATCTTAAGGATGAATAGGTTATTGTGAATGATGTCTCTGGTCCACTAAGAGTCCATGATTCTTGCTTTTCAGCCTGCATATGAGTGTCATGATCATGATCATCATCATCATCCAATGCATCACCACTAGATGCATACCAACTGCTCATTTCATCAAAGACGACATCCCTGCTCACTTTGAACTTACATATGACAGGGTTATAACAACGATACCCTTTCTGCTCTAAAGAGTATCCAATAAATACACATTTTTCTGCCTTTGGATCAAGCTTCTTCCGTAGCTCATCTGGCACATGAACATATGCAACACAGCCAAATACCTTCAAGTGCGATACATCAGGCTTCTTGCCAGTAAAGCATTCTTCAGGAGTCATCCTATGAACTACAGCTATGGGAGTTCTGTTCATAATATAAATAGCAATATGAACAGCCTCAGACAAAAAATGCTTAGGCATATTCTTTTCAGCCATCAAGGCGCGTGCAACTTCTACAATATGCTTGTTTTTCCTTTCTACAACCCCATTTTGCTGTGGGATATACCTGCATGTGAACTGTCTCTTTATCCCATGAGACCTCAGAAAATCAGTGAACTCATTCGAGAGGTATTGTCCCCCTCCATCTGACCTCAAGCACTTTACTTTCAAGCCTGTTTCTCTTTCAACTGCAGCCTTGAAAGTTCTAAAGTGCTCAAATGCTTCACTCTTTTCCTTCATAAAATATACCCACAGCTTTCTAGAAAAATCATCAATGAATGTGACAAAGTATGAATTGCCTTCAAGAGATACATTTCGTGTAGCCCCCAAATATTTGTATGCACAACATCAAGGATATTTTTGCTTACATCTTTGTCATGTGAAAAAGATTGTCTTGCCTGCTTACCAAATTGATATGCTTCGCATACCTTATGAAATTCTGCAACTCTAAATGTTGGAAAACCTTTGGACTGCATTAGTTTCAGCCTTTGTACATTTGCATGTTCAATGCGTTTGTGCCAAATTTTAATATCTGCAACAACACCTTTTCCTTTAGCATACATAGCAGCATTCATAGTAGTAGGAATTCCAGCATCCAGAGTAAACATACGTCCAACTCTAGTTCCCTTTGCAACTAACCTGCACTTGTCATTGAAGTCTTCTACAAAGCAGCCCTTTGCATTAAATCTGACTTGCAGCCCTTGCTCTACCATCTGACCGCAAACTGACGCCAAGTTCTTTGTAATAGATGGCACATGTAATACATTTGAAAGACTCTTTGTCTTACCATCATGCAAGGACAAGGGAACTTTTCCAATGTGTGAAATTGGGTGGCATGAATCATCACCTGTCTGCACATAACATGTATTTTACAAATCTTGCATCTCTTCAAACCATTCTGTATGGCTGGTCATATGATTAGATGCACTTGAATCAACATATCAAACATCATGTGTTCCCTTTCCTATAACAGCATTCAACATATGCTGCATAACAAACAGACGTTCATTTTTGTCTTCATTCTGTCAGTGAAGACGATGCATAGTTTCCTTGCTGCAACTTACCACTGCGAATATCATCTTTCTTAGCATAACATTGGGCTACAATATGACCTATTTTGCCACAGTAGTGACACGCAATACTAGAGTTGTTAGAACCTCTATTCTGCCATCCACCTCTTCCTGTAAAGCTCCCCCTTCCTCTAAAGTAACCATGACCTCCTGAAACCTGCATATTGCCATTGCTGATTCAATCTGTTTTGTTGGTTGTCACTACTACATCCTATACCACGGCCGCTTGAAGAGGACCTGCCACGTCCCCTTCCTGAATTGGAGTAGAAAACTTGGACCTGTTCACCACTTTTTTCAGATGTCTCACTCTGCATGTTGATCTCTTTAGTGATCATAAGGGAGACCAACTCATGAAAATCTAGAAATGGCTTTCTGACATATACGGAAGTTACAAAAGACTTCCAAGCCTTTTCATTGTTAAGTCCACCCAAGGTAGACGATACCAAATCATCATCATCGGGCATTGCATCAATCGCTGCCAAGGCATCTGCAATGCTCCTTACCTTCATGCATACTCATTGATAGACATCTTCCCTTTCTTCAATGTATTCAACTCTTGCTTGAGTTGAATCTTTCGTGCCTTTGTATTTACGAAAAACATACTTTCAAGTATGGTCCAAGCTGCATATGAATTCTCTGAAATTTCTAATATGTCCCAGTATATTATTGTCAATTACTGTAGACAGCCAATACATGACCTTTTTGTCTTTTGTATTCCATTCCTTTCGTGCCTTTGTCTCTTCTGCAGTTGGAGGATCACTCATCTCTCCAGCTCATTTTCTTCACCTGAAACAAACTCGTAGAGGCCTTTTCCAATAAGGAAGTTCGTGACACGGAACTTCCATGAAGGGTAGTTGTTCTTGTCGAGCTTCTCAATGATGGGGTTTCCACTGTTCTCTGCCATGATCTCAAAACTAATACCAAACAACAAACAAATCTTCTGCAACCCTCGACCTGTAGTGCACAACAATACACTAGACAACCTTTTTCACTGTCTGCTCAACAATACATGCAATCTACAACCAATTTGCAGATAAATCTTGTGTTTATTTGCTGGTAAATACCTTTGAACTTACAGATCTGAAATTTGTAACCTTTGCATCTGTATACGGCAGACATAGCTAAAATTGCAAGGTATCTCGAATTGTTGTCCGCAACCTTACGAGTCTAAAACGGGGCCTGAAATGACATCGGATGGCCAAAATAGTAGCGGGAAAGCCCAAAAGGGTTAATCTACAGAATACATAGCGCTCTTCGCGCACACCAAATCTCACTGCAATTTGAGATTTTTGCTTTGCCATGCTTCCGGTGCCTCCATAGGCACTGTCCAAGATAAGAAGTAGAGAATGGAAGAGCTTCTTACCCGTTGCTTGCTTGCTCGAATCCTTGGCTCCTCTCTTTCGCTTTAGCCTTCAAAACCAGCCTCAATTAGTGGTGCAGCTCTGATATCATGTCAAGAATCGCGTGGTGGGGGAACACAGAATGCACAAGGAGAAGCTCACTCAAGAGACAAGGAGAGAGATGGAGGCCAAAAACGTTTTCTTGTTGATTTCTTCTTCTTCTTCCACACACTTTACAATGTACACAAAGAATAGATAAGATACAACATAAAGAAAAGTCGCCTATTAAGTCAAACAATGCATAACCAACTACACTAGTCGACTGGCGCTATAACTATGCCATCTCTAAATAGGTGTAACAACCTGAATATAATAAGTAATGAGTCAGTGGCCATGTGAGAGTCATAATGACCACCGACGTGCTAAGTGTAGACGTGTGGACCCATCTAACCACGTGGTCCATCATTAATGTCTGCATGTGTTGAGCTTCAAATCTATAAGACACAAAACACACATAGAGAATGCATACAAGATAGAAAACTGAAATCCTAAATTTTATTCTTCCTCTTCTTCTTTACTTGATTAGTCTAACTCAAATAAGAGAGAGTATAACATACATAATATATAGGCAGTCCATGGTGTAAATAATCCAAGTAAAAAGATGACTATATAGATACCTTGTAACTTAGGTAGATGAACTAGCTCTAAAGTATCATTAGAATAATATGTTCATGCAAGTATCAACGATGTTGTCATGGGATTTTCGACATAGAGTGTGAAGGCAGGATATACTTTATCTTGTGGAAGAGTTCATGCTTTGTCTACAGAATGAATGAAGCATGATATTAAGAAGACCATTCAATACATATTAAGGGGCACCAACAGGACTAACTAGGTGGTTGTTATCCAACGTGGCCACAAAGATAAAGGAGATGGCATGCTAACTAGAAGAGGGCACAAGGAAAAAATGGAATGAAAGAGCAAAAAAAATCAAGTGAATTGGAGGCTCATGCATTGGAGATGAGAGAGGAGAGTATTGGGACTATTTTGAATAGGGAAAAACAAGAAAAGAGAAGAAACAAGGTTATCCTTGAAGATATTAATCTTTTATAAGGTCTTGGAGTCAATCTTTCACTTGATTCTAGGTCTCGAATACCAAGAGAGCATCCTTGATCATCAAATAGGAGTTTTATGCTCTTCATCAATTAGCACTCCTATAAGTGTAAAAAAATGTATCACATAAGAGAAAAGAAAAAGTGGTTGAGTCACTTGGTGTGCTAGATATTTCTGTAGGCTATTCACATGTAGATGGTGAGATTGATGGCTTGAATCAAAGTATGGATGAAGAGTTTGGTATTTGTATTCTAGTTATTCATATGCATAGTGTAAGAAAAACCAAGGTTGATACAAAAGGATCATAAAGTGGTCCACAAGTGCAAAGGTCAATGAGAGTAAGGTATCTCATAAAAACGTTGACACATGATGATTATGTTGCCCACTATTATGTTGGGGGTAAAGGTCCCTGTGCCTAGCCACTAGTGTATTACTACATTGACAATAGTTGCACACCTATACACTATAAGTGGTGAGTGCCCATCACTATCACTTCATTTTTTATTCTTTTAATGACATTTGAATAAAGGAAAGGCCGGTCACACATTGTGACTACTGGAGTTCCCACATCTCTTCTCTCTCTCTCTCTCTCTCTCTCTCTCTCTCTCTCTCCACCATAGCTCTTGCTTCTACTTACGTGCTTCCACTGTAGGCTCACTCCCTTCAAGTGGTATGAGAGTCAACCATTCGAGGAGCTTCTTTATCCTTTGCTTCAGCCCGGATTCAAAGCTTCAACTCAAGGTTTCATGGCAGCCATTGTTTCTTTCTCTCGAGGTATGCATTGAGTCTTTTCTTCTTGGATGGAGCATGATATAAAAGTCTAGGAAGTTGTAGTAGTTTGATAGCAGAGCATGATGTAGAAGTCATGGATAGTTATAGTAGTTTGATAGCAATGGTGTATTTTGGCCATAACTTTTGCATATGGTATCAGATTTAGGAATTCTATAGCTAGAAATGAAGAGCATGATGAGAGATACAAATATAGGTACTCATAGAGTTAATTCTATGAAATTTTATATTCTTTGATTCACATAGAACATAACTATAAACAATAAATTACATAATGCATGTTTGATACTTTGGGAATGTTATTTTGATACCCAAATGGTATGGTTATGCTTTTGGGGCTTATTTGAGCTTGAAATAGCTTAGATTTCATTGTCATTTTAGTGCTATAATAACAAGGTAACAAGCATTTATCAGTGAAAAGCTTATACCTAATGCTCATTGATGCTTTATGGGATACTTACTGAATGTATTGCTACTTTGGTTGTTATGTATACTTCCTAATATACTATGGCATTCTTTTGAATTGAGATTTGAGCTCAATTACATTGATATTGGTTGTGGTTACATGCCTTGGTTACTTCAATGGCTTATTATGTAGTTATGGGCTTGAAGACTCTATTGGGTTTTATGCTCTTGCTTATGCTTCATGTTTCTTAGATATTTGGACATCATTCAGATGTTGTTTTGATCTTTGCCTGCTCATTTGGCATTTGACTTTTGCTTTAGTGGGAGCTACTTGGATTTTTGTATTGAGCCACATTTGGAACTTGGATGTACTACAGAGCATGTGATTTATGCAATTGAGCTTCAGATTATGACAATGAGATAGTGGGATCACTGTGACATGCACATGCCTTCTTGATATTTATTGGATGTAGTTAGCATATTGTGGGCTCATTTGATCTCTTGGCTTGGAACTAGTATACTTATATCTATTAGGATGTTGTTAGTGGTATGTATATGCTTCTAGGTTTTGTATTGAGACTTTACTCAGTGGGTTATGCATCTGACAGTTCTCTTCATTTACCCTTGAGACCTACCTTGTGCATGACATCTATACCTATTCCATGTATGGTTTTTGACACATTACAATTGTGATAGTCTTCATTGCTAGTTGTTCTTAGCTTCTTCCTTCTTGGTTTTTCACAGAGTTGGTTGTTGGAATATTGACGCGGTTTATTACAATAGTCTATCATTTTAGTTTTACACTTTCTATTTGAGGGCAGTCACCTGGACTTGATAGTATTTTTAAGTTTGTAGATAGCTCATTACTTTGGTAGTATCTCCAATCTCCCAATTGATTTAGCAGTGGTCTTGGGGTTGATTTGTAGTGCATTACAATATCTCATCTTGCCCTTTTATGTACTTTCTTGGTCTCATTATGGATAGTGGTTCTTGTGACAATGCTATACTTAATATTGAGAAACTGAACGGGACCAACTATAGCTATTGGAAGACCCAGATATGGTAGGTTTTAGTGCAGAAATTGCAAGTTTGACCACTCAAAAATAGAGATGGAAAATCCAAAAATATTGTTGCTGAGGATTGGGATCTCTCTAAGTAGGTTTACTATAATATTGTAACTAGAAATCAAACTGCATATGATCTTTGGACACATATTAAGAATCTTTATGACAAAAGTAGAGTCTTGCATCTCAAATGTATTAGTTGAAATAGTTAATGAACCTTCGCATGAAGAAATGGACTTTTATATTTGTATAATTGAATGAGTATTACTCCATCATCAACCATTTATATTTGCAAAATATTGAGTTCAAGGATAATTTGCATCCTTTATTTTTGCTTGATACTCTATCTGAGTTGTGGGAAACTTTTCATACAGCCCTCTCTATCAAGGATGGGTTGAAATTCTAGGATGTTGAGAGTGCTCTCTTGAATGTGGATGCTTTTCTGCATCACATGCATTGACTGTGAGAGACCAAAAGAATGGAAATTGCCATGGTAGAGACTCTAATAGGTCTCACTCTAGGACATATGGATAGTCTCACAATAAGTCCTATGATAAGTGGGTCATATTTGGCCATAATGTCATAAAATACACGAAAACAAGCACAAGGAAAATGGAAAGAGTAAAGTGTAGGACAAGAATGATGACCACATCATTGTGCCTAGAAAGTCTAGTGTCAAGATTGAGGATATTAATGTAGTACAGGTTGATATATATGATGATCTTATCTTGGAACCTTCTTCTTTGGATGCTTCATAGGCAATTTTGATGCTTTGTCATTCAGAATATGCTCAGTGTTGGTTGATAGATTCAGGGGCCTCGTTTCATGTGACCCCTCATAGAGAGCGGTTTCACTCCTATCACAGTATGGCTATATCTATTTGTTTGGGTAATGGCATGGTATTAGAAATCATTTGTATTAATGATGTCTAGCTACATTTTGGTTCATGTAAGTAGCATGTTCAAGCTCTCACAAAGAGACTTATCTTTGTTGGCACCTTGGATGATGCACATTATATTGTCTCTTTTGGTGATTCCTCATGGAATATTTCCCATGGAAATCATGTTATTGCATGTGGTGCTTAGTACCCTCTATCCTTTGTTTGTATTTGGATTTGTATTTGGATCAATTGACCATGTTTGGCTACGGGCTGTAGTTTCACATGTATCTCTTTGGCATCATCACCTTAGTAGGCACATGTCTTTGAGAGGAATGAAAATGCTTACTTGTTTATAGTATCTTCCACCCCTAGACTGTAAGTGTTTTGAGTCTTGTGATCATTTTTTATATGGTAGGAAGACATGTAGTACACATAAGAAGTCTGGTATGAAGCGCATGGATGAGTCTTTGGCTCTCATTCATTTGAATGTATGTGGTTCCCTACTTGCTAGTAATCTAGGTGGTGCAAAGTACTTTGCCCCATTCATTGATGATTACTCATATGAGGTCTATGATTTTCGTATTAACCCAAAATCAAATGTCTTGTCTATCTTTTAGCATTGGCTTGCTCTTGTTAAGAACCAATCTAGGTATAGGATGAAATGCATGAGGTTAGATAATGGAGGTGAGTATGCCTCAAAAGCTCGAAGAGCCTCTTTCTCCCATATAGCAAGCTAGATAGATTGCAACAACTAATGCTCTAGTGGCCTAAGCCTTGCTTGTTGTGTAGGATCAACCTAATTTGAGATGCTCTAATATTGCTAGATGTTACCTTACTAAGTGCTCTATGCACTCCATGGATTATATTATAGTGATAGATGAAGGTGAGCCTCCCTCTTATGATGAGGACAACATAGAAATGATAGTCACTCATGGGATAGGGCTATGCAATCAAAGTTTGACTTCTTAGAGACTAATCATACTTGGGATTTGGTTCCTTTGCTGAGTGGTAATAAGGCATTGCCATGAAGTGGATATACAAGCTAAAAAATATCATTGGACATGCCAAGCATGTTCATAATGCTAGATTGGTAGCTAAGGGTTTCAAGTAGGAATACTGTGTTGACTTTGATGAAGTATTTTCTCATGTGATCAAAATGATAACCCTATGCTTGATACCATCATTGGTTGCTCAAGCTAGATTTGGACCTTTATCAAATGGATGTAAAGATAGCTTTTTTACATGGGGACTTGCATGATGAGATCTATATGTAGTAGCCTAAGGGTTTTGAAGAACAAGGTAGGGAATACCTTAAGAAAGTGCCTTTATGGCCTTAAGAAAACACCTAGGGAATGGTACCACAAGTTTGATGCCTTTATGTATTCACAAGGATATAACCATAGTGCTATGGATCCGCGTCTATACATGAAGAAGGCTTGTGATGGCAATCTTATGATTTTGGTACTCTATGTGGATGATATGTTTATTATTGGGAGAGCTCATGATGAGCTAGATGCTTGAATCATGAGATACATTGACTTTGATTATATAGGACATGTAGATAGTAGGAAGTCTATCTCTCGCTATGTCTTCACCTTTGTTGGAGGTGTTGTTTCACAACTCTCTCTACTATTGAGGTTGAGTATGCTGCAACCAGTGAGGCTTGTAAAGAGGCTCTCTAGTCAAGCCGAACTTGGTATTGCTTATGTGGTCCCTACACTACATTTGGATTCTATGAGTGATATCCAGTTAGCCAAGAATCTGATCTTCCATGCAAAGACTAAACATATTGGGGTGTGTTATCACTTTATTAGAGGGGTCATTGAGGATGGGTCTATTGATCTTTTCAAGATCTAGAATGACCAAAATCCTATATATCTTATAATAAAAAGCCTTAGGAAGTTGATGAGCATTAGTTGAGATAACGTCTTTCCTCATCTTGTTGTACTTATGTATGTTTGTACTTTGTTACTTTTTTCTCACTAGGGGTACATCCATCTTTAAGTGGGAGGTTGTTGGGGATAAAGGTGCATGTGTCTAGCCACTCGTGTATTACTACATTGACAATATTCACATACCTGTATACTATAGGTGGTGGGTACCCATCACTATCACTTCATTCTTTATTCTTTCGGTGACATTTGAATAAAGGAAAGGCTGGGATGGTTGGAGTTTCTACATCCTCTCTCTCTCTCTCTCTCCACCATAGCTCTTGCTTTCTCTTGCGTGCTTCCACTCTAGGCTCACTCCCTTTAGATTATATGTATATGGAGAAGGTTATACAATCACTTGAGCCCACTTACTTTGAGGAAGTTATTGGTCATATACATTAGGTGAAAACCATGGATGAAGAATTGGATACATTGAATGTAAATTAGGCTTGAGATTTAGTGTGACTACTTGAGGGGAAAGAAAGTAAGAGGCTGCAAGTGGGTTTACAAAGTAAACCATAATTCAGATGGTAGTTAAGTAGGTATAAAGAAAGATTGGTTGTTGAAGGTTATGCACAAACTTATGGGATTGATTATGAGGAGACATTTTCTCTAGTGGAAAAGATGGAAACAATGAGAGCTATCATTGTAGTGGCTACAACAGAATGTTGGGTTTTGCATCAAAGGGATGTAAATAATGCATTCTTGCATGGTGACTTGTAAGAAGAAGAAGTGTACATGGAGCAACCACAAGGTTATGAAAGCATGGTTCACCCTGATTACAAGAGTATGGCATGATAAGATAGCATTGTATCTTGTCTCTGTTTCTTTCCATGTTCAAAATGTAGATCAGTTACTCTATGACCATTTGAGTGATAGGGGCATTGTTGTCATCACTTTGTATGGATGATTTGATTGTTAGGGGTGATGATGTGTAAGAGATGGAGCATGTGAAGAGTCTTCTCGAGTAGAAATTTGATATGAAAGATTTGGAAAACCTGAAGTACTTTCTTAGTATTGAGGTGATAGGAATATCTTAGGGGATATGGCTCTCACAAAGGCAATATATCTTGGATATGTTGATGAAGTATAGTATGACTAATTTGTTGAGATGACAAGCTCAACACGTGTATACATTGATGATGGACCACCTAGCTAGATGGGTATGTACATCTACACTTAGCATGTCGGTGGTCATTATGACCCTCACATGGCCACTGACCTATCATTTATTATATTTAGTTTGTTGCACTTACCTATAGTTGGCATAGTTATAGTGCTACTTGACTAGTATAGTAAATTATGCATTGATTGACTTAGTAGGCCACTTTTCTTTATGTTGTATCTTATCTATAGTTTGTGCACATTTTGTACTGTTTGGAAGAGGAAGAAAAAACTAGTAAGAAATTGTTTTAGCCTCCATCTCTTTTCTTCTATTCTTGAGTGAGCTTCCTCTTATGTGTATGGTTGTGTTTGATGTAGTAGCTCAAGCAAGTTCCCCCCACCATGCAAGTCTTGATATGATATCAGTGTAGTGCTACTAAGAGAGGCTAGTTTTGAAGACTGAAATGAAGGAGAAGAAGCAAGGATTTGAGTAAGTAAGTAACCGGTAATAAGCTCTCCCATTCTTCCACTCTTTCTCCTGGATAGTGTATGTGGAGGCACCAAAAGTAGGGTAGAGTGAAAATCTCAGATTGCTATGAGATTTGGTGTGCAAGAAGAGCACTGTATATCCTACAAATCAATCCTTTAGGACTTTTCACTATCTTTTTTGCGCATTTGAGGCTATTTTGGTCCCCGTTTTAGAGTCGCAAGGTTACAGACAGTAGTTTCAAGGTATAGTGTGATTTCAGCTATATTGACTGAAGGTGAATGCACATGTCATAGATTTCAAATCTGTAATTTTTGTGGTGTTTGCTAGGAAAAAAACATAAGTTTTATATGGAGACAGGTTGCAAATTATATGTATTATTGAGCAATTAGTGAAAAAGGTTCCTTGGTGTATTGCTGTACACTTGTTGTAAAAGATTGCAGAAGACTTGCTATTTTGTATAATTTGTGATAATGAGAGAGAACAGTGAAAATTCCATCATTGAGAAGATGGACAAGAACAACTACCCTTTATGCAAGTTTCATGTGACAAACTTTTTCATTGGAAAGGGCCTTTATGAGTTCATTTTAGGTAAAGAAAAGGAGCTAGAGCTGAGCATCCCTATGACTACTGATGAATTAAAGGTGTGGAAAGAATGGAATGAAAAAGACAAGAAGGTGATGTATTGGCTATTTGTAATTATTGATAATACTATGCTAGGATATATCAGGAATGTAGAAACTTCACATGCAACTTGGACAATTTTTGAGAATATGTTTTTAGTAAATACAAAGGCATGAAAGTTTCAACTAAAGTAAGATTTGAATACCTTGAAGAAAGGAAAAATATCTATCAATGAGTATGTTTTGAATGTGAGGAGTATTGGAGATGATTTAGCAATAATTGATGCAATTCATGATGATGATAATTTGGTTTCATTTACTCTAGGTGGCCTTAATAATGAGAAGGCTTGGAAATCATTTATCACTTCTATATATGTACGGAAGCCATTTCCAAATTTTGATGAGTTGGTCTCTCTCATGATTACCAAAGAGATCAATATGCAAGGTGATGCATTTGAAAGAAATGGTGAATGTGTCCAAGCATTTAACTCAAGTTCAAGAAGAGGACATGGTAGATCCTCTTTGAGAGCTCATGGTATGGAATGTGTTAATGATAACCAGCAAAACAGATTAAATAAGCAATTGGGTAAAATGTAGGTTTTAGAAGGCCTAGAAACTTTAGAGGCAGGGGGAGCTCTAGAGGAAGAGGTGGATGGTAAAATAGAGATTTTAGAAAAAAATTTGTTGCTTGTAGTTATTGTGGCAAAACAGGTCATATTGCAGCCCATTGTTATGCTAAGAAGGATGATATCCATAGTGGCATATTGCAATAAGGAAACTAAGCATCGTCTTGATGATAGAATGAAAATAAAAATGAGCATTTGTTTGTGATGCAACATATGATGAATGTTGTTATATAGGAAATGGGATATATAATGATATATGGTATGTCAATTCAAGTGCATCTAATCATATGACTAGTTATGTTGAATGGTTTGGAGAGATGCAAGACTTACAAAATCCAAGTTATGTGCAAATAGTGATGATCCATGCCACCCAATTTCACACATTAGAAATATTCCCTTGTCCTTGCATGATGGCTAGATGAAGAGTCTGAGAGATGTATTACATGTACAATCAATCACAAAGAATTTAGTGTCTGTTGGCCAAATGGTAGAGCAAGGGTTATAGGTTTGATTCAATTCAAAAGGTTATTTCGTAGAAGACTTTAATGATAAGTGCAGGTTGGTCACAAAAGGAAGCAAACTTGGTTGTATATTCACTTTAGATGCTGGAATTCTTGCAATGAATATTGCTATGCATGTTAAAGAAAACAGAGTGGTTATGGCATAAACATATTGGACATGCAAATGTGCAAAGGCTAAAATTAATGCAATCGAAAGGATTGGTTATAGGGTTGCCTGCTTTTAGAGTTGTAAAATTTTATATAGTGTGTGAAGCATGTCAATTTGGTAAGTAAGTAAGAATGTTCTTTTTCCATGAGACAGAGATGTGAGCAAAGATATACTTGATGTTGTACATATAAATGCTTGGGAGCCTACATAAAATGTATCTCTTAGTGACAGTAGATAGTTTGTCACATTTATTGATGATTATCCAAGGAAGCTATGGGTATACTTTATGAAGGAAAAGAGTGATGTATGTGAGCACTTCAAATATTTTAAGGTGGCTATTGAAGCAGAAATAGGCTTGAAAGTTAAGTGCTTGAGATTATATGGAGGGGGAGAGTACCTCTCTAATGAGTTTAATTGCTTCTTGAGGTCTCATGGAATAAAGAGACAGTTTACTTACAGGTATATCCCACAACAAAATGGGTTTGCAAAAAGAAAAAATAGATCTATTGTAGAAGTTACACGGGCATTGATGGCTGAGAAGAATATGCCAAAACATTCTTGGTCCAAAGCTATTCATATTGCTACTATCTATATTATGAACAGAACTCCCACAACTACAGTTCATGTGTTGAGCCCTAAAGAATGCTTTACAAGTAAGACGCTTGATGTGTCACACTTGAAAGTGTTTGGCCATATTGCATATATTCATGTGCCATATGAGTTGTGAAAAAAGTTTGATCCAAAGGCTAAGAAATGTATTTTTATTGGATACTCCTTAGAGAAAAAAGGGTATCATTCTTATAACCATGTCACAAGTGAGTTCAAAGTGAGCAAGGATGTTATTTTTTATGAGATAAGTAGTTGGTATGCATCTACTAGTGATGTATTAGATGATGATAATGATTATGATTGCTATGTACAGAAATAAAATAAAGAATCAAAGAGCCTTAGTAGACCAGAAACATCATATAGTAATATATCTATAGTTAGTGGGAGACAAAGGAGTAGCCTCATATCTTCAGGTGGATTTACAAGTGTTATAGGTAAAGACAAAGGAAATAAGAAAGTATTGGATGGTAATGATGCATCTACTAATCCTTTGGGATTTGATGGAAATTCTAGTGATTTGAAGAGTTTGGTTGATGAGCTTGGCATTCCTTTAGTCAGAACACTAGGTGTATAGAGAGCACATCATAATGTAAAGGCTCCACTGAGTGATCCAGTGGGACACAGGTCTAGTAGGGTCAGGTACCCTGCTAAAAGATTTAATTTTGAAGGCAATGCAACTCAGCATTATGCTTATATGGTGAAGGTAGTTGAGGATGATGAGCCCACTTGTTTTGAGGATGATGTTGGTCATGATCATTGGGATGCAGCAATGGATAAGGAGATGGTTGCATTAGAAGCCAATAAGACTTGGGATTTGGTACCCTTGCCTAAGGGCAAGAAAGTTATTGGGTGTAAGTGGGTTTACAAAATCAAGCATAATGTAGATGGTTTAGTTAGAAGGTATAAGGTTAGGATGGTTGCAAAAGACTATGCTCAAACATATGGCATAGATTATGAAGAGACATTCAATCCATTTGCTAGGATGGTAATTGTTAGATGTGTGATTGCTTTGGCAGTAGCTAAAGGTTGGAGTTTGTAGCACATGGATGTTAAGAATATCTTCTTGCATGATGAATTGCAAGAAGAGGTGTATATGGAGTATCTAAAAGATCACGAGGATTTAGAGCATCCCACATATGTGTGCAGATTAAGGAAGGTAATCTATAGGAGATTGAAGCAAGTACCTAGAGCATGGTTTGACAAGATCGAAGAGTGTCTTATCAATATTGGCTTTTATATTTTTGATGTTGGTCACTCACTTTATGTGAGAAAGGGAGATGTAGGTTTGTTCATCGTAGTCATCTATGTGGGTGACTTGATTATTAAAGGTGATAGCGACAATGGGATTGTTGAAGTTAAGGGATTTTTAAACAAGAAGTTTGAGATAAAGGATTTGCGTGAGCTTAGATACTTTCTTGGTATTGAGGTGATCAAATGTGATGATGGTATTTGGCTATTCTGTTGAGAGTATAGGCATATGAACCCTCCTTATGCAAGAGTGGATACGGCAAGGAAGGTGTGAATGGTCCTAAGGGGAAGGGAACACTCTAACCCTAGCTAGTTGGGGCTATATAAACAGCCTAGGAGTCTACATCAACCTTTGAGTGAGGGTGATCCAAGTTGTACTTTCATGAGCAACTAAATAAGCAAGACTTGTTCTTATACTTGTGAGCCCTTCTCTCCCTCTTGTGCACACTTCAATCTTGGATTTCACTCTAATTTTCACATGGTATCAGAGCCACCTCTGATCCTTCATCTTCCCTCAGCCTCATTGCACCATTAAGTGCAAATGAGCCTTCAACTTCTACCTCTTGCCTCTTGACCTCCATAGCCATATCTTGACCCACATTTTTTGGAGGACCTAGGGAGAGTATTTCAACTTAAGGTTCCTCTTGAAGATCTCCTCTCTAGCTCAAGGTGCTTCAACATGGTGCATTAAATGTGGAGATTGGGCGATGTGGAGGGCAACATTGCAATTTCTCCCAAAAATGGTGCAGATTTCACTAACACTAGTTTAGATCCTTGGCATGGCCTAATGTGTATGAAATCATCCCAACTATTATGGGGCTTTCATAGCCCCCCAAGAGGGCTATCTACAGCTAATAGGGTTTAGAGAAATTCCCTCTCTATTGTCCATAATCAGCAAAACCCTAACTGTGGGTTTCCTAGCAACCATAGCCAGGAAGCTTCAAGCTTTCTTATCCTCATTTTTTTCAATCTAGGCATTACCAACAGTGATTTTAATCACTGAAAAACCTTGTCAAGATTTTTTACTTCCTTGTGGAGCTTAAATGCAGAGTCTCTTCTCATTCCATGGGCACTACTAAGCTCGTAAAGATCAACCTACATTATGAGTAGAATAATGGAAGTTTGTAAAAGTGCTTCTTAGCACTACTGATGAATTCAATTGATGCTTCTTACTATTTGCTGATGTGGTAAATCGGAGAAATGAGTGTTATTGTACTCTCCTCTAATTCATCCCATAGCATAGAGTTGATCGATAAGCCTTGTTCCACCAATAACTCCTCTAATAGGCCACATTATCAAGAGGAGCTAGAAGTGTAGTCTAAGTTCACCTCACTAAAGCCAAGGAAAATAGTCAAGCACAAAAAAAGGGTTGGTCAAAGGAAAGGACCACCTAAATCCTATTTTGATATACTTCATATGTATGATTTTCAACCAACCTCAACCTTGAATTTTTAATTATAAAATCTACATTGTTGTCATCCTTGCACTAGTGGCCCTTTGTAAAGGATTAGACACTGCTACTTGCACTAAGAAAGTAGTAAGACCTTCCTATGGCCTCAACCTATATCGACCTTTGTCTTTAGATTCATAAATTTGATGGTAGAGATTTTCACCCTTGACAAGTACTCATTGAGTACAAAATGATGGAGAGAGGTTATTGGCCTCTCATTAAAGGAACTAGAGCTATTGATCCTACAAATATTTCTGATGTGGAGGATGATCAACATGCTCTAGCAATAATCATGTTATACTTAGATGAATCATTGATTCATCATGTTGATGAGCTCTCCATTGCCAAGGAAAAATAGGAGGAGTTTGAAAAGCTCTATGGTGCTATAGGTGTAAAAACACGAAGATTTTCCTTAAGATTGAATTCTTCAGCTTGGAATATAGAGAATGAGAAGACTTGGGAAAATATATTTCTCAGATGAAACATCTCATGACACAACTTTCTTCAGTGCAAGCACCAATCCATGATGAGTATGCTATTGCCATTCTTTTAAAAGCAGTCAAAAAGATCATTCCCACACTTGTAACAACACCCCTTACTAATATTCCCACTCCTACCTTGGCAAGCACCATCGAATCCTGTTTAGATGAAGAAAAAAGGAATCACAAAGAAGGAAGCACCAATCTTGGTGCATACAACTATCAATAAATGTATTTTTAATAAAAAGAAGGGGCATATTGCAAACAACTATTGGAAAAAAAATCGAGAAAAGATGAAATTTAATAAATGCAAGAAGATAGGACATATTACAAGTAAATGTCCTAATCATCCTGAAGTACGTAAGGAATTGGAGGCCAATTTTGCCTCCCAATCCACAGATGATCAACTCTTCTAAGTATTATATCCCTTTTAACTATAACCATCCTTGTAAGCTTGTTCTATAAAGGCATCCTAATTCGGGTTAAGGGGGGGAGGCATTCTCTTATGCTTTGTATTCCCATGCCACTTGGCATTGAGGTGGGTGTTGAGGTTATAGGCATATGAGCCCTCCTTATGCAAGAGTGGATAGGGGAGGCATATGTGAATGGATCTTGAGGGGAAGGGGAAACCCTAACCCTAGCCAATTGGGGCGGTCTAGATCAACCTTTGAGTGAGAGTGACCCAAGTTGTACTTTCATGAGCAACTCAATAAGCAAGACTTGTTCTTGTACTTGTGAGCTCTTCTCTCCCTCTTGTGCACACTTCAATCTTGGCTTTCACTCTAATTTTCACATATTCCAAAGGCAATATGGCTGAAATATATTATCCAAGTATGGTATGATAGCATTAAGCCTCTTTCAGTTCCATTGGAGAAAAAATATGAAGTTGAGTGCTAACGTTGGGCATGAGATAAAAGACCCTACTATGTTAAGGAAGATAGTAGGGAGTCTGATTTACATGACTATCACAAGGCCAGAATTGAGCTATGATGTTAGCCTTGTTAGTTAGTTTATGCAGATGCATAGAACTCATTTGGATGCAGTTAGATGCATATTGAGGTATGTGAAATCCACTTTACATTATGGACTTTTTTATAAGGCAGCTAAGGATATACAAGTGTTCGGATACACATATGTAGATTGGGCTAGTAGCATGTCATCAGATAGAAGATCTACTACTGAATTCATGTTTTCCCTTGGTAGTGCAGTAGTTACTGGAGTAGAAAAAGCAGCCTACAGTTTCTTTATCAAGTATAGAGGATGAATATAAAGGTGTTGCTATGGCAACATGTGAGGTGGTATGACCACAAAAGTTATTGGGTGATTTGGATGTGCAGGAAAATGGTCCAGTTGTTATTCACTCTGAGACAACATGAGTAGTATACAGCTAGTTAGGAACCCAGTGTTCCATGCTAGGATAAAACACATTGAGGTATACTACCACTTTGTGACAGAGAAGGTACTTGTAGAAGAGATTGACTTGGTATATGTCAGCACATAGGATTAGATAGCTAACATTTTCACCAAGGCATTGGATGTAGAGAAGCTTCGAAAAATTTTAAGCTTACTTGGAGTTGTAGAGATAATGTTGAGTTTGAGGGGGAATATTGAGATGGCAATCTCAACACATGCGGACATTGATGATGGACCGCTTGGCTAGATGGGTCTGCACATCTACACTTAGCATGTTAGTGGTCATTATGATCCTCACATGGCCATTGACTTATCACTTATTATATTTAGTTTGTTACACCTACCTACAACAACTAGGATATTTATAGTGCTAGTTGATTGTTATAGTCTTTTATGCATTCATTAACTTAGCAGGCCACTTTTCTTTATGTTGTATCTTATATATAGTTTCTGTACATTTTATATTATGTGTGGAAAAAGAAGAAAAAACTAGCAAGAAATTTTTTTGGCCTCCATCTCTTTTCTTGTGTTCTTGAGTGAGCTTCCTCTTATGTGTGTGGTGTTTGTTTGGCACAACAGCTTAAGTAATTCCCCCCACCATGAGATTCTTGACATAATTGTAAGACGATCTTAGTGCCATTGGATCAAAATGTGAGATCAAGTGCTGATGTGGGTGAGATATTAGAGGATCCCACAATGTATATGAAGATGGTGGGATGTTTTATCTTCACTACTATTATTAGGACAGATTGTTATGCGTTCATTAACTTATCATATTTATAGTGTTAGTCGATTATTGTAGTTTGTTAATGGAGATGCATCATAAGCCTCATTTGGATAGTGTGAGATATACCTTCTAGTACCTTAAGGTCACATTGGATTATGATATCCTTTATAAGGCTGACTTGGTAGTGCCATTATTTGATTATACTGATGCAAATTGGGTAGGCAATGTGTCTGATAGGAAGTCCACTAGTGGCTATGTATTTTCCTTTGGGAATGGGGATGTGGATTGGAGCAGTAAGAAATAGTCAAATATTGCATGATTGAGTATAGAGGTAGAGTACAAGGATACTGATATGGCAGCATGTGAGGTAACTTGGATGTGAAAGCTACTTGATGATTTGGGGATATAGATAAATAGGAGAGTTTTCATTTATTGTGATAACATGAGTAGTATATAGTTGGCTAGGATCCCACTTCGTGCATGCACAAAACACATTGAGATTCATTACCATTTCATCAGAGAGTAGATCTTGGTAGGTGACATTGATCTCATATATGTGAGCACAGAAGAGCAGGTTACTGATATTTTCACCAAGGCCATAGGAGCAGAAAAACTTTGATGTTTTGGAAGCTTGCTTAGTGTGTTTAGTTCATGGAGTTGAGATTAAGGGGGAGTGTCGAGATGTCAAGCTCAATACAAGATGAGATACCTAGATGATTGTTTTTGCATTCATATCACTGACATGGTTTTGCCCAATAGAGTTTGTTTCCAAACTTCTATATTTAATAGCACATGAAAAAACCATGAGGATTTTAGTCTTGATGCTTAGCATTACCATACATTTATTATTTGGAAATAATTGAGTTTTGATTTGCAACCAAGTATCATATATTAGTATGTTGTAATCATATCTCATTAATGAGAGCACTCTGACAAGCTTGTTGTTTACCTCTCTTTCTTTAGATGACTCGCTATCCACATGTTAATCATCAATGAGAGCTTCATCCTTATTTAGAAGGGCATAGTTGTACTTGAGGTTTAAATCATGACCTTTGTCCATTTAGATTTGTAGATTTTTAGGTGTTATTCTAGGGGCTCTATAGTTTCATTCAATATGACTTACAAAAGTGTCAATTCAAAAAGATAAAATAGATTTGACACCTATCTTAGCTCATCAATCCCTCAAGAAGTGGGGTATTAAGTTCATTGGACCTATAAGCTTGCAACACAATAATCGTAAGCAAAGTACATCATTGTGGCAACTAACTATCTAACAAAGTGGGATGAGGCTAGGGCCATTGAAAATAATGATGCTAGGACAACATCTAAACTCTTATGGAAGCAACTAATCTCTTGATTTGGCTACCTCATTGAGATAGTGAGTGTCCAAGGTAGGCACTTCATCAATGAGGTGATTGATCACTTGTTGTCCACCTTTATGGTCATTCATTGAAAATCCTTACCCTAATATCCTTGAGAAAATAGTCAAGTAGAAGCAACAAATAAAATTTTGATTAATGTGCTAACAAAAATAGTCTAATCCTCTAAGAGTGTTTAGGACAACAAGCTCGTAGTAGCCTTGTGGGCACACCAAACCACCTATAAAATCACAATTGTAAAAATCCCCTTCAAGTTGACCTATATGGATGTAATAATCTTGGTTGAGTTCTTCATTTCTGATCTATTAAGTGTCGTACAAGGACATTGGGAGGGGTAAGGAATCTTGGACCTAGCATCTCACAAAGCTTGCCATAGAAATATTCTAATATTCAACCCTTGGTTACCCTTGCAATGCTAGGAAGCATTTTAATTTTATGGTAGAGGAGGGAGGAAAAAAGTAAAAAATTCAAAAATATATTATGAAAATGAGTACTCATTAGCGGGAGTTTGAGGTCACTTTTTGGCCTTTTAGTAGGAGAAGATAGTGTGTGCTCCACCAATGAGGAGAAGGCTTCCATTACGGTTTTTTTTTTCAAAATCATTTTAAAATTTTCAAAAAATCATTTTTGCATTAAAAAAATCATTTTGGTATTTTTAAAAGTTTTATTTTTATTAAAATAGCTCAGATAATTATCATTTTCAAGAAATAAAGTGAATCGTTAGTTTCACTGAGATAGGCTAGAGTGATTACCATTTTTCAATAATAATAGTTTACCATCACATTTTAGCCAATTCTCTTATCAAGGCAAAAATAAGTTGGTGAAATCCTGTTATTTGAAATCTTTTAGTGTTCATTTCCTCCTCTTATCTCTCTACTCATCAGATAGTCTTGGGATTTCCTCTATGTTTTCTATCCACTTTGACACACGTTTTGGTTCTTCATCTTCCCACTCCATGGAGTTTTCTCCTCGATGCCAAAGGACCAATGCTTCCATTGAGCCCATAGTCACATATAATATGCTTGATGAGCAAGTCAGGGGGTTCCCTTGACTATAACACAGGAAAGTTGGATAATCATGCAGTAAGAAAATTAGAAGAGATCATCGACAACCAACCCTTTCTTATCATGTTGGGAGGGCATGGCAATGGAATGTAGGCTTGGTAGTTCCAAGAGGACAATCAAATAAGTGTATGTGTAGCATGTTGTTATACATAACGAGCTTCACCTTGAGCTCAATTCCTTCAATAACCCTATGCATGGACTCAATTATAAATGTAATCTAGTGGAGCTTTTCTTCTAGTATGAATGATGGTTCATGTTTCTTATTCATCTCGTAATAACTAATAAGACCATTTGATGTTAATAGACTTATATCCATCAAGCCTCTAGGAGTGATAGCTAGTGGAAGGTGTAGTAGATGTTCTAGATTTATCCATGCCTTCATTGATAAGGAGCTTTATGAGGGGAGGACCAAAGTGGCACTGGTTGAGAAGGGCATATTATTTTATGATCATTTTTATGTCACCTCCCTCCAGTGGGTAATAAGGAACCTTGTCCAACCTTCCCCTTCTAGATTTTAAGAGTAGAGTGTGGTTGCTATAGCAAATTCAAGGATAAGTGAGAGTTACAGGTGCAAAATTTTTCACAAGGTGCAAAAGTGCCTAAAGCTCAACATTGCAACTAGGCAAAGTAAAATATCTACCTTTATGCCTATAGCCATTTTTATGGACTTCTTCTCTAGCACTAAAGTTTGGACCTCAAGAACTGGGTTTTAACTGAAGTGCCTGGATGTAGATAGCATTCTAGAGTTTGTGGATGTAGGTTGGGATATAAAGGTGCAAGATGAAATCTCTTGCAAGGTTCAACTAGATTATGTTTTCTATAAGTATATGATTTCCACTCAAAACTTCATCATGAAGTTCTTGTACACAAGATTGACACCATACTTGCAAGAAGTTGGTGCCACTAGACAAAGATTTGAGGGATTTTATTGGAGATTCAATACTAGATATTGATGTTTGACTAAATGGTAAACTATTGAGATTATGAAGCTAGGATTAATGTGTACATTATGATAATTGAGGAGGGACTTGCACAACAAAAATATCCAACTTTCTATTTCATTTAAGTTCTATGATAATTATAAAAAGGTGTATTGCTATTTGCATTGCCTATTTTTCTTTACATTTATATGATGAAAGGATTTGTTTACATCACATTATCTCTAGTTACTCTCCCTTGATGTTTGCCAAGTCTTAACGGGAAAGGAAAATAGTAGTACGTGCAAAGAGATAACAAACAATGCTATGCATCTATGTTAGAAAGCCGACTTGCACACATGTATTAGTAGAGGCCATTACATGGGCCTTTTTCACATAGAAACACAAATATTTTAGGTGCCTTTTGGACATAAGAAAGATAATTGTACCAAAAATTTGTAATCAATAAGTCTAGCAATATGAATGAGAACCCCTTTTTTGCATTTTCATTTTCTCATTATAGTATAAAATTATACAATGTGATGAATGGACGAGCCATTGAAAAATTACAAGTCCCCTCAAGGGTAGAGGTTGAAATATTTGAGTGCAAGGGCAGCTACAACCTATGCAGTAAGATTGTTGTGGGCGGTGGGGTTGATTGGCAATAAGGTTGGTGACAAGATTGGGGTTGGGATAAGGCTTGGGAGGTTATGTGATGGCGTTCTCCATCTCACACCATAAAGCTTCCAATCTCAGTTCCCTAATCTCCACCTGTTATGGTTGCTCATTCAATGGTTGTGACTCCCTCTTCAAAGCTTTCCATGATTGTATCCATTCTTTGATATCTACCATGTCAGCTTCAAATGGTCATTTGGCCCATTCATACTCATGCACAACCACTAAACTAAGCTTCTTTATTTTGATGCCACACTTATGCTCTCTCTCTATTCTTTTCATCTTCTTGAACCACCTGGTCCTCATGGCATTGGGCAATACAACATACAATAAACTAAAGGTGAGTGATCTTGAACTTTTTAACATCCAAATCAGAGTAGATTTGTATATTAATATTTTATGCCAAAATACAAGTCACAAAATGTGAGATTCAATTGGCAAAAATAAGCTTGCATTGTAGAAATCACTTATATTTGGAAGACCAAATATAGTGTTGAGGATCATAAATGCATTGAGGTACATTTTCCACACACAACTCATGTCTTGATCAGTGTGGGACTTGTTGGGATAAAAGGCCCTTGGGCCTGCCCGCGTACAGTGACAACCCATATTCTTTATTCATATATATATGAAAGTGCAATAAGGCTGTCATAACATTGTTGACATCACCCACATTGTGTATGCTCTTCTCTCTCGCGTCTTCTGCATCCCTTTCAATTGGTATCAGAGCCACTCCTTCATGAGCTCTTCCTGGCATCTACAGGAGGTATGAGAGCTTGCTTCTCACTCAGCTCTCAGCCATTCTTTGACATGAACAATAGGGTTTCATGAAGAGGCAATCATAGCTTCCATAATTGAAGCTTGTTCTTTTCACCTCTTGTGTAGACTTGTCCTAGGCTTGTGTAGGCCTATTATAGGCCTTCATTGGGCTCTTGCTTATCCCCTACCACCCTGATTTGGCCCCTCAAGTACATCAGCATGCTCACGTATTATTTGCGTCTGTTTGCAAAAATGGCTCAAAAATCACTCTTTTTGTCATATCTTGGGCATTTGGAACCCGATTCAGGCAAGGTAAGAGTCTAAGTTGGGGTTTTGGCACACTTCTGACGAGATGGTGATGTTAGATTTTCCAAATTCTAATGACAGAATATTTTGCAATAGATTTCAGGTCTGAGACATCATGTATTTGTATGCCTATGGCTTATGTGATGCTTCTACTGATGTCTATTGATACGGGATCACTTGTGGATGTTATGCCGACACAAGAACTACCTAACACACTTAAAGAGATGTCATCTTTGCATTTCCCCTTTGCATTAATTTTCCTATTTTCATCTTCTAAGGGATGAGAATGACTTGGAGCAGGCTTCACAAGATTGTGACTTGGAGCAGGCTTCACAAGATTGTGTGCTGAGGACATAAGGTAGCCTACCATTATGATTAGAGATATTAAAAAGGCGAACAAGATGGAAGCCTTTAATGTAGAGGAGGAGAGAGTACAGGCTACTTTATAGAGTTTTGATTGAGCCCTATTTGCCCCAAATTACCTAGAGAGTATGCAATCAATCAATGTATGCAAGGAAGGAAGCCTATCCATGTTATGCCCACCTACATTTACTATGTTAGATGGCCAAGACTACCTATTTTTGGTTGACGTAATAGGTTCACTAGACATTTGTGAGGGTCAACGACAAAAATTTCGTTATGGGTGAGAAAATACTCGAAAGCATTGAAGTTGAGGCCATGGCTCATGATTAGTGACAATTTCCTAGTAAAGAAGAAAGAGTTGCAATAATTGAAAGGATCAGTTGCACATGAGGATGGGAGTGGCACAATCTCATTGTGGATGCCATGTTTACTTAAAGGCAATGAAAATAAACTAGTATTTAGTTGATAATATCCTTGTTCTTGGTCAATGATAGTTCTTGGTTTTCTTTTCAAAGAATTCATCCTTGTAACTAGATCTTGGTGTACAATGATGACTACCTTACTTGTGTAGGGGCCTTAAGGAAATATTTGAGACTTGGCATGTTCTTTTTGCTTCTTTTTCTCTTGTTCTATGCCAAATTACTACGTATAACCACTAGAAAACTTCTAGTAGACTATTTGCCTTTTGTGTACCACTACGATCTCTTGTATGTTTGAAGCACTTGGTCCTTGCTTGATTATGGGACTTCTCCATTCCTTGAGTAGACACAAATGGATAAACTCCCATATTACTGTACAAACCAAGGAAGGAAAGCAACTATAATAATATGTTGTTTATAAGAAATGAAATATAGGGTTAGTTACGAGCTAAGTAGTAAGTTCAATGTATAGAAACCCAATGCAATGTTCCTTACTATATAGTGCATGAGATTATATACTCCCCAAGTTGCCTTTATGGAGGTCTTGAAAAATTTGAGGGCCTTCTTGAAGCCTAGAAGATCCTCCTTGGACCAATATGTTTAATCATAATACATGAATACTATGTCCAATGCCTCCCAAACTTTGGCCTTGCTACTCCTTGCTCTTCTATAAACCCCGTGGTCTTTCACTATGTTATGTAGAACTTTCCATTAGTTGTAATGAATGTGAGAAGGACTTGCTGTGGAGTTCCTTTTTTCAAGGTTGCCTTGGAAGCCCCAAAACCTTCTAGCCTTAACTCCACCTATTGAGGGTTTCCTAGGAACATTGTTCCCATTTTTGGACCTCTTGGGATTTGCTTTGATCACAACATTACCTCATAGATCATCCTTGGCCTTTTGGGTTGCACTTTCCATGCATGTCCAATGTAGAGGTGAACAATATTCTCTACTATTCTACACAAAGCATGCAATGTGCACATGTAGACATATGACAAAGGGGTATCTAGAATAGCTTGAAAGTTTGAATATTTGATGTGTCTATTAGGCACCTTATTCCAACTTGTAGCATTCCACTCAGCCATAGCCATATAGTAACTGTAAGGACTCTTATAATTTATACCTCTTGATGCATTAGATATGCACTTCAATATCTTTGAATCTATAGCAATGTGTTACTCTACTTTATATTGTCTAAACCCTTCAACACTTAGTTTCTCCCTTGCTACTTGTTGAGCACTTATCACCTCAAGTATAGAAGTTTGTTGAAACACCAAGTGCAACATGTCAAAATCTTTCATGTCGACCTCCCAACCACCAAACTCCTTTCTCTAATTGCATGCTGCTTACCCTTTACAAAACTTTGTCTCCATCTTCTTACCCTTTACCAAACTCCTTTCTCAAGTATAGAAATTGTCTCCATCTTCTTACCCTTTACAAAACTTTGTTTCGTCCAACTTGATAACAAAAATGGAAACCCCATTTTCTATTGTACACTCTAGCCTATAAAACTTGTTTGCTTTTAAAAATCTAGGATCTCTTGTTATAATTTCTTATATGTAGATTCTTTACAATATATGGCAGTGACAAGGGTGTGTGCAAAAGGCTTAGTAAACCACCCTAGCTTCCCTTTAGCAAATAGGAAGAGGCTAAGTACAACATGAATGTGGAAATTTGAAGGCACCACAACCTACTATATTAGTAAATCCAATAGCTTAACAAGGTTGGAACCTAGGATCCAAGCAAAAAGGAGTTGGTGGAGCAATGTGTCTTGCAAAAATATGTTGAACGATTTGGAGAGTAGATCACTCTAAGTATACTAAGTTCTTGACAAGCTATGACCATAATAAGAAAACAAGAATAGTAACTATAAAAATAGGAGAAGGGCTACATCATGCAAAAGGTATGACAAAAATAGGCAAATGAGAAAAATAATTGTAAAAATAGGAGAAGCGATAGACCATGTGGTATAAACAGCATTAAAATTGATAGAAAGGTCGAAAATAGTAACTAGACATAAGGTGGATGTCTCCACCAAGTTGGGACTATCAGAGCAAAAAGTTGGTAGAAAGGTAAAAAAAGATAACTAGACACAAGGTGGATGTCTTCACCAAATTGGGACTATCAATGTAGAAATTGAGCATTAATAATGGGCTAAGGAATGTAGGCCAAACTTGCTCACCTTTTGTTCTCTAGTACAAAGCACAACTCTATAATCAATAGCATCCATCTAGCATTACTAAAAGGCTTAATGAGACAAGAGGTATTGGAAATCAAGACTTTAATGCCTATGTAAGGGAGACTATCCATGCAATTTTGAAAGACATGAACTTGATGGCTCAAGAAACTAAAAACTCAAACAATGTCCTAGTAGAAAAAATAAGAGGGAAATGAGGAAAAGAATGTTTGGAAAGACTTCCATGGTGGGGTTTGCTATTAAATTATCTTGATGGTCATCAAAGAGGAGGCCATCATAATGACCCCCCAAGCAGTCAAGGAACCAATCTTGAAAGGAGAAGAGGGAGAAATAACCTCACAAGTGCAAGAAACATCTACAACAATGAAGGGGCTAACAAGCATGCAACATGAATTCTTAAACCATGCACCCAAAAATGATAGGGACTTGAGACTTTAGAGGGAAGTAGATGCAATATCTAAGTTTTATAAAGAATCCCAAAGAAATATTGTAGCTCATAGTGAATCCAATAAGAAAACATCTAGTCTATATTGAACAAAGCCAACCAATAGAAAGTGAAGTTAACTGTACTATAGAGACAAAAATGAGATAAATGCATATGCAAAAATAGAAAAGGCTAGAAGTGGTACGTAGATCGGGTGTTGTATGCCCAGTAGTGAATGCCGTAAGGTCCCCAAGAACAAAGAACTTACAAAAGCTTCATAAAGGAAAAAATATATTTTACACAACAAGAGACAAAAAGACCAATTGGGTGCAATCTCCCCCCATGCCTTGTGTGAGCGCTTCACAAGGTATGTATTTATAGATTTATTAATCTCCAAGCTCAAAAATAGCCCACTTTACAATTAGCATGCTTTTGGCTTTTATGTCTGCTTTTGCCCAAATAAAGAGTAAAGCATTTGGGCATCCCAAAAGTCGAGTTGTGCCCAAATACAATGTCAAATAATTAAATATTAAACCGAGTGTCTATGTACGTACAAAATAATAAATGTTTTTTCAAGCACTTTAATTATTATGGATGCCTAAATTAATATTGGTGTCACGCCTTTAGTGATAAGGCGCGCACCCATAAAAAATAATAGATCTTTTAGGTATTTCAAATTCACACCATCGCTTGATGCTTCCCAACGCCACCACTACTTGCTCTACACATCAACTAGAGCATTCACAATTGTTAGAAAATAATAAAATAAAACCCACAAAAGTGAATACCTAGCAGTCTTCAGCTACAAAATAATTAAATAGGTTGGAATTCTGTCCTAACCTTAATTTAATTTGAGTACACTCTAAACTCATAAACGTCTATTAATTTGATATGTATTTTGTGGAATCACCCAGTGTGGAATCACCCAGGTATACATTAAATTAATCTGACACCTGAAAAGGATGGGCGTCCCCATCAACTTCTTGCACAAGGAATCCACCTTGTGTACAAGCCTCGAAAAATACATATAGTTTTACGGAATCCACAAAAAAATCTCACGGAATCCACTGTGGAATATGCCTCTAGTTTTACAGAATCCACCAAAAAACCTCACAGAATCCACTATGGAATATGCCTCTTTGCATCATACCCTCGCGGCAGGATAGCAATTGTCCTCAATTGCTATCAGCTCAATGTGGAGTGATTAGTGAGGGATAAGCAATTAGGTCGCGGGCGTGCATCCATTGGGCTTCTTCAACAGGATGATTTTTAAACTTAACCAAATATCTAGAATATCTACGACTAGTTCTAGTGGTCATAAAGTCAATGTCTAGAATAGTTTTAGGTTCAAATATCTCCATTTCTTCTAACAAAGGAGGGTTTTCATAGACACGGTGGATAGGTAATTGGCCTCTAAAAGGTCATAGTAAACTGATATGAAAAGTATTATGTATCTTCCAATGTTGGGGTAGTTCTAATTTAAATGCATTGTCATTGATCTTCTAAATTATTTTGAAAGGTCCATAAAACCTAGGTGCTAATTTAACAGTAGGGTGTTTCTCAACACTTTGCAATCTTCTCTTTTCAATGCATAACCAAACATAATCATCAACATTGAAACTCATGGCTTTTCTTTTCTTATTAGCTTATTTAGTGTATGATTGCTGGGCTTTCACAGTCATATATTTAACATGAACAAAAATAGTAGCATACGTATTGGCAATATCATCAACAACTTCAACTTTGTTTGACAATTATGTAGCATGTGTAGCCAACCTATGTCCATAAATGATTTTAAAAGGTGCTTTATGTGTAGCTGTGTGTGGTGTATTATTGTATGAAAATTGAAGTAGATGCAAGTGTGTGTCCCATGTTGTGGTTTTGAAATTGTGTATGCACGCAAAAGATCTAGAATTGTAATGTTAGTAGCTTTTGTTTGTCCATTGTTTTCACGACGGAATGCAAATGAGAAATCAATCTTAGTACCTAAATTAGCAAGCAAAGTAGTTCAAAAATTGTTATAGAATCTAGAATCACAATAAATAATAATAACTTTTGGCAAACCATGGTTAGTGAAAACAATCTTCAAAAACAATTGTGCAGCTTGAGATGCAGTTAATGTTTTCTTGCATGGTAGAAACTATGCTTATTTGCTAAATCGATCTACTATAGTCCAAATCATATCATGATTAGCTTGTTTGTTAGGCAAACCAGTTATAAAATCCATTGAAATAGTTCCCATGGATGTTCGGGGATTGGTAAAGGCATTAATAAACCATATTTATTACCATGGTATCGCTTGACTCTTTGGCAAATTAAACACTCAAAAACAAATTTTGAAACATTAGATTCCATTTGTGGCCAGTAAAAATCTTCAGCTAATGTTTTTAAAGTGAAAATAATACCTCTATGGCCTTGATATGGAGGAAAATGAATTTCGTGCAACACAAATGATCTAAATTGAAGAGTGACACAGAATCTTTTCTCATAAAACATAAATCCATCAGAATAAGACAAAGAATCAACTGGAATCTATTTATTAGCAACTAATTTGTTCCAATCAACTTGAAAACTGGGGTCATGGTCATACATATTCTTCATAGGAGCAAGGGGATTAAAATATAGAACATAAATATTATGGATACTCGGTCTTCCACTCAATGCATCGGCAACAACATTCTTTCTACTTGGTTGATATCGGATAAGTGGATGAAAACTTTGAATGAAAGCAGCCCATTTGATATGACGGTTAGAAATTTGTGACTGACTAAGGAGATGTTTAATACTTTGCTGATCAGTTTTAATCATAAATTCGGATCCCATTAGATAGTGTTTCCATTGACGTAAGGCTTGAACTATAGCTAACAATTCTTTATCATAGGCGGAATACTTCAAAGGGTTTAAGTTTGCAACTAGAATAGGCTATGGGATGTGAATCTTGCATGAGGGCAGCTCCTATTCCTGATCCGCTAGCATAAGTGAGACTACTAGAAAGAATGGTCGATTAAAATTAGGTAATAGCAAAACAAGTGCATGTGTTAAATCATGTTTCAACAAATCAAAAGACTTTTGTTGGTTTTCAAACCAATGATACATAACACCTTTCTTTAACAATTTTGTCAAAGGCAATGCAAGCAATGAAAAATTTCTCACAAATTTTCTATAAAAGCTGACAAGACCTAAGAAAGAACGTAACTCATGCACATTTTTAGGGATTGGCCAATTCAAAATTTCCTGTATCTTTTTAGGATCAACACAAATACCATCAGAAGAAACAATGTGACCGAAGTATTCAATTTGGGTTTGGAAAAATTCACTCTTGTTAGGGTTAGTATACAATTGATTCTCTTTCAACAATTTGAAAACCAAAGATAGATGTTCATAATGCTCATTCTCATTCTTACTGAAAACCAATATATCATCAAAGAAAACAATCACACAATTATGATACTTCAAAAATATATGATTCATCATACAACTGAATGTAGCTAGTGCATTGGTCAAACCAAAGGGCATAACAAGAAATTCATAATAACCAAACTAATTTCTAAATGCAGTCTTGAAAATGCCAGGTGTATCCAATCATACTTGACGATATCCAGATTTGAGATCTATCTTGCTAAAAATAGTGGCCCCTTGTAGTTTATCCATGAGGTTGTCTACCCTAGGAATCAGATATCTATTCTTAACAGTGATTTTTTTAAGGGCACGATAGTCAATGCACATCCTATAGGTATTATTTTTCTTCTTAATTAATAAGACACATGCACCAAAATGAGAACTACTAGGCCTAATGAGTCCTTGGTTCAACAGTTCTTCAACTTGTGTTTGGATTTCTTTTTGTTCAATCAGATTGTGTCTATAAGGTGCTTTACATGGTGGTTGAGAACTTGGGATTCAGTCTATTTTATGGTCTTTGGGATGTGTAGGTGGTAAACCATGTGGTAAATTAGTAGCAAAATAATCTTTAAATTGTGAAAGAAATTGTGCATGCCTAGGATGCATTTGATTTTTCTTAGCTTCAATTTCATTCAACCATACTAAGTATGATTTGCTACCTTTTCTCAATGCACCTTTAGCCTATGTGTGACTAAGCTAGGGAAAATTATCAAAGATGTGCGATCCATGTAATGTGATTTGGTTTTGGTTAAGAGAAATTTTCATGGAATGTGTGGAATAATCTATGTCGGGATTATATTTGTGATACCAAGGCGTTCCTAAAATAATATCACTAGCTTGCAAAGGCACAACCAAGAAATTTCTTCACTCAACATAATCACCAATTTTAATTTCTAAATTATGAACTTCTTGTGTACCATTGTATCTAGTGCCTAAGAATGTAGCCTTTATGTGACAATGAGTTGGAACAATAGATAAATTCAATTCTTTTACCAACTTTGCAGAAATAAAATCATGCGTGCATCCATCATCATGCAAAATAATCTTTTCTTGACCATGCACAAAACATTTCATTATTAATAATGAATGAGGATTTGGTATACCTGGTAAAGTATTTGAAGTATCGCCGATATCATTGTCATCTTTAGTGAAGTCTAGCATATCTTCATGATCTTCATCTTTAGTTGCTCCTAAGTGATTGATTTGAATAGCTTGCTTCTTGGATTGATAGTTCATCGCTAAGTGTCCAGGTTGATGACACTTGTAGCAAACCATAGGCTTTGCTTTGGAGACATTATTGGTAAGGGCTGAAAATTAGGGTATATTAGGATTTCGTTGGAGAGAAGGCTTAGGGTTTGAATTTGTGTTTGATTGTAAAGCAGGAGGTCGAGTCCAGGGTTTAGGAAAGAAGAAGGAACATAGTGATTTCGATTAAATCTTCAGAAACTAGAATCAAATTGCTTTGTACAAAAGTTATCATTAGATGAAAATTGTTGTGGTCGTTTTTCTTGTCCACGAATTTTATCCTCAGCATCATGCGCTAAAGAAATCGCATCCTCCAAAGTCTTTGGCTTGAATATATTCACTTTCGCATAGAAGTGACCAACCAAACCGGACATATACTTGTGCTTGTGGATCGCCTCAAGAACATCTTCAAGTATTCCAAGTTGTACTAAGGCACTCTAGAAACGCTCAGTGTATTGCGGGATGGATTCACGATCTCTTTGTTATGTAGGGGATCCCACTGTTTGATTTTTTTTTCATGGAATTGAGGGGGAAGGAAATTTTGTAAAAATTTCTTTTAAAAGGCTTTCCAAGTAGAGGGACAATCAACGCTCTTGCAGACAATAGTCCACCATAATGATGCTTTGTCTGCTAGATGGTTAGTGATGCATTTAAGTTTATCTTTTTAGCATATTTCTCCTCATGAAAATAGTTGTCAAACTAACTGATGAAAGCAAGAACAATTTTTCCATCATGTTGCCCATTAAAAGTACAGAATTTGAAATTTCTTTTACTTGGCTTCTTTCCTGAGGAGAGACTGTGCATCGAGTGTCACATCAATCATATGTCGAATAACATCTTCAAGTTGTGCTCCCTCTTGATCGACGGTAGATCATTGAAGTGTAGCTAGTTGTGCTTGCAAATTTTGACATGCTCTTTGCTCTTCTTGAAGCTACATCATGATTAGATCCAATTTTTGCTCCATAGTCAGCTTTGGCAAATCACCTTCATCCATTAAATCTTCCATGTTTTGATCAGACATCCTACAAAAATCTCAAACAACCTCACACGCTCGAAATCTCGTTAGAAGGATGAGTGTAGCTCAAATTTAGGTTTACAAGGCTTGCTCTTTTTTTTTTTTTTTTGCTTTTACGATCTTGCTTTTTCTCAAGTACAACAATTGATAATGATCTTCTTCTAAGAAAAAAAGTCTTCCACATAGATTGCGTATGACAATCTACTTGCTGTGAATCAAATATGCCAAGTTGCAGGTGGGAATAGAGGCTTGCTAAGGCTTGAAGATCGGTTTGAGAATATAACGGTGTGAACATCTGCTATGGAGGAGATTGAAGATTGAATTTGAAGCCTTAGTAAAGCTTAAGGACTTTAAGCTTTAAAGAAAAAGCTTAACCAATGTTTGCTCAGCGCAGGATGGCGGTATCTTCTTTGATGGCAACGACTTCAATGAGTACATCCTCCCGCCGCCGATCGTTGAATTTTGAAAGGCTTAAGTCTCTCTTAAGATTTTTAAGCTTATAAACTGCGAACTTAGTTAACTTCTTCTCTTCTTCTCTTTGTCAACAAAAAGACTTACAAAGGATCTTCAGAGGTGGTCCTTCACCTCCTCGGTGAGGTCCTTCGTGATCTGAGAATGCAACAAGGGGTTCTTCAACCCTTGGAACATGCCTATATTGACAGTTCATGACGAGATAGCCTGCAGAGCCCATTAGTTCCAAGATCTTTGCCTTCGCACGAGATAGTAAGCAATTGAAAGCCCTTGATCTTAACTTCTCTTTGATACCACTGGTGTGCAGATCGGGTGCTGTATGCGCACGTGTATGCACACGTAGTGAACGCTGAAAGGTCCCTAAGAACAAAGAACTCTACAAAAGCTTCATAAGGCAAAAAGAGATTTTGCACGACAAGAGACAAAAAGACCAATTGGGTGCATCCTCCCCCCATGCCTTGTGTGAGCCCTTCACAAGGTATGCATTTATAGATTTATTAATCTCCAAGCTAAAAAATAGCCCACTTTACAATTATTATGCTTTTTGCTTTTGTGTTTGCTTTTGCCAAAATAAAGAGTAAAGTGTTTGGGTGTGCCAAAAGTCGGGTTGTGCCCAAATACAATATCAAATAATGAAATATTAAACTGAGCATCTATGCGCATACAAAATAATAAATGTTTTGTCAAGTGCTTTAATAAATAAGTGAGCCTAAATAAATATTAGCACCATGCCTTTAATGATAAGGTGTACTCACATAAAAAATAATAATTCTTCTAGGTATTTTGAATTCATGCCCTCACCTGATGCTTCCCAATGCCACCACTGCTTGCTCTACACATCAAGTATAGCATTCACAATTGTTAGAAAATAATAAAACAAAACCCAAAAAAGTGAATACCTAGCAATCTTCAGCTATAAAATAATTAAATATGTTGGAACTCTGTCCTAACCTTAATTTAATTTGAGTGAACTCTAAACTCATACATGTCTACTAATTTGATATGTATTTTGCGGAATTACCCGTTTGGAATCACCCACGTACACATTAAATTAATCCAACACCTGAAAAGGACAGTTGTCCCTATCAACTTCTCACACAAGGAATCCACCTTGTGTATGAGCATGTAACGTGTCCACCTATTCACTTCTAGGACACGTCTTAGCAGCCCATTGGGAAGAAAATCCAGAAAGCGCCGCTCGGTACTCCCACGAAATGTCATGGGGTTTGCGATCTAGGTCTTCCCGAGTCTGCAACGAAGCGGAAGCATTTCAGCCGTTCCCACTTAGGACCGACCTGAATCAGGGCTTTCCTAGTGGTCAAATTCCTAGAACGATAGCTAGCGTCGAACCCCATGCGAGCTACTTTACGCAGAATGTCAGGGTCGAAGCGGATTCATGTTGCACTTGGTTCAAGGAGAATGGGAAATGAGAGGGATGCAAAGCTCGACCTCTCTGCCCGTAAGGCATAGTCCCATTCTATTCCCCTAAAATAGCATAAATCGGGACTCTAGTACTCTAGATTCTAGGTCCTCATTCCTTGCTGCTAAATTCCTTCAAGAAAAGTTTCCGGCCAATTGGGACAACCCTTCCATAGGATAGACCCATAGTCACATCCAGCGCACTTTCCTCAGGATTGCTTTAGTTATCTAATTACCTACCACATTTAGTTTGACACGCAAAAACAGCTTCCTTAATTAGCCAATTAATCACCGATTCCTTCACGTAATCTCAGCACTGACATAGAAAAACAATGTCAAGCAAGTTCCTTTTCAACAATTGATCTTATTTATCAGTCTTTGGAATACATCATATTATCCAGCTCGAAGGCTATTCCATAATCTGCCCGAAGGCTAATCCATAATCTGCCCGAAGGTAATTCCAACAATCCTCAGGGATCGTTATTCCAAGTTTCCGCCCGTAGACTAGTATGTGAGCCTCGAGATTCAATCTTGAGTCATGTCGGCCTCTTGTACAAGACCCAAAGGCAAGGGATTTATGGTTAGAGCCCCCCTGGTACCCAAGCGTCCTCCTGCTCCAAGTAGCACCCACGGAGAGACCTCTCGCAGTGGGTTCAATCCATGTACCCGGCGTGGCTAACAACACCCTTGGATAGGGTCAGGCAGACAGTCGGGGGTAACTGACGCTGCCTCTCCCTCTAGGCCTTCAACCTGAAGCATTACTTATTTTTCCAGTTTTAGTTCCTTGAGCAAAGAAGTACAAACAGTGTTCCTAACTGTATAAACACAATCAATCTAGTGGTCGCTTGTTTGGCCAACTGCTAAGGTATAATTCCTTCTCTCCGAATGCATCCAACATTCGATCCGAGATCAGTTGCGACTTGGTAAGATCGCCCAAGGGTTTTGTTGCTTGTTTACCCTTTTATCCTTGTGTTAGGGTTTATGCCCTGTTAACCCAATCAACAAATACCTTAGGTTTCCTTACATTAGGGTCAATAATTTCTGGGCAACCTCGTCGCCCTAACTTGATTGGTCAATTGCTTGCTAGGCAATTCATAGTTACCGTAACTTGGCAAATCAGCCTCAAAGAAGGGTGATGAAGCAGGATGTCTACTCATCCTCTAGAACTCTCCAACCTTGTTCTAAGGAGTGGCAATACTATTTTGTGATTAGTAAAAAAAACATGCGACGTTGCAACTTGTTGCACAAGACAAGTGTCACACCTAACTTGTGGGATTATTTCTCCCATCACATGATATTCCCGAGTCAAGAATACCTTTGGTCAAGATGTAGGGTTTGGGAGTCCTCTCAACCCAACCCAACCCTAACCTTACTAGGCCGACAACGTTTGGACCTAGGGTTTCTAAACTCAATCGAAAGTCTAGTATTAGGCCAATTTACCCTAGGGTAAAAACCCTAGAGTGGGCATCTAACTAACCCTAACATTCCATGAATGTGGGTAGGACCTTTGAGGTCGGAATTATCAAGGTGGTTTTTCGAGTGCGATACTAATAATAATTTTATCGTGACTTAACTCTACCTAGCGCATTTAGATAATCATTGTTTGAGTTACACCATTGCAAGAGAATTACTAATCGATCTAATTGTCTTGCGACAAGAGGTGATCTTTCCTTAGAAGAGATGCAAATACTTTTCCTAAGAGAAGTAAATAAATTCAAGTTACAACATTCCATGCAAATATGCGATCCATAGACTTTATCCTACTATGCAACTATAAGATTTACAATGACCATTTCTTTTCCTTGCCTAAGCTTTAATGATTGACAAATTAGGGCTAACTCGTATAAACCCTACGTTGGTTTACATCAAGAACTATGCCTATAAACCTTTCGTTTAATGCAATTGAATTCAGGATTTAATATGACAATTTCATCCATTCCTAAATCCAACTTCGATAAAAGAAGTCCATGCATGAATGCCATGGGACCATTATTGATTTAATTCGTCCTTCAGCACTTAGCCCAACCTAGGATGTAATTTTCACCGCATGCAATTTGCAAGGTATGTAAATCCCTTTCATGCAATGCAACTACTTGGACAACATCTAGATGGACGTCAACGATTATCTCATACGAATCACGTCCATGAATTTAAATCATAAGTGCAACATGCGACATAAGCTCTATCCTTCTTAGCACGATATCCTCTTCTAATTTATGCATTATCATTCAAGAAGATTTTTCAACTACCCTTGTTGACGGGAGTGCGAGCAGTTTCAATTAGTCATCATGCACTAAACTTTGTAAAACGAATGGATAATTGCGTTTAAAATTTCCAAATGTATTTAGCTCGACTACATGAATTAAAGACATGCTTAAATGCATTCTTTTCATGCAAGAATCAATTTTAAAAACCTGGGTATTGAGGTTCAAGGTATTGTCCACATGTGAACTCGCAGTGGAAGCTCCCGCGTGTGTGCCTCGCATCTTTTGTTTGGGGGCCATCGTTAACGTAGATCCTTGACTCCGCAAACTTGTCCTTGCCTTTATCCGATCTCTGAACTTCCTCCAGGCTTTGGAAAATCAGCCCCAAAAATTGCCTACTCCCCCCTTGCGTAGGAATTGCCTTTACAAGATGTGGTTTTTAGAAAACCCGGGGAAGGTCGTGTAAACAAGGCTTATGGAAGCCTTGGTTAGAAGCTTCTAAAGAAGCTTCCAAGAAGCTTCTATTCCACAAAATGACGTGGAGGGAGAAATATTTGGGAGAGGATGGAGGATATCACGATGATGGATAATGATGAAGATGATGATAATTATGATGATGATGATGGTGATGATGCAGGCAGCAACAGCGTGGCAGCGTGGCGGCTCTCCATGGCAGCAAGGTGGTGATGGTGGGCAGCACGACAGCACCTTCTCTCTCTTCTCTCCCCCCCTCACAAGCTCCATGGGGGGTCATATAGGATAAGGGGGGGTGATAGCCACACATGTGGCTCTACATGCCTCCTCCCTCCCCCATGCACTGCACCACTACACCACTCCTCTCACACTCCCTCTCCCCCTACCATGCATCGGCTGAGATGGGGGGGAGGGGATTATTTTTTTAGAAAAATTCAAAATTTTAACCATTATCCATTTTTTTCCCCTAGAAGAGGTGTTCTCGTGCGGGCTTGCGGTCTTCAAGCCATGGCCTCTTATGCACGTCACGGAGCTAGAATTTATCAATGCGCGCAGAGGGAAATCTTAGCCACAACATTTATCGACGCAGGAGATTATTTTGAACCGCTTTTTTGCACGTCGTGTGCGGGGTCATTAATATTTCGTGCGGAAATATTACATTCTCTCCCCCTTAGAGGAATCGATATGTCCTCATCTCGAGAAGAAATGGGGGGTATTGTTGGTTGAGAGTACTTTCATCCATCCAAGTGGCATCCTTTTTGGGATAATCTTTCCACTGGACAAGATATTCTCTCAAGGTCCTGGACCTCAAATGCCTCTCCCTAACATCTAAGATCCTGTCAAGCCATAGCTCAAGGACTCCTTGGCTAGGCATTACAACTTGTTGATCATCAAGCACATGACTAGGGTTAGGTACATACTTTTTCAGTAGAATAATATGGAATACATTATGAACTTTTAGGTTCTCAAGGAATTGAAGTCTATAAGCATTAGGCCCTAGGCACTTGAGGATCTTGTAGGGTCCACAATACCTTGGACTTAGCTTTTTGCATTCACCCAAGGATAGGGAAATCTTCTTTGGACACACGCGAATGAAGACTATATCTCCTTTAACGAAGGATCTATCTTGACATTGCAAATCCGCGTAAGCCTTTTGTCTATCCTTGGCGGCTTGGATGTCTTGTCTTATTGACTTGATTTGGTCATCCATATCTTCCAGCATCTACTTTGAAGCTTCAACCCTTAAGGTTGGATCTGAGAAGTTTAAAGGACTATGACAATCATGCCCATAAAATGCTTGAAAAGGGGTCATCTAAATGCTTTGTTGATAAGAAGCATTATAGGCAAACTCAACCAATGGCAAATATTGAATCCACTTTTTGGGCTCACAGCAACAATGTGCCCTTAGCATATCCTCAATGACTTGGTTGACTCGCTCCGTTTGACCATCGGTTTGGGGATGGTAAGCACTAATGATTCTTCTTGGCAATCCATGCAGTTTGAATATCTCCTTGATAAATAACCTTGCGATGTCTGAGGCTTTATAGTTTGTCTTAAAAGGGATAAGATGTGCAATCTTGGTGAGCATATCAACCACAACCATAATGGAGTTGTATCCTCCCTGAACTTGGGGCAGGCCAATAACAAAATCCATACTAATGAATTCCCATTTCATTTGGGGAATGTCAAGTGGTTGCAACTTCTGTGGCATTTTGACATGTTCGGCCTTAATGCGTTGACAAGACAAACATTCCATGTCATATTTGAGGATGTCACCTTTAAGCCTTTCCCAATAATAGCTCTTTCTGACTGCATTAAGGGTTTTGGCATAGCCAGGATGTCCTAAAAAAGGGGAGTCATGGGCTTCCCAAAGTATCTTCTGCTTGAGTGACTGCCTTTCCCAATAATAGCTCTTGCTGACTGCATTAAGGGTTTTGGCATAGCTAGGATGTCCTGAAAAAGGGGAGTCATGGGCTTCCCAAAGTATCTTTTTCTTGAGTGACTAGCTTGGCGGTATACATAATCTCATTCTATAGTAGACAAGTCCACTATTGATAGAGAATTCAAGATACTTTGCCTGTAGCTTCGGGTCTTGATCCTTGATGGGGATCTCCCTTAGCAATTTCTAATAGGTTGGATCATGGCATGCCTCTTCTCTAGCTAACTCAAGTACTGGGTTGTTTGGCATGGATACCTTTGTGGCTAAAGATCTACTTGTTGATGGATCTTGTAAAATCAAAGAATTCAGAAATGCCTTGCGACTGAGTGCGTCGGGAACTACATTCTCCTTTCCAGGTCCTTATTTCATTTCAAAACCATATTCCTCTAGCACTTCAATCCATCAACATTGCCTCATGTTGAGCTCATTTTGAGTAAAAATCCATTTAAGACTTTTATGATCCGTCACTAAGGTAAACTTGCTACCCAGCAAGTAGTGTCTCCAAAGCTTGAGAGCATGGATGACAGCTAACAGCTCCAGATTGTGGGTAGCATAATTCCTCTCATGGCTCTTCAGTTTCCTTGAAGAGTATGCTATAGGATGACCTTCTTGCATAAGTACACATCCTAAGGCAAGTGTGCTAGCATTAGTTATTACTTCAAACTCCTTACTGAGGTCTGAAAGTTTCAGGATAGGTGCTGATACCAAGCTTTGCTTTAGCTTGTCAAAGATGGATTGTTCAGCAGGTGACCATACAATTGATACTTGCTTCTTTAGTAGATTGGTTAGCGGTGCTGCAATCAAAGCATAGTTTTTGATAAAGACCCTGTACCATATTGTCAATCCAAGAAAACTACGTATTTCTTTGACAGTTGTTGGTGTTGGCCATTCTAGAACATCTCTGTCGGTTCTACTGAAATTCCTTTCACTGATACAATGAATCCCAGATATTCAATCTGTCTCTTGAAAAATGCACACTTCTTCTTCTTGGCATAAAGCTTGTGTACTCTCATTGTTTCAAGAACAATGTGAAGCTGGGGTTCATGATCTTCTTCCTGCTTGGAGTAGACTAGGGTATCGTCAAAGAAGACGAGTACGAAGTCATCAAGATATGGCCGAAAGATATCCTACATTAGCCTGTTGAAGGTAGCAGGAGCATTTGTCAGCCTGAATGACATGACTAGGAACTCAAGTGCCCATACCTTGTATTGAATGCTGTCTTTGGGATATCTTCTTCCTTGATCCTTATCTGATAATATCCAGACCTGAGATCAATCTTGGAGAAGATCTTTGCACCTTGAAGATGGTCAAGAAGTTCATCTATTCTTGGAATGGGATATTTGTTCTTAATGGTTGATTGATTCAACCCTCTGTAGTCAATGCACAGCTGAAGCGCTCCATCTTTCTTCTTCTGGAAAAGCACTGGAGCTCCCCATGGTGAACTACTAGGACGGATGTAGCCCTGGTCTAACAGTTGCTTGAGTTGCTCCTTTAGCTCAATTGCTTTTGAGATGGACATTCTATATGGCCTCTTTGCAATTGATGCAGCCCCTGGCACTAGCTTGATTTCATGATTGACTTCCCTTTGAGGAGGATGTTCTGTCAGCTCTTCAGGAAATACGTTTGCATGTTCCTTTAGCCATGAAGGTTCTCCACTAGACTCCTGATTCTGATCTAGCTTATTTAGCTTAATCAAATAGACAGGTAGACCCTTTCAAACTCCTTTTATTATCTGAGATGCTTTGGCCAGTTGAAATTTTGGCTTCCTAGCCTCTCCTTGAGTTGTGAGCAATTCCCCTTTAGAATTTCGAAAGGAAACTTGGCCCTTTCCACAGTGAATGTGGGCATCATTAGGTTTAAGCCAATCCATTCCAAGCAAACACTCGTGGATACCTAGGTTCATTACCCTAAATTTGACCGAAGTAGACTTTCCTCTTAGAAGGAATTCCACCTTAGCAGTTTGCCTGGTACAAGTGACTTCATGACCATTTGCTAATTCCACAAGTAAGGTAGGTGCATCTTTTGTGGCTATTCCTAATCTAGTTGCACAAACTGGTGAAATGAAGGAATGTGTACTGCCACAATCAATCAAGGTTCTGAAGCCTTTACCTTCATAATTTGATGGAGTTTGAATCATCGAGAACTAGCGATTTGGGCCTTTCTTGTGGAGAGTGGCATGGATTGTTTCCCTCTCAATGTCTGCTTCCATGGATGGGTCTTCTTCGTCACACAACTCCTTGTTGGCAACATTGGAGGTTCTCCCTCTGGCCCTAGCGGCGACTCCTTGGCCATGGACAGTTCCTTGGGATGGTCCTTGACGTTGTCATCCATTAAGCTTGGGACACTACCTTTTAAAATGACTGGGCTCGTTGCAATGGAAGCAACGGAGATTGCGGCCATTACCTTGGGTAGGAATGAAATTATTGACAGTGTTGGTCCTAGATTTCTTCCTTTGTCCCAGATTTTGGCCCTGCACTCTCTTTGCCTGGGACCTATACACTCCTTTGTTTTGATCCTTGTAAGACCAAGTCTTTTTATTTCTTGGCCTGGTTTGCACCTCCTATATTATGGGCGCGGCTCAAATGAGCGCATCCTGAAGATCTCTTGGGCACATTGATTCGAGGCGGGTGTTTATAGGTGGATTTAATCCAGCACAAAACTTCGACACCTGTTGTGTCATATCCATTTGTGGCGCATACTTCAAAAGAGAGACGAATTTTGAATAGTATGCATCAAGGGATAGACCAAGCTGCTTCAGTTCATAGAACTCATCCATCTTCTGCGTGCGGTAGGCAGGTGGTAGATATTCAATAAATTCCAAAGTTTCTTACTAACACTACAACAAAAAGGCCTCATAGACGCACATTTAGACGTAATTTTTTAATATAGAGAAATTCTTACGGGCGCGTCTATCCGCCCGTCTATTTGTGCGTCTACCATTTCGCGTCTATAATCGCATGTATCAACGAATTTACACGCAAAAATAGACGCGCAATAGCCGCACATATACACGCGCATATAGACACGCTGGTAGACACGCTTTTACAAGCACTGGTAGACGCGAACGGAAAATAAAAAATGTCATTTTTAAAAAAATTTATTTAATTTCTTTTTTAAATTTAAATTATGAAGCGCGTGTATAAGCGTGTGTAGTCTGCATTATAGATGCGCGTATAAACGCGAATTATCTGCAATTTAGACGCGCGGATAGATGCGCGGATAGACGCACAAAATAGAACTGGAAAAAAAAAACTAGAGTGCATCTCTGGTTTTTTTTTTCCCCCCTCCCATACATCTGATTGTGCATTTGGAAAAAAGACAATGTATATTATGGGCACGAGAATTGAAAATAAAAGTCCATGTATTCATTATATATATCAAAAGATTATATATATCAAAAGCATTTACAAGGGAAGTTTAAGTGCTTGCGACCTAAAGCGTGGCCGCAAGTAGTAGACTCAAAGAGATATCATACATATACAAGAAAAGAAGGCCTCATGAGGAGGTATGGTGCTCCTCTACGAATCTGAAGAGGAAACATCTTCGCTAGTACCACCATGGCTACTAGCGTCGCTATCCCCCTCCTCGCTATGCTCCACATCTGGGTTCGCCTACACACACAAAAGATCAGGGTTGCTTACATAGACAAGGTGGAGAAAAAGTTATAATTAGCTATACTTCTAATAGGAAAGTAAGAAAAACGTACCTCCTTTGGCTGTCGAATCCTCATGGCTCGGTTGTATTGGTCCTTAGTGATGAGACCCTCCTCATAGAAGTGAAGCCATGTCGCTGCGCGGTTATGGCCTCGATGGTAACCTACCTCTCTAGGAGTAGGTGTCCTACCAATGATGGTAGTTTGCAAAACATTTAGATATATACAAACAATTATGAGTCACAATATATTAGAATAAAATATATAAAGAATTGAAAGAAATATAAATAAAAAAAAACTAAAAATCAAAATATACTTACAAACTCTGCCTCCCAGGACTCTCTGCCGCCTGATCCGTAATGTGACGATCCCATTGTTTCCATTTGGATCCGTCGCGCCTCTGCGTGCTGGCGACTCTTCACTTTCTCTATTGCTTTCTTCTTGGCTTTCTTCCACTCTATGCGGTGGCACATAGGTGGTTGGCTATAGGCTCCACGCCCCTCCTCCAGCCTTTGCAGTGAGTCCCTGGCCCGTGTCATGAGGTGGAATCTTTTGTTGTGAAGCATATCCCTCACTTTTGTACGTCCCCAATCATCTGAGAATCGCTGACCCTCAAGATTTGGGTACCTCCTATGGACTGCCCTCAACACCTCCTGCCACAAGCCGCTTTTCTGATTTTTGAAGGCAATGAAACAATCTTTATACGTCGCATGCACGACACTCCTCATGTACGCCATTACATCCCTTCCCTCATCATCATGAAAGATGCCACCAGCATCTGTAACTCTATAGTACTGGCATACAACCTCCTCTACGTGATCTACTGGTGAGGGTGATCGCTCGCCACCTCCTAGGAAACCCGCACACAAGCCTCGTCCTCCCCCTCGGCTCTCCCTCCTCCCTCTCTGTCGACTATCCTCTGCCTCGCTGGACGCACGAGTTTTTGCAGATGCACGTGCTTCTGCAAATGCTTGTGCTTCAGCCGATGCACGTGGAGCATATGGAGTACCTGCATATGGAGTACCTATATGTGGAGTATCTGCATGTGGAGTATCTGCATGTGGAGTCTGGGAAGTAGTGCCAGGCAAAGACGTCAGAGGCGTCCCAGACATGACAGTGGACACCTCGTCCGCTGTGGTAGAGCGGCCAAGGTGTCTGGTTATCTCTCCCATGAAGTCTTCCCTACTAGGAAAACCTCCAAAAAATGCATTGACCCCCCTGCCAAAGGAGGCCAATGTATCATTCATGCGATCCACATCTGGGTCAGTGCTAGATGAACCAGGATACGACATCTGCAAAAAAACACAGGAAAAAGACAAATTTATTTGCATACAAAAAATCATATATTACCTACATTTTCAAAGAGCTTTCTTTAGACATTGAGCATAAAACTTAAGTGCTAATGCTTCTCATAAACAAGAAAACTGATAAACACAAACATGGGATTGGTCACATTCATCATTGTGAAAATATATTGTTTATTATCAGAACTGGGAGACTTGGCGTGTGTATCCTCGCATCTAAATTGTAGGTTAGACGCACCCTCAGACGCGCTCCAGAGTGAACCTTCTGTCTAACGCGTCTATCTGCGCATCTAAGATGCAGCACAGACGTGCTGTCAGATGCACATTCCAGGTCAATGTGCGTGTATAATCGCGTGTAGACTGCAGGTCAACCTTCTGTGCAGCGTGTATATCATCGTGTGTACACTGTAGAGCACACGTGCCAGCACACACGCACTAAGACGCGCCCTCAGACACTATGAGAGGAAACATTTTTCGCGTCTATATCTGCGTCTGCACTGAGATGTAGATGCGCTATCAGACGCGCTCGGTCGGCCGATTTTAGGCCGACGACCGCCATTGATGATTTACAAAATGCAATACATAATGGAATCACAAATCCTAAATACACAGACAGAGCAAAGAGAGGAAGAGAGAAACAAAGAGAGAGAAAGAGAGAGAGAGAGAGAGAGAGAGAGAGAGAGAGAGAGAGAGAGAGAGAGAGTCACCTTGGGTGTTTGGTGTGGCGGGTGGTGGCACTTCTTCCTTCTCCTTCTTCTTCTCCTTGGTAAGTTACCCTCCCTTGATGCTTGCTTGCTTGCTTGCTTGCTTGCTGCTTCTTCTTGTTCTCCTCTCTCTTGTTCTCTCTTTCTTCCTCTCCTTGGCTTTCCTTTTTCCCTTCTTGTGTGTTTGAAATGAAAGAAGAGGTGAGTCATGAGGAGGTGAGGCATGAAGAGACTGCATGTTGGAAAAACTCAAGCTTCAGAACCGCAAAAAATGCAGGAAAGAAAAGGCGCAGTTTGAAAATAAATGATTTAAGTTTGGTTTGAATTTTGATGTGTGCGTCTATTGTTGCGTGTATATGCGCGTCTATTGTTCAGATAGATGCGAGTATAGACGCGAACATAGACGCGGAAATAGACGCAAATATAGATGCGTAGGTAAACACAGATATAGATGCACATTTAGGCTTTATCATAATTTTTTGTTTTTAAGATAAGTTTTGATAGTGAATTCTTATCATATGTTTTAATGTATTTATGATGATTTTTGTGTATTTAAAATTGAGATCTTATGTAAACATATGAATGACAAATATTTTGATGTTGTCATGAATTAGGTTTAATCATGTCGACGTTGTCATCACCTAGTGCGGTGCAAGCTGATGAGTCAATGAGCACATCCTCAAGTGAGGATGAAACATTGCGTTTTCATAATCGAGATGCATGGCTACGAGGAAAAATTAAATGCATGTGTGATCGTTGTCAAGGGTGTATTTTTCGAGCACGTCGAATTGCAATGTCATACCTCAGCTTGTATGGAGAATGAGACCGAGAAAATCATACAGTGTATGGCTAGTGGTATTGGTGAACTATAATATTCCTCCATCCATGGCAATTAAAAAGGGACATGTAATGTTGTCCCTACTAATTCCTGGAAAGCACAAGGTAAAAAACATGGACATTTACTTAGAGCCTTTGATTGAAGAGTTAGAAATGTTATGGGAAGGTATTGAGGTGCAAGATACAAGTGCATCTGCATCCTCTAGAGATTTCACATTGAAGGCCATGTTGTTGTGGACCATGCACGACTTTCTAGGATACGGGAGTGTTCAGGTACATGTATATAACTCTATATTTGAAATTCAAGACTTGAATTAATTGCATTTTATTAATTCACTTGTTTTTTCAGGTTTAACCACGTCAGGATATCATGCATGTCCTATTTGCAGTCCCTCTCTAGTTTCCTCTAGGCCAGCATGTTTAAAGAAGGTTATCTATGACAATCATAATCGATTTCTTCCTATTGACCATCCCAAATATGTTCTCCCTACTAATGGAATGACTCCACAATCTCTAACCATTCGAGATTGGAAGGAGAGATGGATTAATGCCGACAGCCACCCTCCACTCGGCATGAGTCAGTAAGAAGTGCATTTCTCTCGATTGACTTTAAAGTATTTAGCATGACATATTCAAAAATGTTGTATCTACATTATGGGATCACTTGATAGGGGCTCGTGATTCAGTTAATGTAAGGGAGGTTTTACGTAACATTGGTCGCATGAGACAAGCAAGGCCACGCATTGGACCCAGAGGAAAGATTGAGCTACCCCATGCACCTTGAATGTTGTCAAAGAATGAGGAAAAAATAGTGAAGGAACAAATATATAGCTTTCGAACACCCACAGGATGTATGAGATGTCTCATGGGAGCCTTCATAAAGAAAAAGAAAAGAGGTGTGGAGCAACTATCTGGTTTGAAGTCCCACGGTTGGCACAAAATGATTCAAGTAAGGGTATCTCTAACCATGAATATAGTAATTAGTGGAGTAACTATGTGTAAACTTTGGGGTATGATGACTTTTTCCTCAACTAATCATTTGATCTATGAATATTGTTTACATTCAGTTCGTACTTCCTACTAGCATATCCCATTGTGTATCCAAAGATGTACTAATATCATTTCCAAGATGGGAGAGCTTGTGAGGTGTGTATACATTGTATTTTTTCATTATATATCTTTGAATTTCTACACAAAAATAAACAAGCACATCATACATCTTGATAGATACGTGAGCTCGAAGGAAATTGATCCAAACACATTGCAAGATGCTCGAGTATTATCTGTTGAGGGTTTTTGTTTGGTGGAGGAAATTTTTCCTCGATCCATTTTAACTACTCAATTACATTTACTCGTACATTTGATTGATGAGATCGCAGTTTGTGGGGCAGTTCATGTAAGGTGGATGTTTTTTCTTGAGGCTTCATGAAAACCTTGAGAGATTTTGTGAGGCAAAAAGCATGGCCTGAGGGAAGCATGGCTGAGGGTTGGTTAGTGCAATCATCCCTTGTTTATATCTCTGAATATCTTGCTGAAGTGGATCCCTCTCAACCACGACTATGGAAAGATGATGAAGACTTGAGGATGACCTCTATAGTACCTCAAGGAAAAGGAATGAGTAAAGTGCTAGCAAAAGAAGAACTTCGTAAGTTAAATAGTTTTTGTGTACTCAATAGTGATGTAATGAGCAAATGGGTGACACTATATAATGAAGCAAGGGCAAGAAGAAAAAGTGAAAGACAAGAATTTCGCACTAGATATGGACGTAATGTCTCATTTCCAGATCATCTAAATGTGCTCCCACGTCATATTGATATAGATTGGTTACATGAGAAAATGGATAGAATGGAAAAAGAGGAGGAAATTAGTATATCTCAAGAAGAGTGGGAATACGCATGAGGTTGCTTATCAAAAGTGAGACATACTATCAATTAATTTGTTTCTATAAGTTTTATTTTATATAAATAATTGACATGTTTGATCTTTTATCTTTTACTACTAGTGCACATTATTCAATGCACTTTGGTGTGAGGGTAAACATCTTCGAACTCAACGTATAGATGAAAAGAGAAATACCCAAGATTGTGGTGTCCTTGCTCACTTCGAGGATGCCAATGGTACCATGGAAGGTTATTGTGGCTTGATCCAAGATATTCTGAAGCTTGACTTCAGACAATTCTTTATATATGTATTGGATGTGAAGTGGTTTAAAGAAGTGGTAACAAATGGTGAGCATTGCACAATCAGACATCATCCAAGTGGTTTTGTAATCATTGACTCTACAAAATTTCACCAAAACAAGAATGACACATTAGTACTACCTCAACAATGCGAGCAGGTATATATGCAAAGGCCAAATTTTTTATATGTATACATGTGATACATATACACAATATAATAAGTACTTAAGTTTTTTGCTTTTGTTTTTCAAATACAGGTTGTGTATCATCCAATGGTAAACAATAACCGATGGTGGTATGTCATCCCTATATCTAATCGTTCAAAACCAATATATGGTAATATTACCGACATGGAGATAGCAGATGACAATCCAACAATTAATGATGATGTGCATGATGACACCATAATGGATGATATGCGTGATATAGTACAAGATGAACCTCGCGAGGATGTTCAAGGAAATGCAAAAGAAGACAATAATGTGATTGTCGATGATATTGATGAAGTTATTGAGCAATATAGCAACACATCTGATAGTGGGATAGACTTATTTGTTTCGTTACCTCTTGGTAACATAGATCTAGAAGTAGATAGTTTAGCAAGGGCTGATCTCATTGAAGATGAGATGGATCATTCACTGTAACATACTTAATTTGCTTATTGATTCAATGTGTATTCCTAATTCTATGGTTTTTATCATGCGCACACGTGCATACTCAAGAATCAATAGTCAATTTTAAAGCTAAATTGAAATTTCCATAATAAAAAGGAAGTATCTTTTATCATCTTCAAGTACGTAGAGAAATTACGAGATACATATTGCAATGCTTGCTACTAATTATAAGGTTTCTATTGCTTGCCACTAATTACTTATATCAGGCTTGTCAACTGGAGGAACTGCCATTCATTAGAGAGCAATGAAAAAGTAATTATTAACTCTATTTTTTTAATTCAATGATTCAATGTGTATTCTTAATTCTATGGTTTTATCATGCGCACACGTGCATGCTCAAGAATCAATTTCAGGTGGTTAAATAATTATTAACTTTGATTTTTTAATTATGTGAATTGCTAATTTTAGGTGGTTAAATAATTGTGCGTCTGCTGGCGCGTCTATATTAGCGTCTATTTGCACGGATATATAGATGCAAAATTCACGTCTATTTACACTCACGTTTACACGCACTTATAGACGTTGTGATAGATGCACCCAACTTTGCGCGTCTGACATGTGCGTCTATGCCTCATTTCTGTTGTAGTGTAATAGATATTTGCAGGGATGATCATCTTGAATTTGTATAGAGATTGGTCAACTGCCTTTTACCCTAGATCGACTCTCTTCAAATGGATTAGTCTTTTTGATGGACATGTTCACACCAAGTCTAGGGTGCTAAAACATGGAACAAGTTGGTTCGACACCCCAAAGAAGACTTAATGCCACATGCTTTAGAGGGTGATCTAGAATTCGTAGTAGAACTTGACGTGCAATTATTAGTCAATCATAAAGTTATTTGAAATTTAAGAGGAAAATAAGAAAAATGCGAAGCTACTTTTAACCAAACCCTTTCGAGATCCCTTGGTCTCTGCACCATTGTTTCCACCAAAGACTTGCTTCAACGGTAAGCTTCAATTTGGCGAGCATAGCTTGGTTAGCAGGTGCAGTACTTGTTGCTTCGAAGTAATCCTCCATGGATTAGATCCAGATCTTGGCATCAGTTTGGACAGTCCTTCCCTTGCCATCAAATTTAGGGGGTTTGATATGCTTGAGAAGGAACTTCTTCTCTTGAATTACAGCCGTACTTGGTGTAGGGATCGGACTAGGAGTCTGTACTTGAGGTTGTGCCTGGGCATGAAATTCTTTACATTAAAAACTTGCTAAGCGTTCCTCACATTACATTTCATGCCCAGTTTAGCTTTTAGCCAAGTGGCCTAATCACTTAACTTCTTTAGCAATACTCATAGCCAAGACAATCATTGATAAAAAAAGTCTATTTCATTCATATGGGCATAGCCCTTTCGAGTACAATTATTTTTGGGAAGATGGAACAAGCTAATACATTAATTCAGGGAGAATAAGATTATGTTACATTCAGCTACGAGAATTGAGTAATAATATGGATTGGGGTCATGGATTTTCAGGAATCGATAGGTCATAAGATGTTAGGGGTATCATTTCCTTTGATACCCGTTCTTCTCATAACGTCCCAACACCTTGATTCTGTTGGCAGGGATTATTCGAGTCACTTCCTCATATACATACATGTTCTACTTGACCTTTTGACTGCCAACATGTAGGGTTGCGTTTGCGTGAGCCTCAACAAAGATAAACAGCTTCACGATCTTTAAGTTCTCCATCCACTTGATTCTCTTCAAGTTGGTCCGAAGGTATGCAAGTTGGTGGGCAACTATGTAATAAATTCCTGAATCATCCATCCATCTCCGTTCCATGTACAGGGGTGAAGGATTGTAGATGCGGTCTAGGATATTCATCATATCGGACCTCTGTCGCGATAATCCGAAGCACGCATCGCAGTCATAAACATAACCTGGAATACCAAGAATTTGTTCCATGCTTTGAGACTCTATAGGCTAGCATTGATAAGTAAGTAGGAAATGTTCTTAACAGCAACATTTGCTCTACTTCACCTCATTAAGTTTCCTTGAAATTATTAGATCCTCGTTGGTTTGACCAACTGTAACATGTCCACATGTTCACTTGTAGGACACGTCTTAGTAGCCCATCGGGAAGAAAGTCCAGAAAGTGCCACCTGGAACTCCCATGGAATGTCACGGGGTTTGCGATCTAGGTCTTCTTGAGTCTGCCATGAAGCGAAAGTATTCCAGCCATTCCCACTTAGGACCGACCTAAATCAAGGCTTTCCTAATGGTCAAATTCCTAGAACGGTAGCTAGCGTTGAACCCCAGGTAAACTACTTTACGCAGAATGTCACGATCGAAGCAGATTCATGCTGCACTTGGTTCAAGGAGAATGGGAAACAAGAGGGATGCAAAGCTTGACCTCTCTTCCTATAAGGCATGGTCCCATTCCGTTCCCCTAAAACAACATAAATTGGGACTCTAGTACTCTAGATTCTAGGTCATCGTTCCTTGCTACCAAATTCCTTCGAGAAAAGTTCCCGGCCAACCGGGACCACCCTTTCGTAGGACGGACCCATGGTCACATCCACCGCACTTTCCTCAGGATTGCTTTAGTTATCTAATTACCTACCACATTTAGTCTGACATGCAAAAACAACTTCCGTAATTAGCCAATTAATCACCGATTCCTTCACGTAATTTTAGCACTGACATAGAAAAACAATGTCAAGCAAGTTCTTTTTCAACAATTGATCTTATTTATCAGTCTTTGGAATACATCATATAATCCAGCTCGAAGGCTATTCCATAATCCGCCCGAAGGCTAATCCATAATCCGCCCGAAGGCGATTCCAGCAATCCTCATAGATCGCTATTCCAAGTTTTTGCCCGTAGACTAGTATGCGGGCCTCGAGATCCAACCTTGAGTCACGTCGGCCTCTTGTGTAGGACCTAGAGGCAAGGGATTTACGACCAGAGCCCCCTGGTACCCAAGCGTCCTCCTGCTCCAAGTAGCACCCACGAAGAGACCTCTTGCAGCGGGTTTAGTCCATGTACCCAACGTGGCTAACAACCCCCTTGGATAGGGTCAGGCAGACAATCGGGGGTAATTGACACTGCCTCTCCCTCCAGGCCTTCAACTTGAAGCATTAATTATGTTTTCAGCTTTAGTTTCTTGAGCAAAGAAGTACAAATAGTCTCCTAACTATACAAACACAATCAATCCAGTGGTGCTTGTTTAGCCAACTGCTAAGGTATAATTCCTTCTCTCCGAATGCATTCAGCATTCGATTCGAGATCAGTTGCGACTTGGCAAGATCCCCCAAGGGTTTCGTTGCTCGTTTACCCTTTTATCCTTGTGTTAGGGTTTATACCCTGTTAACCCAATCAACAAATACCTTAGGTTTCCTTACATTAGGGTCAATAATTTCTGGGCAACCTCGTCGCCTTAACTTGATTGGTCAATTGCTTGCTAGGCAATTCATAATTACCCTAACTTGGCTAATCAGCCTCAAAGAGGTGATGAAGCAAGATGTCTACTCATCCTCTATGGCAATACTATTTTGTGATTAGTCACAAAAACATGCGACATTGCAACTTGTTGCACGAGACAAGTGTCGTGCCTAACTTGTGCAATTATTTCTCCCATCACACGGTATTCCCAGGTCAAGAATACCTTTGGTCAAGATGTAGGGTTTGGGAGTCCTCTCGACTGAACCCAACCCTAACCTTACTAGGCCGACGTTTGTCCCTAGGGTTTCTAAACTCAATCGGAAGTCTAGTATTAGGCCAATTTACCCTAGGGTAAAAACCTTAGATCGTTATTGTATGGGCGTCTAACTAACCCTAACATTTCGTGAATGTGGGTAGGACCTTTGAGGTTGGAATTATCAAGTCGGTTTTTCGAGTGCGATACTAAGCAGAATTTTATCGTGACTTAACTCTACCTAGCGCATTGAGGTAATCATCATTTGAGTTACACCATTGCAAGCGAATTACCTAATCGATCTAATTGTCTTGTGACAAGAGGCGATCTTTCCTTAGAAGAGATGCAAATACTTTTCCTAAGAGAAGTAACTAAATTCAAGTTACAACATTCCATGCAAGTATGCAATCCATAGACTTTATCCTACTATGCAACTATAAGATTTACAATGACCATTTCTTTTCATTTCCTAACCTTTAATGATTGAAAAATTAGGGCTAACTCATATAAACCCTACATTGGTTTACATCAAGAACTATGCCTATAAACCTTTCATTTAATGCAATTGAATTCAGGCTTTAATATGACAATTTCATCCATTCCCAAATCTAACTTTGATAAAATAAGTCCATGCATGAATGCCATGGGACCATTATTGATTTAATTCATCCTTCAGAACTTAGACCAACCTAGGATGTAATTTTCACCACATGCAATTTGCAAGGTACGTAAATCCCTTTCATGCAATGCAACTACTTGGACAACATCTAGATGGACGTCAACGATTATCTCATACGAATCACGTCCATGAATTTAAATCATAAGTGCAACATGCGACATAAGCTCTATCCTTCTTAGCACGATATCCTCTTCTAATTTATGCATTATCATTCAAGAAGATTTTGCAACTACCCTTGTTGATGGGAGCGCAAGCAGTTTCAATTAGTCGGCATGCACTAAACTTTGTAAAACAAATGGATAATTGCATTTAAAATTTCCAAATGTATTTAACTCGACTACATGAATCAAAGACATGCTTAAATGCATTCTTTTCTTGCAAGAATCAATTTTAAAAACCTGGGTATTGAGGTTCGAGGTGTTGTCCATAGGCAAACTCGGAGTGGAAGCTCCCACGTGTGTGCCTCGCATCTTTTGTTTGGAGGCCATCATTGACGTAGATCGTTGACTCCACAAACTTGTCCTTGCCTTTATCCGATCTCCGAACTTCCTCCAGACTTTGGAAAATCAACCCCAAAAACTGCCTACTCCCCCCTTGCGTAGGAATTGCCTTTACAAGACGTGGTCTTTAGGAAATGATTGGGAGAGGATGGAGGAGATCACGATGATGGATAATGATGAAGATGATGATAATTATGATGATGACGATGGTGATGACGTAGGTGGCAATAGCGTGGCAAGCATGGCGGCTCTCCACGGCAACAAGGTGCAATGGTGGGAAGCACGACACCACCTTTTCTCTCTTCTCTCCCCCCTCACAAGCTCCAGGGGGGGTCATATAGGATAAGGGGGGGAGATAGCCACACACGTGGCTCTACATGCCTCGTCCCTCCCCCATGCGCTCCACCACTACACCACTCCTCTCACACTCCCTCCCCCTGCCATATCTTGGACCTTATAACAACTAGTGCTCGGGTAAATACTGTTGAGATATTGAGCTCCACTCGTGATACGCCAGGGTGACTGTTGTGTATTTATGTCACCGACTTGTCAGTTGCAGATGCGGTTGGTACACCGCCCCTGAATAATAGCTACATGATAGCTATCCTTATCTACTCTAGTTCGTGGCTCAGTTAGTATGCTACCTTAGTTAGTTGAGTTTGGTTTGAGACCCATATCTAGGGTTCTTCTATTTCTTTGTACGTGAGTTCTTTTGGCTTCCACAACTAAGAAGAGAAAAACTGTTTTCAGCTTCCACCCTTGTGTGTATTCCCCCATTGTGCAAGCAAGAAAGCTACAAGTGAGACTCCTTCCTTCTCTTCCACAATCTTGACATGGTATTGAAGCCTTGTTCGTGGTAAGGAGCTCAAGAAAGCAAGCCAAGCTCGCGGTGTTCTGGTAAGAGGAGCAGTGTTGCTTTCATTTTCTGTTTTGGGAGTAGATCTCTGCAGGTAGCACAGTCGAAAAGTGCAGGAGTGCATTGTCTTAGGTTGAGACACCCTTCGTGGTGAAGCAAGAGGGCAGTATATGCTGCGGGAGTGGGCTTTAGCCCTTGGCGACCTTGTTTTTTTGATTTGAGGCCATTTCGGGGCCTGTTTTGGAGGCGGAAGTTTTCTGCACGCACTCAGGAAAAGGCCCAGTTTTATGCTGTGCAGCCACTGTTCTACATGTCGGTGAATAGTTACTGTAAAAATTGCATTGTATGCTTGTGCGCAGAGACATTGGGAGTTACAGAATCATCCCTGTTGCCTGTTGATGCAAAATCGTCACTAGGAAGTGACTGTGTGGTCAAATACCACTTTTGCCAGTTTTGCAGATTTTCCCTTGTGAGGGTGAAGCTGTGGTTTTTGCAGTGACAGAATTTTTTGCAGTATTTTGTAATGGCATCTGATTCTCTTTCACAGATTGTCACTGAAAAGCTTGACAAGAACAACTTCCAAGCATGGAAGTTTAGAATGACGAATTTCCTTATGAGAAAATGATATTGGGAATTTGTTGCAGGAAATGAAGAAGAACCAGTTCTTCCTGATGTTCCCAATCAACAGCAAATGCAAGCATTTAAAGCATGGCATGAAAGAGCCAGGAAAGTTATGTATTGGCTGTCTATCAGCATTTCAAACTCTATGATTGTGCATATTCAGGATGCAAGTACGCCAAAGGAGGCATGGGATACTTTGTCAAAAATGTATAGCACAAATACGCAAGCCAGGAAAATGCAGCTCAAGCAAGAGTTGCACAATGTGCAAAGAGAAAATATGAGCATCAACGACTACCACATGAAGGTGAAGAAGATTGCAGATGCACTTGCTTCCATTGGGTCACCAGTGGAAGATGATGATTTAGTTTCTATGACCTTGAATGGTCTAGGAAAGGATTATGCACAGTTTCGGACATCCATTTCAGTTCGTGAAAGATTTCCTGATTTTGAGGAGTTGATTGCTCTTCTAATTTCTGAGGAACAGAGAAATGGTGGTGCATCTTCTTCAGGAGGAACTTCAAAAGAAGCTGTCTTCTACTCAAATGCTGGAAGAGGTAGAGGCAGAGGTAGAGGAGGCCGATTCGGAGGCCGTGGTAGAAATCAGAATATGCAGCAAACTCAAGAAAACTAGTCCTATGGAGGAGGACTTGGTAACTCTAGAGGCAAGGGGAGCCAAAGAGGTCGTGGTGGATGGCAAAGAGGTCAAAATGCAAACAGTAATGTTGAATGCTACTATTGTGGTAAAATGGGTCATATGGCTAAAGACTGCTATAAAAAGCAGAATGACATCATGAATGGAAAACTGCAACAAGAGAATTATGTATCTTCTAGCAGACAGGGTGATGACAGAAATGAGCATTTGTTCATGGTGCAGCACATGAACAATTCTGTGACAAGTGCAAAAGAAAGCAATGATGTATGGTATGTTGTCTCAGGCGCATCAAACCACATGACAGGTCATGCAGAATGGATGGAGGATGCAAGGAAAATGAAAAAACCAAGATTTGTGGAGACTGGTGATGATACTGCACATCCTATTGTGCAGATTGGAAAAATTCCCTTGTCTATGTAGGATGGGAAAAAGAAATACCTGTCCGATGTATTTCATGTCCCGAATATCACCAAGAATCTGGTTTCTGTCGGTCAAATGGTTGAACAGGGCTTGCAGGCCAGATTTAATCCTCATGGATGCTTTGTTGAGGATATGAAAAATAAAGGTCGCTTGATAGCAAAAGGAAAGAAGAAGGGCAGAATGTTTACGTTGGATGCAGACATGTCTGAATTGAGTGCAACAATGTTTGCACATGGGACCGGTGTAGTTGCAGATATTGATATTTGGCATAAACGCATTGGTCATGTTAATGTACAGCGACTTAAATCAATGCAGGCCCAAAATATTGTTGCAGGATTGCCAAAATTCAAGGTTGCAGAAATGCATAAGGTATGTGAAGCCTGTCAGTTTGGAAAATAGGCAAGGAAACCATTTCCTAGTCATGTTCAAGAGAGTGAGAAGCCATTGGAATTAATCCACTTTGATGTGTGGACTACTAAAGCTGCATCTCTTGGAGGCTGTCATTATTTTGTCACTTTTATTGATGACTATAGCAGAAAAGTTTGGGTGTATTTTATGAAAAAGAAAAGTGAAGTTTTTGGGCATTTCAAAACCCTTAAAGCTATGGCTGAAAAAGAAACACATCTGCAAATAAAATGCCTAAGGTCAGATGGAGGGGGAGAGTACCTCTCAAATGAGTTTGCAAAGTTCTTGCAGGAGCATGGCATAAAGCAGCAATATTCATGTAGTTATACCCCACAACAAAATGGAATTGCAGAAAGGAAAAACAGGCATATTGGAGAGGTATCTCGTGCCATGCTCAATGAAAAAGACTTGCCAGATTTTTATTGGGCTGAAGCAGTTGCTACAGCAGTCTACATAATGAACAGGACTCCCACTGCAGCAATACATGGAATGACTCCAGAGGAGAGGTATACTGGTAGGAAACCATATATTTCTCATTTGAAAATTTTTGGTTGCATTGCCTATGTACATGTGCCAGATGAGCTGAGATCCAAGTTGGATCCAAAAGCTGAGAAGTGCATCTTTATTGGTTACTCTCTGCAGCAAAAATGGTATAGATGCTATAACCCTTCTACTCGTAAGTTTACAGTGAGCAGAGATGTTGTTTTTGATGAGATGAGTAGCTGGCATAAACCAGTAAATGTGATTGATGATGCAGATGCACAAAATGGTAATGCTGGATAGAATTCACAGCAGCAGTCACAAAATATTAGTGGACCTGGAGCGTCCTCTAGCAGTGGTTCACATTCTTCGCCATAGACAGGCAGATTGAGATCAGGAGAATCTTCTCAAAGCAATGCAGATAGTGGTATGCAGGTATCACGAAAAGGAAAAGAGAAGGTTGATCAGCCCATGTTTGATGTGAATGCAGGTCACTCTTATATGGATGGTGAATCCAGTGGCTCAGAACAGAGCATTGATGATGAGTTGGGTATTCCTTCTATTGTTACACCTGGAGTAAGGAAGACCAGGGATGTTTTGAGAGCACATGGGAGTGAACCTACTTTGCGCAGGTCTACGAGAGCTAGGTATCCTGTGGATAGGCTGAAATATGATGGATTTACAGCCATTCACTATGCATATATGGTCAAAGTGATACAGGAACCAAAACCCACATCTTTTGAGCAAGCCATGGGAAAAGAAAAATGGGAGAAAGCCATGGATGAAGAAATGGATGCCTTGGAAGCAAATGCTACATGGGAATTGGTACCTTTGCCTAAAGGTAAAAATGCAATTAGCTGTAAGTGGGTTTATAAGGTGAAGCACAATGCAGATGGTTCTGTGAACAGATACAAGGCAAGATTAGTAGTCAAGGGGTATGCACAAACATATGGCATTGACTATGAAGAAACATTCAGTCCGGTTGCAAGGATGGCAACCGTAAGAGCAGTCATTGCTATGGCTGCATCAAAGGGATGGTCTTTACATCAGATGGATGTAAAGAATGCCTTCTTGCATGGTGATTTGCAAGAAGAGGTATATATGGAGCAACCACCAGGTTATGTGCATGCTGTTCATCCTGAGTTTATTTGCAGGTTGAAGAAAGCCTTGTATGGCTTGAAGCAAGCACCTAGAGCATGGTCTGACAAGATAGGACAGTATCTTGTCACTATTAGCTTTCAGATTTCCAAGGCAGATTTCTCACTTTATGTGAGGAAAACAGAGAAAGATATTATGCTACTTGTCATTTATGTTGATGATTTGATTATGACAGGTGACAGTGATGAAGATATCCTTCATGTGAAAATGCTATTGAAGCAGAAGTTTGAGATGAAGGATTTGGGAGAGATGCGTTATTTCTTGGGCATTGAGGTGATTAGATCACCAAGTGGGATACAGCTCTTGCAGAGGTAGTATGGATTGGACATGCTGTCCAAATATGGGATGACAGGCTGTAAGCCTATTTCAGTTCCTTTGGAGCAGAATGTGAAGCTGAGCACAGATGAAGGTGAGCTTCTAGAAGACCCTACTATGTACAGACGCATAGTAGGAAGTTTGATTTATATGACTATTACCAGGCCAGATTTGAGCTATGCTGTTGGATTGGTAAGTCAGTTTATGCAGGCTCCAAGGAAACCACATTTGGATGCGGCTAGACGCATACTCAGGTATGTGAATTCCACATTGTAGTATGGACTATTTTATGAGACTGGGGTTCAGATACAGTTGCATGGATACACTGATGCTGATTGGGCTGGTAGTATTTCTGATAGACGATCTACTAGTGGATATGTGTTCTCTTTTGGGAGTGCTGCAGTCACTTGGAGGAGCAAGAAACAGCCTACAGTTGCCTTGTCGAGCACAGAGTCTGAGTACAGGGGTGCAGCAATGGCTGCATGTGAGGTAGCTTGGTTGCATAAGCTACTTTATGATATGCATCAGTCTACAGATGGGCCAGTTGTCATTTATTGTGACAACATGAGTAGTATACACTTGGCAAATAACCTAGTCTATCATGCTAGAACAAAGCACATTGAGGTGCATTATCACTATGTGCGAGAGAGGGTTTTACTAGGTCTTATTGATCTAGTCTATGTCAGCACAGAGGATCAGGTAGTTGACATATTCACGAAGGCATTGGGCGCAGAGAAGCTGCGCAAATTCAGAGACCTGCTTGGTGTGCAGGAATTGGGATTGAGCTCGCGGGGGAGTGTTGAGATATCGAGCTCCACTCGTGATACGCCAGGGTGACCGTTGTGTATTTATGTCACCGACTTGTCAGTTGCAGATGCGGTTGGTACACCGCCCCTGAATAATAGCTACATGATAGCTATCCTTATCTACTCTAGTTCGTGGCTCAGTTAGTATGCCACCTTAGTTAGTTGAGTTTGGTTTGAGACCCATATCTAGGGTTCTTCTATTTCTTTGTACGTGAGTTCTTTTGGCTTCCACAACTAAGAAGAGAAAAACTGTTTTCAGCCTCCACCCTTGTGTGTATTCCCCCATTGTGCAAGCAAGAAAGCTACAAGTGAGACTCCTTCCTTCTCTCCCACAATCTTGACAAATACCATGATTAGACAGCTTGAGGAATGCATGCCTTGACAAATATTTTGAAGAAAAATATAGTAATCCTTTGGATCATTAAGCATCAAGAAAGCTTTGATAAGCTTAAAGAAGTTGTAACCACTACATCTGTATTAAAAATCCCTGACTTTAGTCAACCATTTGGCGTGATCACTGATGCAAGTGGACTTGCAATTGGTGGGGTGCTAGTATAAGAAGGAAGACCAGTGGCCTATACTTATAGAAAATTGAAACCCCATGAGTCCAACTATGCCACCTTGAGTTACTCGCAGTAATCCATGCCTTGAAACTATGGAGACACTATCTATTGGGAAGGAAATTCACTTTAGTGACAGATCATAAAAGTCTTAAGTGGATCTTCACCCAAGCTGACCTAAACATAAGGCAAAGAAGATGTATAGAGATACTGCAAGAGTTTGCTTTTAAAATCAAATATTTTCTAGGGAAGAACAATGTTGTTGTAGATGCCTTAAATCGAAAAGCCTTTCTTAACAGCATTGTAGAAGTTCAAAGCTTAAGAACCATATATCCATACCTGATAACCTTGTACTTTATAGACTTGACAAGGGAAAATTAGACCAACAATTTTGTAGCACCAACCATGTGATACATTGAAGATATGACAAACTCTTTTAGTAAAATGTAACCTTCTTGGAAGTCACCATCTTCTTGTCTGAACTAATTAGTATTATTGAGACTCTAGTCATGCAAGAGAACTCAAGAGCCATGTTTTCCTTGAGCTCAAACATAGATATATTAGGTTTTTCCCCAACTAAATGCCCAATGGAAATTCAACAGCTATTTCTCAAGATAAGAAATATGAAGGACTCATGGCTAAGGTACTTCAAGGAGAAAGCTCTGATAAAGAAAGGTCTAAGATTAAGGATTATCATGCTAGCAGCAGTTGTCTATATTACCATGATCGCCTTTGTGTCCCAAAAAGACCAAAAGTGAAGGCCAAGATCTTATGGGAAGCACATGACAACCCCATTGTAGGACATCCAAGGTATGCCAAGACACTCAATGCAGTTTGTAAGATTTATCATTGGCCAGGATTGAAAAGGGATGTATTAAAGTATGTAACTCATTGCTTGACTTGTCAAAGATTCAAGGCAAAAAGGATCAAGATGCCTGGAGAGTTACAACCCTTGGACATTCCACAAATGAAATGGGAGTCAATAAGTATGGACTTTGTTGTTGGATTAACTATTCTTGGCGGATATGACTCCATCATGGTAGTGGTTGATAGATTGAAAAAAGTTGCACACTTGATCCCGGTCAAAACAACTTATAAGTCATCTGACATTGCTTGAGTCTTTATCAAAGAAGTATTTAGGTTACATTCATTGTCAAAGTGTATAACCGAGACTCCAGGTTCACCTCTAAGTTTTGGACTTGCCTATTCCAAGCAAATTGGAATACAGCTATGCTTCAGTACTCCTTATCATCCTCAAATTGATGGCCAAATTGAGAGAATGAACCAAACCATTGAAGATATTATAAGTTATTATTAAGGGCAAAGAACCAAAACGATGGATTGAACATTTACCTTTGGTGGAGTTTTCTTATAACACTGCCTTTCAACAAACAATCAAGATGTTGCCATTTCAAGCCTTGTATGGGCAAGAATGTCATACACCTCTAAACTTCTCATATCCCACTCTCAAAGTAGAGGCTTCTAAGGCTATGCTTGAAAAGATGGACCAACAAATCCATTGATCCGACATGACATCCAAGCTACTCAAGATTGGCAAAAGTCCTATGCACATCTTAAAATATCCATAAGAACATTCAAGGAAGGTGACATGGTGTTTCTAAGGGTAAAGCGTGAAAAAAGCTCATTATACTTGGGTAAATAGAAAAAGCTTAGACCAAGGTATTTTGGACCATATGAAGTAATAAAAGTAATGGGAAGGCAAGCCTACAAGCTTAAATTGCCATCCCATCTCAAGATTCACAATGTATTTCATGTAAGCCTACTGAAACCTTATGCACTAAACCCCGATCATGTGCTTAATGACAAACAAATAGTCATGCCTGCCTAAGGAATTTTGGAAATGCAAGCTAAGAAGATTCTAGATACAAGGGAGAAACCTCTAAGAAGTTGAATCCTAAGAGAACACCTAGTACAATGGAGGGATTATCCTGAAGAAGATGCCACTTGGGTCGATGAGGCAACCCTTATGAAAGAATACCCCTAGTTTCTCTCGAGATGAGGGCATCTCGATTTCTCTAAGGAGGGAAGAATGTAATATCCCCATTACTTAGTTTATTTTAAATAACAATGTGTGTATACATTCCAAAGAAATTTGATTTATGTTGCACATTTTTAAAAACTAGCTCTAATTATAAAATCGGCTCTAATTATAAAGATAATAACTATTTTAATTAATGAGATATTGTATGTCAGTTTATGGAAGAAAGACTTGGGAAACCCTCCCAAGACTAGCTTATTAAAACTACGTTTGTAGTATAGAACAATAAAAAGAACTAGCCTACTGGTTAGTCACTTGGTAGATAAGTGCACTTGGATGACAACATTGTTGGCATGGGTGACCTCCCGGGAAGATTTTCCTACAAGCTAGTAGGAGATTCTCACGCAGAGCCAATGGTGCCAACAACAAACCCTTCATAGCATGTTGCCAAGTATGCCAAGTCCAAGATGCCAAGGTCTATGCCTTGGTCGCCACCTTGGTCGTATGCCTTGGAGTGATGTCCACACGACGATGTGATGTGCGGTGTGTCCTCACCTATATATTCATTATTTTTTATATTTGCGCCACAAAAATGGAGCCCCCTCCTTGACGTCATCAAAAACTCTAAAAGAAAGTGTTCTTTCTTTATCATCAATGACGTCATTGAAAATGCTAAAAAGCACGCATCCTCTCTTTACCCCCCCCCCCCCCCCCCCCCCCCACTATATAAATAGGGGTAGAGCGTCATGTCAGAAAGGATACATACACATAGACAACACACAATAACCTGTGCATAAGTCTCTCTATTGTTGACGCGATGAAGCTCTATTCCAATCAACCAAACCTCTCTCTCTCTTCTCCCCTATGTAGAAGTACTGACCAAATCCATGAAGCTTCTTCCATGGCTCCCAAGAGAAGTCGAGATGCTGAGCGAGGTCATGCTCAGATAACTCCCCAATGTGAGAAAGTAGTTGCTACTGAAATGCAAGCAGAAGTTGACTCCGAATCCATTCAACCTGAAGGAGGCTTATTCCACAACAAATCAAGGTTGCGGCCATAAACATGATTCATGATGGATGGCCAAACGGGATAATCAAGTTAGTACATAAGAAAAGGATCACAATTAGTTAGAACTTAAACTTGCAAAAGCATTTTAGTATTATCAAATGGTTTTTATGAAGGAACACAAAAATTGATGAAGGAGATAGAATCTATGCATTGCATATATTGACAACTATGTTAAAAAAGTTTTATGGTTATGACTGCTTTTGGATTTGTGAATGATGAGTTATGGCTCTTATGATTTTGGGCTTGCACAGCCATATGCAAGTTGTGGATTGTGGTGCTTTGGGACATTGGGGTCCCCAACCTAATGCTCCCTAAATACTCTGCAGAGTGTGGAAAAACTCACCTACAGGTGGGGGTCCTACTCTCCTGAGGAAGAAATGTGTTTTTGGAAAAACTCACTTGCAGCAGGTGGGGGTCCTATTCTCCTAGGGAGATAGGTGTTTTTGATATTTGATCACTCAAGCACCTGAGAGGGCAAAGGGCTGAGTGATAAGTGCCCTTGTTATGTAGGATGGCTCCTGAGGCTAAGGGAAGCTTAGAGGGGCTCTGAGCCAGTAATTTCCTTGTTGACTATAGATGGAGTGCGATCACATACAGCCCAATCCCAAGGGATTGGAAGGTCCTATCCTACGTTGGATGATGTCTTTTTATAGAAAGACAGTTTTGTACCACTCTACGGAGTGATGGTGAAATAAAGTATCTGATTTTTGACTTGTTTGTTATATGCTAAAGATTGAGTTTAACAAATCTAGTTTAACAAAATAATAAAAGGAAGCTAATTTTATATGTCCAAACAATGTGGTAATATGCTTTGCTGATTAGAAAAATATGAAAACCCCATTGAGGAAAGTGGGAGGCTTCGATCCTGACAATTGGACGCCTATGGCTGAGTGGACACAATAAGTCGGTAACTTTCCAACATTAGATAGAGCTGATTAAATCGTGACCAGTGTTGGTAGGATTATTTACCAGGTTTAACACCATTTTAGGGGACTGGAGCTTAGATTTTACCTTATGGATAGAGGGATTGAGTTACACTCTCCCCTATCTCTCACTCTCTTTGAACCAAGTGCGGTGTTAACCTTACTCCTGCCTTTGATTGATTACAAATCGTGACCAAACCTGGTAGGATTATTTACCAGGTTTAACACCATTTTAGGGGACTGGAGCTTATATTTTACCTTATGGATAGAGGGATTGAGTTACACTCTCCCCTATCTCTCACTCTCTTTGAACCAAGTGCGGTGTTAACCTCACTCCTGCCTTTGATTGATTACAAAGTGTAGGGTTAGATTGCTATTAGGGGTGACTTGTCCACGCTTCCCCTATGAAGTAGAACTGATATTCCGATGTTCAACTAAGTCCAAGGTTTCCCATGGGGAGAGGGGATGGTGATGTGAATGGATATGAATTTTAGTCGACTACTAAGAGGACTCCTCTAGGCCTATTGGAGGAGGTATCTCACAATCCATATGTAAGAGGCTAATGAAATTGTCAAGGAGTGGACTGGAAAGAGAGAGAAAGAGGAGAGAGAAGACTACAAAGAGAGAGAAAGAGAGTGAAGGAGAGAGAAATACTAGAAAAGGAGAGAGAAAGACAAAAAGAGGTGAGAAGTGATAGAAGGTGTGAGAAAGGTGATGAGAAAAGATATAGTAATATATTAATGTTTCAAAATATGTGAAAAATTACATGTCTCTCACTTTTATACCTATGTCAGTATGACATGGTGTTACCATTATTTCTACACTAAACATCTCTTCTTCCCAGCTCCTTACAATCCATCTTGTTCCTAAGACTTTTGCCCTCGAAAAGAAACTTACAAAAGTTGGAAAGGATGGATGCAACAAAGTAGGGAAATGAATGAAAAATTAAAGATATATGGATTGAAATGAAGGAATGAAAGTAAGCCTCAGCTAAACACATGATCAAGAATGCTTCAAAATTATTTAGAGCCTTAAAGTTTTCAAGAGATAGATTCAAAATGAAGCAAACAGCTGGTGTAAGAACATGCCCTACTAAACCAAATTTGCCATAACTTCTAGTAGATGTGTCCAAATGAAGCATGCCACATGTCAAAACGTAGCTCTTGAAGAGTACTTTGATTCTATAGGTTGCCACTTCTAAAAATAGGAGATAATAAAAACTATTCTAAAATAGTTTGTTGTTAGGACTCTGTCCTGACCATAATTGGCTCCATAGTTAGTATGCTTCAGCCCCACCAATGTGTCCCATAAGGTAAGAAAACTCATCTAGTACAAAATCAAGCCTCCAAAAAGTTTCCTCAGGTAGCAAACCTATCCATTTAATCGAATATTTAATCATAGAGCAAGAGTGAAGCTTCTTCTCACACTGACCTATGGCAGCCTCAAGGATGTACTAAATAAGATCTATTTCATCGATAGGTGGAAACTCATATTGTATCAACAGAAGCGCCATAGAAAGGCTTGAGCTGACTAATATAGAATGCATTATGAATCTTAGTGGAAGAGGGTAGTTCCAATCTATGTGCGTAGTCTCCAATGTGCTTCAAGATCCCGTAGGGTCCATAAAATCTATGAGCAAGCTTGTTTTTGGATACATCCTTCAAGGTAGAATACTGAGACTTGGGCACCTTCAGCAAAACTAATTCTCCTTTTTGTAACTGCATCTTCTCATATACATACATCCTCATTTGGTGTGAGGCTTTCCTAAGATTCATCTTACATTGCTGAAGAAGGGTATGTATTCTTTCCAATTCTTCTTTCCCATGAGGATTGATTCTCTCATTGAAAATGGCTGTGGGTAAGGATACCTTATAATCATACACTGCCTCAAAAGGTGAAACTCCAATGCTAGCATGAGTGGAGTTATAGTATGCAAAATCAGCCAAGTGTAACCAAGAATTGCATGAATTCTGCACATCATGACAAAAATGACAAAGATAAGTATCCAACCACTTGTTTACCCTTTATATCTATCCATCAATTTGTGGATGATAGACTGTAGAGGAAACCAATTTAGTACCCATGGATGTGAATACCGCTTGCCAAAAGTTGCCAAGAATCTCGTGATAGGGGGATGTGCTTGAGCTGCTGCGCCAAACACACACTGTATACACAAGAGGAAGCTCACTAAAGAACACATTAAGAGAGATGGAGGCCAAAACGTTTTCTTGCTGGTTTCTTCTTCTTCTTCCACACACTATACAATGTACACAAAGTATAGGTAAGATACAATATAAAGGAAAGTGGCCTTCTAAGTCAAATAGTGTATAACCGACTACACTAATTGATTGGCGTTATATCTTTGTCAGCTCTATGTAGGTGTAACAAGCTAAATATAATAAGTGATAAGTCAGTGGCCATGTGAGTATCATAATGACCACCAACGTGCTAAGTGTAGATGTGCAGACTCATCTAGCTAGGCGGTCCATCATCAATTTTCGCACATGTTGAGCTTGCCATCTCTACACTTTCCCTCAAGCTCAATTCTATCTTTGCAACTCCAAGTAAGCTTCGAAACTTTTGAAGCTTCTCTACATCCAATACATTTGTGAAAATGTCAACTATCTGATCCTGTGTGCTGACATATACCCAGTCAATCTCTCCTGCAATTACCTTCTCTCTCACAAAGTGGTAGTGCACCTCAATGTGTTTTGTCCTAGCATGGAACACTAGATTCCTAACTAGCTATATGTTGCTCATGTTGTCACAATGAATGACAACTAGACCATCTCCCTGCATGTCCAAATCACCTAATAACTTTTGCAGCCATACCACCTCACATGCTGCCATAGCAGCACCTCTATACTCAGCCTTTGTACTTGATAAAGCAACTGTAGGTTGCTTTTTGCTACTCCATGTAACTGTTGTACTACCAAGGGAAAACATGAATCCACTTGTAGATCTTCTGTCTAATATGCTACCAACCCAATCTACATCTGTGTATCCAAAGACTTGTACGTCCTTACCTACCTCATTAAAAAATCCATAATGTAAAGTGGACTTCACATACCTCAATATACGTCTAACTGTATCCAAATGAGGCTTTTTAGGCATCTGCATAAACTGACTGACAAGGCCAACAACATAGCTCAAGTCTGGCCTTGTGATAGTCATGTAAATAAAACTCCCTACTATCCTCTTGAACATAGTAGGGTCTTCTATCTCATGCCCAATGTCAGCACTCAACTTCACATTTTGCTCCAATGGTACTGAAAGAGGGTTACATGCTATCATACCATACTTGGATAACATATCCAAGCCATATTGCCTTTGGGACAACCATATACCATCATCACATCAAGTCTGATCACCTCAATACCAAGAAAGTATCTCAACTCACCCAAATCTTTCATCTCAAACTTCTTCTTCAAGAAGTCCTTAACTTCAGCAATCCCATTGTCACTTTCACCTGTAATAATCAAGTCATCCACATAGATGACTATGATGACCAAAATTACATCTCCCTTTCTCACATAAAGTGAGTGATTAACATCAAAAATATAAAATCCAATATTGATAAGATACTCTCCAATCTTGTCAAACCATGCTCTAGGTGCTTGCTTCAGCCCATAGGGTGCCTTCTTTAACCTGCACACATATGTGGGATGCTCTAAATCCTCATAACCTCCTGGCTGCTCCATATACACTTATTCTTGCAATTCACCATGCAAGAAGGAATTCTGAACATCCATTTTCTGCAAACTCCAACCTTTGGCTGCTGCCAAGGCAATCACACACCTAACAGTTGCCATCCTAGGAACTGGACTGAATGTCTCTTCATAATCTATGCCATATGTTTGAACATAGCCTTTTGCAACCAGCCTAGTCTTATACCTGCTAAACTGAACCATCTGTATTATGCTTGACCTTGTAAACCCACTTACAGCCAATAGCTTTCTTACCCTTAGGTAAGGGTACCAAATCCCAAGTCTTATTGGCTTCTAATGCAGCCATCTCCTCATCCATTGCTGCATCCCAATGAGCATGACCAACAGTATCCTCAAAACAAATGGGCTCAACATCCTCAACTAGTTTCACAATATAAGCGTAATGGTGAGATGGATAACCTTCAAAACCAAATCTTTTAACAGGGTATCTGACCCTGCTAGATCTACGTACCATCGGATCACTCAATGGAGCCTTTACATTACTATGAGTTCTCTGTACACCTGGTGTCCTGAGACTGAAGGAATGCCAAGCTCATCATCCAAACTCTCCAAACCACTAGAATCTCCATCAAATCCCAAATGACTAGTAGATGCATCATTACCATCCAGCACTTTCTTCTTTCCTTTGTCCTTCCCTGCAACACTTATAGATCCACCTAAAGATGTGGGGCTACTCAGTCTCCCAAATCAAGGGCTCACTGTAGGTGTAGTACCAAATGATATTTCTGGTCCACTAAGACTCCGTGATTCTTGTTTATCTTTCTACACATAGCTGTCGTGATCATTATCACCATCCAAAACATCACCAGCAGGTGTATACCAACTTCCCATCTCATCAAAGATAACATCCCTGCTCACTCTGAACTCACCTGTGATAGGGTTATAACAGCAATACCCTTTTTTCTCTAAAGAGTATCAAGTATAAACACATTTTTCTACCTTTGGATCAAGCTTCTTCCGTAGCTCATCTGGCACATGAACGTATGCAACACAGCCAAATACCTTCAAGTGTGATACATCGGGCTTCTTGCCAGTAAAGCATTCTTTAGGAGTCATCCCATGAACTGCAATTGTGGGAGTTCTATTCATAATGTAGATAGCAGTATGGACAGCCTTAGACCAAAAATGTTTGGGCATATTCTTTTCAGCCATTAATGCCTGTGCAACTTCTACAATATGCCTATTTTTTCTTTCTGCAAAACCACTTTTTTGTGGGGTATACCTGTAAATAAATTGCCTCTTTATCCCATGAGTCCTCAAGAAGCCACTGAACTCATTAGAGAGGCACTCTCCCCCTCCATCTAATCTCAAGAACTTCACTTTTAAGCTCGATTTTATTTCAATAGCTGCCTTAAAAGATTTGAAGTGCTCAAACCCATCATTCTTTTTCTTCATAAAGTATACCCATAGCTTCCTTGAACAGTCATCAATAAATGTGACAAAGTATTTGTTGCCACCAAGAGATACTTTCTATGTAGGCCCCCAAACATATGTATGTACTACATCAAGTATATTTCTTCTCACTTTTCTATCATGCGAGAAGAGTTGTCTCGCCTGCTTATCAAACTGGCATTATGCAATTTTGCAACTCTAAAAGAAGGCAACCCTGTAACCAATCCTCTGGACTGCATTAATTTCAGCCTTTGCACATTTGCATGTCCGATATGTTTATTTCATATTTCAATATCTGCAACTACTCCTTTCCTTTGGCATACATAGAAGCATCCATTGCAAGAATTCCAGCATCTAAAGTGAACATTCGGCTAACTCTACTTCCTTTTGCGACCAACGTGCACTTATCATTAAAGTCTTCTACAAAACAACCTTTTGCATTGAATCGGACATGCAGCCCCTGCTCTACCATTTGGCCAATATATACTAGATTCTTTGTAATTAATGTCACATGTAATACATCTCTCAGACTCTTTGTTTGGCCATCATACAAGGACAAGGAAACCTTTCCAATATGTGAAATTGGGTGGCATGAATCATCACCCATCTACACATAACCTGGGTTTTGTAAGTCTTGTATCTATCCAAACCATTCAACATGACTGGTCATATGATTAGATGCACCTAAATCGACATACCATACATCATCATGTGTCCCCTTTTCTATAACGGCATTCACCATATGATGCATAACAAACAGATGCTCATTTTTGTCTTGATTCTATCATGAAATCGATGCATAATTTCCTTGCTACAATTTACCACTGCGAATATAATCCTTCTTAGCATAATAATTGGCTGTAATATGTCTTGTTTTGCCACAATAATGGCAAACAATAGCAGAATTTCCATAGCCTCTGTTATGCCATCCACCTCTTCCTCTAGAGCTCCCCCTACCTCTAAAGTTTCCTCTACCTCCAGAAACCTGCATTTCACCAAACTGTTGATTGAACCTGTTTTGCTGGTTATCGCCAGCATGTCCTATACCACGGCCTCTCGAAGAGGATCTACCATGTCCTCTTCCTGAAATCGAGTAAAATGCTTGGACCTGTTTAGCATTTCTTTCAAATGAATCACCATGCATATTGATCTCTTCAGTAATCATGAGAGAGATCAGCTCATCAAAATCTGAAAATGGCTTCCGTACATATACTTAAGTAACAAATGATCTCCATGCCTTCTCATTGTTAAGGCCACTCAAAGTGGATGAAACCAAATCATCATCATCCGACATTGCATCAATTGCTGCTAAAGCACCTGCAATGCTCCTTACCTTCAACACATACTCATTGACAGACATTTTCCCTTTCTTCAAGGCATTCAGCTCTTGCTTGAGTTGAATCTTTTGTGCCTTTGTATTTACTGAAAACATGCTCTCAAAAATTGTTTAAGCTGCGTGTGAAGTTTCTGCATTCCTGATATGTCCTAGCATAGTATTATCAATGACTGCAGATAGCTAGTACATCACCTTTTTGTCTTTTGCATTCCACTCTTTCCATGCTTTTAACTCATCTGCAGTCCGGAGGGATACCCAGCTCTAGCTCCTTTTCTTCACCTAAAACAAACTCATAAAGGCCCTTTCCAATGAGAAAGGTCGTCACACGAAACTTCCATGAAGGGTAGTTGTTCTTTTCGAGCTTCTCAATAAGGGGATTTTCACTGTTCTCTGCCATTATCACAAACAAGGATATAATACAACAAGCTAGTCTTCTGTAATCTTTCACACCACGTACACAACAATACACCAAGCAATCTTTTTCACTGATTGCTCAATAGTACATGTAGTATGCAATCTGTTTGCAAATAAACCTTATGTTTGCTTCCTGCAAAAATCTCAAAAAGTACAGATTCACAATCTATAACCTGTGCATCCACTTTCGGTCAATATAGTCGAAATCACTGTGTACCCTAAAACTGCTCTCTACAACCTTGCGGCTCTAAAACGGGGCTTGAAATGGCCTCAAACACCCAAAATAACTACAGGATAGCCCTAAAGGGCTGATCTACAGAATATATAGTGATTTGCTCGCACACCAAATCTCACAACAATCTGAGATTTTTGCTCGACCCTGCTTCTAATGCCTCCACAAGCACTATCCAAGAGAGAGAGTGGAAGAATGGGAGAGCTTCTTACCCATTGCTTGCTTGCTCGAATCTTGCTTCTTCTCCTTCACTTCAGCCTTCAAAATCAGTCTCTCTCAGTGGTGCGGCTCTAATACCATGTCAAGAATCGTGTGATGGGGGGATGTGCTTGAGCTGCTGCGCCAAACACACAATGTATACACAAGAGGAAGCTCACTCAAGAACACAAGAAGAGAGATGGAGGCCAAAACTTTTTCTTGGTGGTTTCTTCTTCTTCTTCCACATATTATAAGTATGCCAACGAGCATATGAAGAGTTGAAGAAGGCTCTAACCACAACACCGATTCTACGAGCCCCAGATTGGACCATTACCTTCCACGTGCATATCAATGCCTTGAAATTTGCTGTGGGGGAAGTGTTGTGCCAACCTGGCAAATACAAAAATCTGGACTACCCAGTGAGATTTGATAGCAAACAACTCACTAAATGGAAATGAATTACTTGATGACAGAGAGTTAGATCTTGGCCATGGTGTTTGCTATGAAGAAATTCTGGCATTATCTATTAGCTACACCCTTTACCTTCTTTGTGGACCATCAAGCCTTGCTATATTTAATGAATAAACCTTGTGCTAGAGGACTATGCACAGCCCGGTGACTCCTTCTGCTTTTGGAGTTTGACTTCTCCATGGTTGTATGAAAAGGAAAACAATACTACATGACTGACCATATGTCACGTATCCCCACAAGGGAGGCTGTTGGAGAAGGCATTACCGATGAATTGCCAGATGCCCATCTCTTTAACCTTTCCAGTGGAGAGAGATTTATTTAAGGCTGATCTAATGCCATATTGGGCAGATAATATAGTCCAAGTGCTTGAGCACAGATTGCCTGAGTGACCGATAGAAAAGGCAAGACTTAGACGACTCATCCTCAAGATCCAACCCTACCAATTGATAGCAGGCTAGCTATATTGACTAGGGCAAGATGGACTGCTATGTAGATGCATGTGCAAACATGAGATGCACGATGTGCTCTCAAAGGCGCACAGTGGAATTGCTGGTGGACACTTTAGCAGAGACACGATAGCCCGTGTGCTGTAGTCTCAACTATGGTGGCCAATGCTCTTTTGTGATGTAGCACAATTTGTTAAGCATTGTGAGGAGTGTCAAAAGACAAAGGTCCCGATTCGCAAGGATCAAATGGAGTTGACCCCAATCATTGCATGACAACCATTCGAAAAATAAAAAATTGACTTCATAGGACCCATCAGCTTAGCTGCACAGTATTCACAGGCCAAACACGCCATTGTGGCCAGATACCTAACGAAATGGGCAGAAGCAAGAGCAACACGAAAGAATGATGCTAGAATGACTACCAAGTTCTTGTGGGAGCAAGTGATTTCACGATTTGGCTACCCCATCAAACTAGTCAGTGACCAGGGCACACAGTTCATCAATGAAGTGATAGCACATCTTCTATCCACCTTTCTAATTATCCATAAAAAATCCTCTCCATACTACCCTCAAGCAAACGGCCAGGTGGAATCCACGAATAAGATTCTTGTAAATGTCCTGACCAAAGTAGTCTCTGCTTTGTGCAGTGACTGGGATAACAAGCTGATGGTGGCAGCCTTGTGGGCTTATCGTATAGCTTATAAAACGTTGTCGGCCAGACTCCCTTTAGGTTGACCTATGGAACTAAAACAATTCTCCCTGTAGAGTTCTTCATTCCTTGCCTGAGAAACGATGGGAAGAAAAGGAGGCATGGACGCAATGCTTCAAATGCCTCTTGGAAACTCGTCTTCTAGACACTCACACAGTCATATGTGAAAAGGTACGACGCAAGAGCTAGTTTGACAAGAACATCAAGTAACACAATTTTGAACAGGGAGACTTAGTAATCCTGTACTCAGTTAAGGGGCATAAGCAGAAAATGAAGTTTAGAGGTCTTGGACCTTTCAAAGTTCATGCAATTAGCCAAACTGGCAACATTGAGCTCAAGACTCTAGACAGTGAGGGCATAGGCTTCTTCAATGGCAGTCATGTCAAGAAGTATTACCCTCCCACGCATCCTCTACATGAGCCCCCAATGTTAGAACCCCCTGTCAAAGTACGAGTAGCCACGATCACTGAAATGGATGATGAGGATGAGGAAGCCGTAGAACTTGTATACCTACACATCACGGTCACTGCTAAGCAAACATGCACTTTCAATGCCTTGATCGATGAGGGAGCATACTCCAATTTCTTAACTCATGATCATTGTACCCAACTCTGCAAACCACCACTACAGCCCACCAATGCCAAACTAAGCCCATATGGGGGCTGCTCATACACACTTCTCGACAAGTATAGGGCCACCATTTCTATTGAGACTGAGACTGTATCAATGATCTTCTATGTGTTGCCAAACGCTGAAGACACAGGCACGGAATCATTGCTATGGCAAACCTTCAAGAAGCAAACTCACTGCAATGTTGATTATGAATCGTAGTTTATCCACCTCGCCATAGACAACGTTCACATTGTTATAGCCTTCATCAAGGGCTATGCGACCTTGTCAAAGTCTTCAAGACCACCGATAGAAATGTTAATAGCCAAGTCTAAGGAGGGAGGTAGTGCTCGGCCACCACCTACCGAATCTCTAGAATCACCGCTCACAATAGCAAAGGCTAAGGTCCAACAGCCTAGGCTAGCAACCGCAACCGCCACCTAGGAGTTGACGCTCACGTCCTCATAATACCAAAAACTCTAAACCTAGGAGACCAAGGCGCAGTTATAGAAATTAATGCATGATCAAGCCAAGATGGGTCCCTAAAGCCCTCTTTCATGTGCAAGGCTACTATGAGGGAAATGCCTGGATATGAATCCCTAAGGCCCGCACAGCCGGAGGCACTACTTGCATGCCGCCCTCAAGTTTGATCACACCAAGCCCCATAAAACCTCAAAGCCAGAAGCCGCAGCGCTTTCAAGACCCATATACATCAATCTCATCTGCACATACGCCCAAGAAACTTGAACAAGCCTATCAGCCCAAATGACAAACACTATCACATGAATCAAAACCCTATAGAACCGCTCACACTTCCCTGATCCATACCAAAGGCAGCAGTCCATTAAACGTCACTGCAACTACCCCAGCCCTAGTTCAAGAGGTCCAACCGCAATCTCAAGAACACACGCAACCACAACTATTTGTTGTCAAAGGCTCTAGTTCTATCAAACCCCAACGGCCAACAGGCCTTCAACCCCCTTATGAGCAAAAATAATTCTTAACACTGGCCGCCGATCTGGTTGAGGACATAGTGGAGGATGTGATTGATTTTATTAGACGATTCGATGCCACTTTCATGTTATTAGCTCTGAGCTATGATCGCTTGGATTTAGGCCTACTGCAAGAACCCTTTGCAAATGAAGTTCGAACAATGCCTTGTTCTTGGGAGATGTTTGAATTTGCATTCGCAAAAGCCTCTAACTCCATTTGCTGAATTGCTCACCAGTGAGATATCCAAAGAGTAGGCCATCAAACAACGCCTCATCATGTCCTATGATAAACGAACCACTTTTGCCATTACTGACCAAGAAATCACAGAATTATCAAAACTTACTGATACTGAATCCCCATTCTTAAGGCACTGGTATACTCAATTGCAATGGGAAGTTGAAGGATGCCAAATAATGATGAATGTTGAGCACTGCCGCATAATCAAAATAGTGGAGTACGATTCCACTTATGTCGCACCAACCTCGTATAGAGTGTTAACCACTCTTCGTGGCCGACCCATGGAAGAGCACATCAAAGGACACCCCTACCTCAATTGCCTACTGAACTGAGGAAGAGTTACATATTGCTAGTCGTGTCGATTCTGGTGACTTCCTAACAAATGTTCTCATATACATCACACACGTAGGCATTCGACCCTTTGATGTAGACTGGGAAGCTCAATTAGACTATAATCCCAATTTCTATACTTGGCTCCTACGTAGGTAAATACTAGACCACATTGCAGAATGCCCTTGATCTCCTAACTTTCAATCCTAGGAAGGATTCTTTTGAAGTTGGAAGGGGAGGGGGCTAAGGTGAATCAAACCAAAACCAAGGAAAATTGTTTTAATACTTTCATTCAATAAACACACAGAGCCTTTCTTTTTTAGCAAATTATTATTTTGAAAGCACTAATGAAAACTTGGGTTCATGACAACAACGAAAGATGTCGCACCAAGACCATGCCCACCGACTCCTGTTCACGGAGGAGGAAACGATGCATTATCGCATCACCCTAGAAAACTGTGCCTACAACCAGCTCAAATTTTGAACCATCCATAACATAGAGGGTGTGGTGGCCAAGGAGGAAACAACCAAGAGAGTTGTCGAGCAGTGCAACCTCACAAAATACCTTGAGAAGTTTGCACAAGATCTTGACCACACAAAGTGTGTGGAGTTCCTTAGGGCGTACAACCTAGACTAGGAGTGCGGCATTGTGATGGTGGGAAGGGGAGAAAAGGCCAAGCAAGTGTAGGTACACCTAAACCCAGCCTTGGTGAAGAAGGCGTTGGGGTTGGAGCCGAAGGTAGAGAAAAAGCATAAGAGAGATGTTTATGTCATGCTTAAGATGAAGAGGGAAGAAGTGCTAACCAATGATGACATCAGTATCCAGGACATTCCTGATGCAGAAGCCTCGTCTACAAGCAAATCTAGTGCATGCACTCTTCTCTAGTCAGCGCTACAACTCCTTAATGCATCGAATTAGTGTGCATGTGCTGGAGAATGTGGCAGCTTGCACCTTGGATGAAGTTAACTGGAATGGCTATGTATGTAAGACCATTGACTAGGTGGCAAAAGCGCTAGCTTTGGGTAGTAAACGAGTAGGTGGGGATTCCCTAGCGTCCAAGACCACAGAAAGAAATAAAGCCTCATCCAAAGCCTCATTCATTGGCTACGTAAGCATTCTGACTACCCTCATTCAGGAGGTGGTAAAATAGGTTCAGGATGCAAAGGAAGGAGAAGGAGAAACACCCAAGAGATCGCCCCCTCACCAAGACAAAGAGGTATCCAGTGACAGAACTCAGAGTGAAGAAGAAGGGGAAGAACAGAAGGAATATATGAGCAAGAAGACAGCAAAGAAACCTATGAAAAAGACGACACAAAAGAAGAAGCAAGATGAAGATTGGAAAAAAGAGAAAGAGGATTTAGAGAGGGCAAAGAGGAAATCCCTCAAGGAGGCCGAAGAGAGGGAGAATAAGAAAAAATAGGAAGCAGATAGATTGGAAGAAGAGTCTAGGAAAATAGAGAAAGAGAGGGAGAGAAGAGTTATTGAAGAAGAGGAGGAGCTAAGAAGGAAGGAGGAGGAAGACTTGGCTTAAGCTACACACTGGTCAATCAAACAGCAAAGCAGGGCACATGACCTAGGGGCTATGAGCCCGCACAAAGAGGAGGGGCCCAGTTCAAGCACGTAGGTGACAGAAATCATATCGCTGGTCGTCATCACTGAGGGCAAAGGTAAGGCTCCATCCACCCTATTCAGACCCTCCTAGTGCCTCCCACCAAAGCAACAACCCTCACCCCGAGCATCCCCACTAGCGCAAATGTCTCAAACTTCGTAGCATGGATGCAGTACTTTATTAACAAAGAACTGGCCCAAGGGAAGAGCACGAGACCATAGCCATAGGGCAGAAAAGGCTGGCCACAGATGCCGAGTCAAGGCAGGATCCAAAGCGCCATAAAGTGGAGGCCTTGACCACTCGCATCCACACAACAATGATGCCACCAGCTAATTATGACGAGTACGTCGCCGAGCTGCTCTCTCAATTGGAGAAGGCTAAGGAGGAAAGGAAGATATCTGTGGTTGGGTTGACGGTAGAAAAAGAGTCGGTGGCTACATTTTAGCTCGAAAAGACCTGAGTAATAGCCATGTAGCAAAGGGAGATCTATGATCTCAAATAGGAGCTAAAGGCTAAGGATGACAGGGAAGAAGGCTGGAGGCAGCAACTGGAGGATGAAACACAGGAACTCGTGAGAAGATGCAAAGAGAATACAAGCTCCTGATCGTGCAATATGAAGAGTTGACCTTGAAGAAGGAGAGACCTTCCTAGATACAATGATGGACACCACCCGCCTTGAAGAAGGAGAGTCATTGAAGGTGGTTAAGAAGAAACTCAGTATTGCACGCAGAGCTTTGCATGCAGGGTTGCAGATGCCACCCCAACCTGCGGAGGTTAAGCTGAGCCTGGATGATCAACGAAGGTACCTATTATTGGTTAGCCTAACCCCCTAGGAAATTGATGCGATAGGGTTTGAAGAGGGAACACAACAAGGATATCGATAGGGGGATGAAGCTAAAATTCAATTCGATATGGGAAGGTTTAGAGAAGAGGTGATGTCATAGCCCCCCTCGTTGCATTCCCAAGAGCAACAACTAGTCAAAACATCTGTGAAAAGACAAGCCGCACTCAGGGAAAGAAGGAAAAAATTAGTAGAAGAAACCAGAAAGTATCTAAGGGCCAAGCCCGCAGCCATCCGCGCCCCTCCCACCATGCATTGATGACATTCTCGTAGGATTCCACGCAGAACTGGTAGTTTGGGAGCAACAGGAAAGAGAAAAATAGCCATTCACTTTCAACTTTCTCATGCCCAATAGCCTGCGGAGGGTCTTACCACTCAAGGTGATGGAGGAGGTGATTGGGATTGGTGTCAAGATTGTGGGAGAGAAGGAAGGAGTCTCACTTGTAGCTTTCTTGCTTGCACAATGGGGGAATACACACAAGGGTGGAGGCTGAAAACAGTTTTCCTCTTCTTAGTTGTGTAAGCCAAAAAAAAACTCTCGTACAAAGAAATAGAAGAACCCTATATATGGGTCTCAAACCAAACTCAACTAACTAAGGTGGCATACTAACTGAGCCACGAACTAGAGTACATAAGGATAGCTATCATGTAGCTATTATTCATGGGCGGTGTACCAACCGCGTCTGCAACTGACAAGTCGGTGACATAAATACACAACGGTCACCCTGGCGTATCACGAGTGGAGCTCGATATCTCAACAATTGGTAGTCGACTAGGACAGAAGTGGCTAGAAGAAAGAGAGAAGAACACCACTCTTTGGGGAACTAAAGAAGCCAAATTCTGGCAAAATAAAGTGTTTGAAGTGCCACATTCCATGCAAGGTTATAACTGCCAGCCCCTATGGAGGAGCCGGGTGTGCAACATCAGCATGCTCACTTGGATAGCTTTTTGCAACACCCTGGCCTACAAAAGGAACAACTCCATGTTTATGGCGTACCCTCGCAGGGTGGGAGTGGATTTTGATGCCACCCTCCACGGGTGATATGATTTTCCCATTATCTATAACTCTAATGTTGTCTCTTTTGAGCACACCCTTGTGTTCAACTTGGAAAGCTTGGATGACTCCATGACTCGCTTCCTTGTCGACTTCTCCTCTTACCCTGATCCAGCTTTCATAACTACATGTAATTATCTTAGGCTTCTTAAATTATTACTTAACTAGGACCCGACTCCGCAAGAACGTGGCCTGCCTCCCCTCTTCTTTGATCCTAACGCCATTGATAGATATGCCATGGCACGCTTGATGATGAGGGCTAGTAGATATGAACGATAGCCAATTCACCAGATATAATCATCCCTTCCTCTCCACCACTTCACTCCACATTCTCATGAATCTTAAAGGATACATGTAGAGCTGGCAATTTTTTAGCAAATCCATCCGACCCCCTTCTCCACCTAATTCAAACAATGAGAATTAGGCACTGGCTGTCATTCTACTAATGTAATTATTTTTTAAAAAAAGAAGAAGAAGCAAAAGAAGAAAAAGAAAAGCATGAAAGGAAAAGAAAGAAGAACAGCACACAAGGACATGGAAAAAACGACTCACTTAAAGAAGCACTTAGCACCACATAAAACACGATCACTGCACTTAGGGGTCCTCAAGTTAGGCATGCCCGGTGGCTCCGGTCAGTTGGCTCCGCTCCTAACCCCCTAGCCCTTTTGATCCCCCACTTCTCACTTAGGGCCCATCAAGGGCAGGACATACCTAGGGAGGCAACACTCACCTATGGTTAGACCTGTCACTTTAAGCTACTTGCATTGCACCTCCCTTTGCATGAATGGGATTCTCAAGTGTGGGACGTCACCCAGGCTTTCCTGTGGTTAGATCCACCTCCCCATTCCACTAGCACGAGCACGACGCACTGAACCTTCTCCTTTTAGGCATTACAAAAGGCAATAAACCACCAACTTTGGAGGCCCCATCATCCACTTGGCATCCAATTGGCTTCTCCGACAAACATCATTACCAAGATTCCACAAGCACCCGAGTCTACATGTGGCCCTACCCTCACTTGAACAATTTGCCAACTATCTATCATTCCCCGATTGCCAGAAGTGCCATGGGAGTAGCACCTGTCTTGGAGGGGGTAATGTTAACCCCAAGTCAAGATGGCGGAGAAATGAAGGAAAATGCGGAAAAAAAAATAAAAAAAGAGCAAAGACATGCAGGCGGTCTCTAAAGCTAAGCTGGGTTAAAAAACACAATTTTAAATGAAAGGCGCATCTAAAAGCTCTAAAAACTCTTGTAAAAGAGTGCCAGGCTCCCTCCTATGCCATTTGTAAAAGAATAGATGGGTATAGGTTGAGGCCATAAAGCAAGAAGAGGGACTTAGAAAAAGGGACCTTGCCACAATGGTCGGTCATGTAAAAAGGGATGGGCACCCATGGGAATTTAGGGTTTTATATATAAAGTTCAAAAAGTGAATGAGAGCTCAATCTTTTGTGTGTGGCTATCAAGAGTTCTCTTCTTCTTCTCTTCTTCTCTTCTCCTTGCTTGTGTGTGCTCTTGAGAGAGGGAGTGTGAGAGTGTGAGGGAGTGATGTGGGAGTGAGGGATCAAGAGGGTGAAGCTCTTCACCATCTCCTCTTCTCTTCTTCTCTTCTCTTCTATTCTCTTCTATTCTCTTCTCTTTTCTTGCACGCATGGCTATGGTGGATAGAGCTTGGAGATGGAGGAGGCTTGAGGATGCTTGAGCTAGCATCTAGGATCGTGGAGTTACCAGCATGTGCGAGAGAGGAGGCAACTCATTTTGGCATCAAGGTAAGCTCACTACACTCATAGGATTGACGACACGTTAGCTAGGTGAGAGATAGCCATTAGAGATCCCTTGAAATGCTTGAAATAGTAAGCGGTCCGTGGGTCTTGGCGATTGAGTGTGAGCTCCCTCTGCACTATGCAAAGAAGGATGATATTTGCAGTGGAAAATTGCAGCAAGGAAACTATGCATCGTCTTCACGACAGAATGAAGATAAAAATGAGCATCTGTTCGTAATGTAGCATATGATGAATGCAGTTACAGGAAAGAGAACACATGATGATGTATGGTATGTCGATTCAGGTGCATCTAATCATATAACTAGTCATGTTGAATGGTGAGAGATGAACGACTTACAAAATCTAGGTTATGTGCAGATGGGTGATGATTCAGCCATCCAATTTCACACATTGGATAGCCTTGTCCTTGTATGATGGCCAGACAAATAGTCTGACAGAAGTATACATGTGCCATCAATAACAAAGAATCTAGTGTATATTGGCCAAATGGTAGAGTAGGGGTTGTAGGTCCGATTCAATGCAAAAGGTTGTTTTGTAGAAGACTTTAATGATAAGTGCACTTTGGTCACAAAAGGAAGTAGAGTTGGTTGAATGTTCACTTTAGACGCTGCAATTCCTGCAATGGATGCTGCTATGTATGCTAAAGAAAAAGGAGTAGTTGTAGATAGCATAAATGTATTAGACATGAAAATGTGCAAAGGCTAAAATTGATGTAGTCCAGAGGATTGGTTATAGGGTTGCCTTCTTTTAGAGTTGCAGAATTGCATAAAGTCTGTGAAGCATGCTAGTTTGGTAAACGGGCAAGACAACCCTTCTCACATGACAAAGAAGTGAGTAGAAAAATACCTGATTTAGTACATGCAGATGTTTGGGAGCCTACACAGAATGTATCTCTTGGTGGAAACAAATACTTTGTCACATTTATTGATGACTGTTCAAGGAAGCTATGGGTATACTTTATGAAGGAAAAGAGTGATGTGTTTGAGCACTTCAAATCTTTTAAGGCAGCTGTTGAAACAAAAATAGGCTCAAAAGTGAAGTGCTTGAGATTAGATGGAGGGGGAGAGTACCTCTCTAATGAGTTTAGTGGCTTCTTGAGGACTCATGGGATAAAGAGGAAATTTACTTGCAGGTATACCCCACAATAAAATGGTGTTGCAGAAAGAAAAAATAGGCATATTGCAGAAGTCACACGGGCATTAATGGCTGAAAAGAATATGCCTAAACATTTTTGGTCTGAGGCTGTCCATACTGCTGTCTACATTATGAACAGAACTCCCACAGTTGAAGTTCATGGGATGACTCCTGAAGAGTGCTTTACTAGCAAAAAGCACTTAAAGGTATTTGGATGTGTTATATATGTTCATGTGTCAGATAAGCTATGGAAGAAGCTTGATCCAAAGGCTGAAAAATGTATTTTTATTGGGTACTCTTTAGAGGAGAAAGGGTATTGATGTTATAACTTTGTTGTAGGTGAGTTCAGAGTAAGCAGGGATGTTATCTTTGATGAGATGGACAGCTGGTATGCACCTGCTGGTGATGTATTAGATGATGATAATGATCATGACAGTTATGTGCAGAAAGAAAAATAAGAATCACAGAGTCTTAATGGACCAAAAACATCATTTGGTACTATACCTACAATGAGCCCTTGGTCTAGAAGACTAAGGAGTAGCCCCACATCTTCAGGTGGATCTATAAGTGTTGCAGAGAAGGACAAAAGAAAGAAGAGAGTGCTAGATGGTAATGATGCATCTACCAGTCATTTGGGATTTGACGGAGATTCCAGTGGTTCAATCAGTTTGGATGATGAGCTTGGCCTTCCTTCAGTCGGGACACCAGGCGTACAGAGAGCTCATAGTAATGTAAAGGCTCCATTGAGTGATTCGACAGTACGTAGATCTAGCAGGTCAGATACCATGTTAAAAGATTTGGTTTTGAAGGTTATGTAGCTCACCATTATGCTTATATGGTGAAACTAGTTGAGGATGTTGAGCCCACTTGATTTGAGGATGTTGTTGGTCATGCTCATTGGGATGTAGCAATGGATGAGGAGATGGCTGCATTAGATGCCAATAAGACTTGGGATATGGTACCCTTACCTAAGGGTAAGAAAGCTATTGGTTGCAAGTGGGTTTACAAGGTCAAGTATAATGTAGACGACGGTTCAGTTAACAGGTATAAGGCTAGGCTGGTTGCAAAAGGCTATCCTCAAACATATGGCATAGATTATGAAGAAACATTCGGTCCAGTTGCTAGGATGGAAACTGTTAGGTGTGTGATTGCCTTGGCAGCAGCCAAAGGTTGGAGTTTGCAGCAAATGGATGTTAAGAATGCCTTCTTGCATGGTGAATTGCAAGAAGTGTATATGGAGCAGCCAGTAGGTTATGAGGATTTAGAGCATCCCACATATGTGTGCATGTTAAAGACATTGCTCTATGGGTTGAAGCAAGCACCTAGAGCATGGTTTGACAAGATTGGAGAGTATCTTGTCAATATTGGATTTTGTATTTCTGATGTTGATCACTCACTTTATGTGAGAAAGGGAGATGTAGGTTTGGTCATGATAGTCATCTATGTGGATGACTTGATTATTACAGGTGACAGTGACAATGGGATTGCTAAAGTTAAGGACTTCTTGAAGAAGAAGTTGAGATGAAAGATTTGGGTGAGGTGAGATACTTTCTTGGTATTGAGGTGATTAGATGTGATGATGGCATATGGCTATACCAAAGGCAATATGGCTTGGGTATGTTATCCAAGTATGGTATGACAGCATGTAAGCCTCTTTTAGTACCATTGGAGCAAAATGTGAAGTTGAGTGCTGATCTTGGGGATGAGATAGAAGACCCTACTATATTCAGGAGGATAGTAGGGAGTTTGATTTACATGACTATCACAAGACCAGACTTGAGCTCTGATGTTGGCTTTTCAACCAGTTTATGCAGATGCCTAGAAAGCCTCATTTGGATGCAATAAGACGTATATTGAGGTATGTGAAGTCCACTTTACATTATGGACTTTTTTATGAGGCAGGTAAGGACATACATGTCTTTCGATACACAGATGTGGATTGGGCTGATAGCATGTTAGACAGAAGATCTACAAGTGGATTCATGTTTTTCCTTGGTAGTGCAGCAATTACATGGAGCAGCAAAAAGCAACCTACAGTTGCTTTATCAAGTACAGAGGCTGAGTATAGAGGTGCTGCTATGGCAACATGTGAGCTGGTATGGTTGCAAAAGTTATTAGGTGATTTGGATGTGTAGGGAGATGGTCCAGTTGTCATTCATTGTGACAACATGAGCAACATACAACTAGCTAGGAATCCAATGTTCTATACTAGGAAAAAACTCATTGATGTGCACTGCTGCTTTGTGAGAGAGAAGATACTTGCAGGAGAGTTTTACTTGGTATATGTCAACACACAGGATAAGATAGCTGACATTTTCACAAAGGCATTGGATGCAGAGAAGCTTCGAAAGTTCTGAAGCTTACTTGGAGTTGCAGAGATAGAATTGAGCTTGAGGGGGAGTGTTGAGATGGCAAGCTCAACACGTGTGGATATTGATGGACCCCCTGGCTAGATGAGTTCGCACGTCTACACTTAGCACATTAGTGGTCCTTATGATACTCACATGGCCACCGGCTTATCACTTATTATATTTAGTTTGTTACACCTACCTATAGTGGCAAAGATATAACACCAGTTAATTAGTATAGTCGGTTATGCACTGTTTGACTTAGTAGGCCACTTTCCTTTATGTTGTATCTTATCTCTACTTTGTGTACATTGTATAGAGTGTGGAAGAAGAAGAAAAATCAGTAAGAAAACGTTTTGGCCTCCATCTCTCTTCTTGTGTTCTTGATTGAGCTTCCTCTTGTGTATATAGTGTGTGTTTGGCACAACAACTCAAGCAAATCTTCCATCACGCAATTCTTGACAAGAGAAAGAGGAGAGAAAGACTACTAAGAGAGAGGAGTGTAGAAGAGAGAGAAAGAGAGTGATGCGGAGAAAGAAAGACTAGAAAAGGAGAGAAAAAGATAGAAAGAGGTGAGAAGTGATAGAAGCTGTGAGCAAGGTGATGAGGAAAGAGATAGTAATATATTAATGTTTCAAAATATGTAAAATTTACATATCTCTCCCTTTCATACATATGTCAACATGACATGGTATTACTATTATTTCTATACTAAATATCTATTTTTCTCCAATATTCTTACAATCCATCCTGTCCCAAAGGTTTTTTCCCTAAAAAATAAACTTACAAAAGTTGGAAAGGATGGATAAAATAGAGTACTACTCTATTTTTAGCTATACAAGTAGGAAAATGAATGAAAAATTAAAGATATATGGATTGAAATGAAGTAATGAAAGTAAGCCTCAGCTATATACAATATTAAGAATGCTTCAAAAGTATTTGGAGCCTTAAAGTCTTCAAGAGATAGACTCAAAATGAAGAAGACAACTTGCTGTAAGAATAAGCCCTGTTGAACCAAATCTTCCATAACTTCTGGTAGAATTGTCCAAATGAAGCATGTGACATGTCAAAACGTAGCTCTTCAAGAGTACTTTGAGCCTATGTAGGTGGCATAATTCTAAAAAAATTATAGAATAATTTTTTTTCTAAAACAATATGTTGTCAAGACTTTATCTACACCATAACTAGCTCCACATTGAGTATGGTTCAACCAGCAATGTGTCACATAAGGTAAGAAAACTCATAGAGTATAGACTCAGGCCTCTAAGAAGCTTTCTCAGGTATCAAACCTCTCCATTTAATCAAATATTTAATGATAGAGTGAGAGTAAAGATTCTTTTCACACTAACCTATAGCCTTGGGGGGTTCACTATATATATATTTTCTATATAACGCACGTTCATGACCTATTTATAAATATCCTAATCTTTGAATTTTTCTTGAATAAAAAACAACCATTTTCTATTCAATCTATAAGTAACCCCTTTATATGACACCCTTTTGTATGTAAAAAATGGTTCTTTAAAAATCCCTTATTTTGAACTCACGTTATATATACATATATTCATGAGTGACCCCCCCTCCCTGAGCCTATGGTAGCCTCATGGATGTACTAAATAAGATCTGATTCATCGGTAGGTGGCAGCTCATACTATATCAACAGAAGCACCATATAAAGGCTTGAGCTAACTAACATGGAATACATTATGAATCTTAGTGGAAGAGGGTAGTTCCAATCTATATATCAAGTCTTTAATGCACTTCAAGACCCTATAAGGTCCATATAATTTGTGAGAAAGCTTGTTATTGGATCCATCCTTCAAGATAGAATACTGAGACTTAGACACCTTCAACAAAACTAATTCTCCTTCTTAGAACTCTAAGGGTCACCTTTTCTCATCTACATACATCTTCATTTGGTCTTAGGCATTCCTAAGATTAATCTTACATTGGTGAAGAAGGGTCTACATTCTTTCCAATTATTCTTTCCCATGAGGATTGATTCTCTCATTGAAAATGACTATGGGTAAGGATACCTTTATAATCATACATAGCCTCAAAGGGTGGAACTCCAATGCTAGCATACGTGAAGTTATTGTAGGTAAACTCAACCAAACGAAACCAAGAATTTCATAAATTATGCACATCATGATAGAATTGGCAAAGATAAGTCTTCAACCACTTGTTTACCCTTTCTGCTTGTCCATCAATTTGTGGATGATAGGTTATAGAGGAAGCCAATTTAGTGTTCATGGATGTGAATCTTGCCTGCCAAAATTTACTCATGAACTTTAAACCTCTATCATGAACAATCACATGTGGTAATCCATGTAATCTAAAAATCTACTCCATAAACTAACTGGCTAGTTGAAAAGTAGTAAACTAGGCTTTGGTTGGAATGAAATGGGTGGCTGCCTTGGTCAGTCTATCCACCACCACATATACACTATTCTATCCCTTTTTGGTAGTAGGAAAGCTAGTAATAAAGTCCATGGTAATGTGCATCCATTTGCCCATAGGAATAGGTAATGGCTTCAACAAACCACCTTGCTTATGGGTGCTATCTTTCTTATTCAGTTGGCAAGGCATGCACTTCATCTTTGATATCTTTCCATAGTCATTTCCAATAAAAATTTACTAACCTTATCATAGGCTTTACAAACACCAAGGTGTCCAGCTAAAGGCAAAGAAAGCAACTCCTCCATAATTTTTCGTGTAAAAGAAGAAGTAGAGGGAATAACATTCTTGCCTTGCCATTTAACTAGATTAGACCATTTTTAAACTGATAATGGGAGTTATCCTCCATGAGACCTTGTTGTAAGTTTTGAAAAACATGGCTGAGGTCTTCATCCAAAAGAAAAGCTTCATGTAATTCTTCAATCCAATCATTATGTAGCTCAGTCATAATTAAAACTTTACACGCCCACATATGAGAAAGAGAATCAGCCACTACATTGTCTTTGCCCCTTGTATGAGTGAATTCAAAATCATAATTTCCCAGTGTACCTATCCACCTATGTTGCTTAGAAGTAAGATTGAACCGAGTGAGGAAATACTTTAGGACCCTATGATCACTTTGAACTTTAAACTGGCTGAAATAAAGGTAATGGTGCCATTTCTTGATTGCATGTAAGATAGCCAATATCTCTTAGTCGTAGATATTCATAACCATTTTCTTATCTATAAGCTTGTGACTTTCAAAGGCAATCACTCCATGCTCCTACAACAAGACATACCCTATGCCTCGACCATTGGCATCACACTAAATTGTAAGCTCCTTTTAAAAATCCAAGCATACTAGAATAGGAGCAGAAGTAAGGAGTTCTTTTAACTAGTTGAAGCTATATCTGCAACAAGTGTATCCCAAAAAAAAGCTTCCTTCTTCAACTCATCAGTCACAAAGGAGCTGTAATAGCCACATAATGCTTAATGAATTGGTGATAAAATGAAGATAGACCAAGAAAACCTCTAATTAAAATAGTAGTAGTAGGTGTTGGCCAATCTTTAATACATTGCACCTTCTTGGGGTTAGCTGGATCCCTTTTTCATTTACAATATGTCCCAAAGTACTCCACCTCAGTCTACATGAAAGAGCATTTCTTCTCTTGAACAAAGAGTTTTTGATGCCTCAATACATCAAAAACCTTCCACATGTGTGATAAATGATCTTGAAGAGTCTTGCTATAAATCAAAATGTCATCAAAGAAGACTAGGACCAACTGAAAGAGGAAAGGCTATAAGATCATATTCATGAGACTTTGAAAGGTAGTCGGAGCATTAGTGAGCCCAAATGGCATCACTAGAAAATGGTAGAGCCCTTGATAAATCCTAAAGGTAGTCTTGATTTCATCACCCTCTTGCATACAGATTTGATGATACCTTGACCTCAAGTCAATCTTTGTAAAGAATCTAGCCCCCTTGAGCTCATCAAGAAAATCATCAATTTTGGGTATTGGGTACCTGTTCTTTACTATGATGTTGTTTAGATCCCTGTAATCAATATTAATCAATACACATATTGAAAGATCCATCTTTCTTTTTAATTAACAAGATGAACAGAGATATATAAGGTGAAGAACTGGGTTTAATGAATCCCATTTCAAGAATCTCCTTGATTTTCTTGGCTACTTTTTCAACTCACACTTGGACAATCTGTAGGGTGGCTTATTAATTGGATTTGAGTTGGGCTCCAAATCAATTGGGTGATCTACTACTATCTGGGAAGACAATGAAGTAGGTACTTCAAACAAATACGTGTACTCCTCAAGAAGAGCTTTCAAAGCTGGATGATTTTTTGAATTTGTGGATTGAACTTCAACCTCTTTATTCAGGTGCAAAACAAAAATATGTGAGCATCTCTTGTACTCCTTGAGTTGTTGAATGATGATAAGCTAAAAATCTTTCTTTTTAATTAACAAGATGACCAGAGATACATAAGGTGAAGAACTGGGTTTAATGAATCCCATTTCAAGAATCTCCTTGATTTTCTTGGCTACTTTTTCAACTCACACTTGGACAATCTGTAGGGTGGCTTATTAATTGGATTTGAGTTGGGCTCCAAATCAATTGGGTGATCTACTACTATCTGGGAAGACAATGAAGTAGGTACTTCAAACAAATACATGTACTCCTCAAGAAGAGCTTTCAAAGCTGGATGATTTTTTGAATTTGTGGATTGAACTTCAACCTCTTTATTCAGGTGCAAAACAAAAATATGTGAGCATCTCTTGTACTCCTTGAGTTGTTGAATGATGATAAGCTAAAAATCTTTCTTTTTAATTAACAAGATGACCAGAGATACATAAAGTGAAGAACTGGGTTTAATGAATCCCATTTCAAGAATCTCCTTGATTTTATTGGCTACTTTTTCAACTCACACACTACAAGATATAGACCTTATAGCGACGTTTAAAGCGACGAAAATACAAACAACAAAATTTGCCCCCGTCGTCACAAAAAGCGTCGTTATTGACGACGCCATAGAATCGTCGCTATTTGCGTCGCTATATGCGTCGCATTTTTTGCGTCGCTATATGCGTCGCAAATGCGACGCATATAGCGACGCAAATAGCGACGCATATAGCGACGATTGCAGAGATTTTGCGACGCTGATAGCGACGATAATAGCGACGCCTGCAGTAAATTTGCGACGCAAATAGCGACGGTAACAGAGAAAAAAATTTTTTTGTGGCAGGGCAGCAAGCTACCCTGCCACATATAGCACTGTGTGCTGTATGAGAGCCATACAAAATAGTTTCTGCACTGCTGCATACAAAGCATTTGCAAACAAAAAGAATCTATACTGAAATCATAAAACTGATAGATGAAATAAATACATGATATCGCATAAAATGCGATTGGTACAATCATAAAACAATATCACTAATACATAGAAAATGTCTACATAGATCGGGCGACTAAAAACTAAAGGTATGTGAGCGCTAAGGATCCGAGGGCGAGCTACAAATCGTCGTCCCCCGAAAGCTCGTCCCTCTGCACAGGAGCATCAAACGGATTCTGCAGAAAAAGAAACAACATATCAATCCACCATACAATAATGCATTCAAATATCTCATGGTAACTACGGACATGAAAGATGAGAGACTTACTGGGCCGCCGCGTCTGTATAATCGGTCGATCAATGATCTAAGACCGTGCCTCTCTGCATATTGAGTCTCAAGGCCTTGCGGATCACGATTTGTAATGGAGTGCTGCAAAGAAAACAAAATGCTAACTGTTAGAAACATGATTGTCAGTACAAATAACATCTCAAAAAAACAAATAAGCAAAACAAAAGAGAAACTTACAAAGTCCTCCAAATATGTCCTGTGGCCGCCACTCCCAAGATGATGTACTGATCCGGCCTCGATTCGTGCCCTCGCCGCCTCCCGCTGCTGACTCCAACGTCCTGGCGAATTTGTAGCCTCCTCCCTCAGTCGGCGCCAGTCCTCTGCATCTAACCACTCGGGCTTTAGAGCCCCACTCTTGATTGCCTTGCGTGCGTCGGATCGTCTATGTGACATGTATGCACGCATGCAATCCATCATCCAGCCCGTAGAGAATCTATCCACTGCGGCTGGCACCGGGAACTCCTCGTGCAAGGATGCTACTATGTACTCCTTGCTCCCCTCCGGTATGTTCCTCCAATGATCCAGGACGTTGTGCCGAAAAACTTGTTGGCACAACTCCCTCATGCGAGCCATCACCCTCCTCCCCTCATCATTCATGATGATAGCTCCTGACCTACCATCCACTAGGTATCCATAATCCCTAGGAGTGTGCCTCGTATGGGCCCTCTCCCATCTCCGTCCACGCTCCTGGGCATATCCAGGAGACCCCTGAACATCCGGTGTACCGACGGGGGTACCCTCTCCCGGAGTGCCACTGAAAGGGGTGCCACCAGAGGGGGTGCCACCAAAAGGAGTGCCACCAGAGGGGGTGGCACCAAAAGGAGTGCCACCAAAAGGCGTGACATCTGCCGATGGCTGCGCAAAAGCCGGAGTAACTGGAGTGGACGTCCCCACAGGTGTGACAAATCCTGGAGGTGACCGAGCTCTAGCTGAACGACGAGACGGAGACACCGCGTCCGTGTCTCCACAGCAGCACCCCCCTGATCCTCCTGCAGTCGCAGTCCCTCCCTCTGGCCCAAGTCGCGAGCGTCGAGATCGTCTGCTCGAAGCTGAAGCATCTGATCGCACTGAAGCTGATCTAGCAGAGCGCCCTGACGAAGAACGAGACAGCTCCTGATCTGCTATCTCTCTGAATCTCGCGAGCTGATCTGGAGACATACGTGCCATCATCTCCTGAAACTCCTCATCGCTCATCCCTCGACTCATCCTGAAAATATCGATACCTGCAGAGATAAAAAATAATGTTAGAATAATCAATTGAAACTATACAAAGCGCATTAATATAAATCATTTTTGAAAAATCCATCTTAAAATGCATATCTTATCTACCTTTATGGAAGATCTAAACAACGAATTGAGTAATACAATTCTCCAAGAATGAAGTATTCTATGGTCCCATGTTAATCTCCTGACATAACTCTGCATACACTGGAAGGTCGATAGACATGTCACTACAAAAGAACGAGTCTGCCTCGTTCTCAAAAAATTCTACGACTTCTGTATTTCCATCATTGTTAGCTGATGCGGGCTCCAAGCTTGCGGTGGCCTCCACCCCTTGTAATTTCGATCCCTCTATTTGCATATATTCTTCATCTATGCCTGGAACATCGCTTTGATCGTATACTCTCGCACCTCGAGGAGTTGAAGGTATAACATACCACCATCGAGGTTGTCAGGGATTTGGATAGAAGATTACCTGTTCACAAACACTTACAAACCGTCTTCAAACCATTGTGACATAAAGCATGTCGTATTACAATTAGCAAGCAAATGACTAGAAGATTACCTGTTCACAATGTGCCGGCAACACAAAGGTGTCGCACAAATCCATCCATTTTTTTTCGGAATCTATTTCGAGAAATCCAGATGGACCTCGTCGAACCGTTGCGCCAGCTCCTCCAAGTACCACTTTGAACCACTGCACATCGAATATTATCATGGAGAAGCTACGGTAATCCACCGTAATAATACTTTGCAAATTCCCAAAATACTCCATCTCATCCACAACCGTGTTCGGATCCGTTGCTCGTCGCCGGCTCTCTTGCTCAAACCTTGCCATGACACCACAGTCCATTGTGGAGCGCATTTTGTCAATACGCTCCACCCGAAAATGCCGTCCGCGCGACCACGCTGCACTATATATTTTGTACTGCACATTGAAACACTCAAATTAGATGTAGCAAACAAATTCAGATACGACACATTCTAAACCCCTCATTACCTTTGGACTACATCCCCTCGAGAACTCCCACTCCTCCATTGAGACCTCTGCCCCTTCGCTGGATGCTGCGATCAAGGCTCCATGCAACCATCGTGTTGACATAAACCGCGGCATCTCCTCCATGCCTTCGGGATATCGAATCGGTCGGTGACGCGTACTGCGTCGGAATTCAGCTCGCGCTTCCTCTCGATCTTGCCTTGCAATTTGGTACTTGGCAAGCCACGTCTCCATGGAGGCATGGTGCAACATACAAAAGCGATTCACCTTCTCTTCCATTGAGAAATCCATTCTTTTTTCTACCCCATTTCCGACCACCACATCTCCAGTCAGCCTGTCATCGTCCTTGAGCGTCCATAGCATTTCATTGTCTGGTTCCACCGTTGGTAGCCATTGTGAGATATGCACTAATGCCTCTGACACCAACCAACCCTCCGCCATGCTACCTTCCGGACGAGCTCGTTGTCGCACAAAGCCTTTCAGGGTTTTCATGAAGCGCTCCAGGAAGAACATCCATCGCGTATGGACAGGTCCGGCAATCTCCACTTCGTCCACAAGATGCACAAGAAGGTGAACTTGTATCGTGAGCATGCTAGTGGGCAGGTATTTCTCAAAGAGACAGACCGTCTCAACTGCTCCCCGCCTTGCGGATTCAATAGAGGACGTCTTAATCTCTTTCTGTGAGATCCATTGCACCAAAGTCGATAGCTTGTAAATGGCCCCGCGAATTTCTGGAGTTAGGCATCCCGCGATCGCGATCGGTAGGACAAACTGCCACAAATGAGAAAGCATTAAGAATAATGGTCACTTTTCAAATTTCAAAATGTCCACGCTAATTAAAATCCATTCTGTTCACAAACCTGACATATCTTATGCCAATCATGGGATTTTAGCCCAGACATTTGGTCATCTTTAGAAAATGCGGACCTGAGAGAACGCATCATACCTGTCGGAGTGCGGATAGACTTGATTACTTGCTTCACAATGCGCTCTTCTTTGGTAGACAAAACCCAGGGAGCGCGAGGAAGCTGCACTCCCCCTTCAGCACTCGACTGCGGCCAAAGCGCCTCCATCTTACCTACCTCCTTTAAATCCATTCGTGACCCTATAGTGTCTCTCTTTCCTGTGATGTGGTCCCATAGCAAGCTGTCCACATTTTTGAAAATATGCATGGGATCCAACAAGTGGTTGACCTGTAAGTGGGTCCAATATGGCAACTCGTAGAAAACTGAGAACCGTCGCATTCCATTTGGATGTGATTCCGGGTTTACCATTTTCAGCTCGTACCAGCTTGCAGCGTTCATACGTGCTGGAGGTCGTCCAAGAAAACCTTCCCTGAGTTCATGATCCTCCGGCAAGAAAGTGGCGTGTCCTTGATATACCATCTTCTTCATGGTTCGTGACCTTCGGGAGTCTAACTGTGGTCCACACAATGGACATGCATGATAACCTGAGGTAACGAGACCTGCAAGGCGATCCACGACCTAGTGAATACTTGATTGAATGAAATAAAATATAGATATTACCGGCGTGAACAAAGGTCTGCTCACCTGAGCACTCTCCCAATCCCGGAAAGTCATGCATCGTCCACATGAGAATGGCTCGAATGTTGGCTGACCGCCGACCATCGCGCCTGCTCATATCTTGCACCGTGACCCCCTCCTCCCACAAAATCTTAAGCTCATCGACTAATGGACGAAGATACACGTCCATATTTTTTACTTTGTAGCGGCTCGGGACGAGCAAGCTAAGGATGAGATGTCCTTTCTTCGTAGAAAGCCATGGAGGAATGTTGTAGTTGACAAGCACTATAGGCCACACACTGTAAGAAGTCGAGCGCAGACCGAATGGGTTCACACCATCCATGGCGAGACCGAGCCGAAGATTCCTTGGCTCTCGCGCAAAGCCTGGGAAGGTAGAGTCAATGTGGCTCCATGCGCGCGAATCTGCTGATATTCGTTGCACTCCATCCGTAGACCTATTCTGCACATGCCACGTTGTCAAGCTTGCCATGGCAGACGTGCGAAACATGTGGTTTATACGGGGGATGAGCGGAAAGTGTCTGAGGACTTTTTGAGGGATGGTCTGCCCTTGCAAGTACTGTCGATACCTGTGAGCACCACACTTTGGACATGTCTCCATAGTCTCGTATTCATCTCGAAACAATATGCAATCGTTGATACATGCATGGATGTTATTGTAGTCCATGCCAAGCTTCCGTAAAACATGTCGTGCATCATCACGAGACTCAGGCATGGTGTTTGCAGGTGGCAATATATGATATTTCAATAACCTGAAAAAATCATAAAACACCTTAAAAAATCCATCCATATTTACAATAATACTGTTTTAAAAAAAAACAATGAAGTCTGTATGCAAGGTACCTGAATAACTCAGTCACACTCGTATCACTCCAACCGTATTTTGCTTGCACACTTAAGAGGGCAAGCAATGTCTTCAACCGAGATACTCGGAACCCATCATATAATGGTATGGATGCTTCCTCTCTAAGCGGGTCAGATGTCTCAACATCCATGGGAATCAATGCATCGATCATTGCCTCCATCTTAGGCTCCAAGATTGTAGGCAAGTCGGGAAGGTTGTCTGTCTCCTCTGGCATTGACGATATAGATGGGCCTTGCGAGTGGTCTATTGGCTCCTGCCATCCATCCATCGCACGTCCACGAACTCTTCTAATTGGCCGCAAAGGGTGCACTCCCCCTTGGGTCGAGACATCACCCCCCTGGACACAAAATTTGCCAACAAGACCCAATCTTATTTTGTATGGTTTTCAATTAGCTTGAGAGTACAATGCATGAAAAATGCTAACTTGAAAATACCGTTTGCTGAAAATCTGCAATCGCCTGATCAATAATCTCAGGTTGAAACTCGCCAAATCGTCGTACGTGTTCTATAGACAATCGGCGTTTTCGTCTAATTGCCAACTTGCATTGAGAGCAAGGACATGGGACACGCTGATTAAGATACGACTCGCGGTCTTGAACAATAGGACCTTCTTCGTTTGCCATCTTATCTACATTACAGCAAACGAGGCTTAAATGGATAGCTTTTTGGAGATGTACGTCAACTTGCAAGTTGACCATAAACCTTGCATTGTATATAGTAGTCGAGAGATTTTCCGATGTTATATCTCGGCCTTGTATCATGCTCAACGATTTGTTTGTCCCGGTAGATAATTTTTTGTTATATCTCGGCTTTGAGTATAAGTAATCCATTTTAAAATTAATGCGCGCCATCTATGAAATTTTACAACTATAGTAATAAAATTTATTTCAATCAATTCTACTCATAGTCATAAGACCTGAGAGAAATTATCCTATACTCAATTTAAGGGATCTCCACTTCTATAACAATAATTTTGGGTTAATTTTGATGAAGTACATGGCCGTATGCAAAGCACATTGCATACCATTATCGATACGTATATTATCTTAAATTTCATTCCCTTCCCTCTCCCTCTCCCTCTCCCTCTCTTCCTCTCTTTCTCTCACCCTCTCCCTCACCCTCTCGTTCTCTTTCTCTCCCTCTCTCATTTCCTCCCTCCTCCTCCCTCTCCCTCTCCCTCCCTCTTTCTCCCTCTTTCTCCCTCTCCCTCTCCCTCGCTCCCTCGCTCCCTCTCCCTCCCCCTCCCTCTTTCTCTCCCTCTCTCATTTCCTTCCCCTCCCCCTCCCTCTCCCTCTCCCTCTCCCTCTCCATCTCCCTCTCTTTCTCTTTTTCTCCCTCTCCCTCTCTATCTCTCTTTCTCTCTCATTTCCTAAACAAGCAAAAAATAAAGTGATTTAAACATCCTCCAAGCAAAAGGGAGAGGGAGAGATACAATGCACTCTTCCTCTCTTTCTCTTTCTATCCCTCTCTCATTTCCTTCCCCTTCCTCTCCCTCTCACTCTCTTTCTCTCTCATTTCCTCTCCTAAACAAGCAAAAAATAAAGTGATTCAAACATTAAACAAGCAAAAGGGAGAGGGAGGGAGAGAGAGAATGCACTCTCCCTCCTTCTCCCTCTCTTTCTCTTTCTCTCCCTCTCCTATTTCCTCCCCCTCCCTCTCCCTCTCCCTCTATTTCTCTTTCTCTTTCTTTCTCTTTCTTTCCCTTTCCCTCTCCCTCTCCCTCTCTTTCTCTCTTACTCTCTCGTTTCCTCTCCTAAACAAGCAAAGAAGAAAGTAATTTAAACATTAAACAAGCAAAAGGGAGAGAGAGAGAGAGAATGCACTCTCACTCTCTTTCTCTCCCTCTCCCTCTCTTTCTCTCCCTCTCTCTCCTTCTCCCTCTCCTTCTCTTTCTTTTCCTCTCCTAAATAAACAAAAGAGAACGATTTAAACCTTCAACAAGTAAAAGAAAGAGAGAGGGAGACTCACCAATGAGATATGGCGAGCGTGGGCGGCTTCTCTTTGCAACGAGGGCTCCTCCTCTCCTTCGCGAACAATGACGGTGGCGGTGGCGGTGGGGGCGGCGGCGGCGGTAGCAAGTCTCTTCCTCCTCTTCTCTCACAAAGCCTTGGCTCTCTCCCTCGCTCTCTCCCTCGCTCTCGCTCTCAAAAGGCGAAGAAAACAAAATGAAAACGGCGCTCTGGTTTCGGCCGCGATTTTTTTCCCTGCGGCGTCGCTATATGCGTCGCTATTTGCGTCGCATTTGCGACGCATATAGCGACGCATATAGCGACACCAATAGCGACGCCGATAAACGCCGTCGCTAATCGGCGTCGCTATTGCCCCAGTCCCTTGTAGTGACACTTGGACAATCTGTAGGGTGGCTTATTAATTGGATTTGAGTTGGGCTCCAAATCAATTGGGTGATCTACTACTATCTGGGAAGACAATGAAGTAGGTACTTCAAACAAATACATGTACTCCTCAAGAAGAGCTTTCAAAGCTGGATGATTTTTTGAATTTGTGGATTGAACTTCAACCTCTTTATTCAGGTGCAAAACAAAAATATGTGAGCATCTCTTGTACTCCTTGAGTTGTTGAATGATGATAAGCTAAAAATCTTTCTTTTTAATTAACAAGATGACCAGAGATACATAAGGTGAAGAACTGGGTTTAATGAATCCCATTTCAAGAATCTCCTTGATTTTCTTGGCTACTTTTTCAACTCACACTTGGACAATCTGTAGGGTGGCTTATTAATTGGATTTGAGTTGGGCTCCAAATCAATTGGGTGATCTACTACTATCTGGGAAGACAATGAAGTAGGTACTTCAAACAAATACATGTACTCCTCAAGAAGAGCTTTCAAAGCTGGATGATTTTTTAAATTTGTGGATTGAACTTCAACCTCTTTATTCAGGTGCAAAACAAAAATATGTGAGCAGCAAAGTTTCTTGCAGTCAATTTCATTTGAGAAAAGTTCTCGGCCAACCGGGACCACCCATCCGCAGAAGGATGTATGGCCACATCCACCGCACTTTCCTCAGGGTTGCTTTAGTTGTCTAATTACCTACCACATTTAGTTGGACATGCATCAAACAACTTCCTTAATTAGCCAGTTACACACCGGTTCCTTCACATAATCTTAGCACTTGACATAGAAAAATAGTGTCAAACAAGTTCCTTTTCAACAAGTTATTTTATTTATCTTTGGAATACATCCACAAAATCCAGCCCGTAGGCTAATCCATATTCTACCCCTCGAAGGCAATCCATAATCCGCCCATAGGCTAATCCATAATCCGCCCGAAGGCTATCTAACAATCCACAAGGATTACTAATCCAAGATTCCGCCCGTAGACTAGTATGCGGGCCTCAAGATCCAATCCCGAGTCACGTTGGTCTCTTGTACAGGGTCCGAAAGGCAAGGAATTATAGATGTGAGAAATCCATAGTAATTTTTTTCAATGTCATCATCCAAGTACAATATCTATGGGTCCCACTTCCAAGGTTATCATTTTACTTTTGCTTCATAATTTTTAGCCAATTGCAAAGAAACCTATGGGCATATTTGAGTGTTTGTCACCATTGGCTACTTGAACTCTTATGGAATGTTGTATGCCCAGGGGGTTCACTATAGATGTTGTATGATATCATGTGAGTGTAAGGGAGGGGGGGTTTTGGAAGAGGACACATAAGCGTATACATTAGAGGTAGACTCCTCTTAATTTCCTATATTGAGCTTAAATTTAAGGAGGGGATAGAGGGAAAAAAGAAGGGGGGTGCATTTGATCACCTCTCTCCACAGATTGGTTTCTCCATGGCATACAAGAGACCTTGACAAGTAAGGTTAAAACCATAAATCCTCATATAGTAGGGTTATTGAATTAATCATAGTGTGGGAGGGGGGGAGTTGGCAATCTCCCATGATTTTGGTAGAGAGATTAAACTCCCCTTCTTCCAAAGAGAGCTTTGTGTCCGCTTGGTGTAGACACTTTAAGTATAAAGGGGTTCAATTCCCCTACTCTCTCTCCTCATGTGGTAAGGGGACATGGGCACTCAAAAACATTGCGACACATACTTTGATGGTATCCAAGTGTCGCTACATAAATCACTTTGTGATATGAGCATTTTGATATTTTTAATTGCTTGGGATAATTCCAACTTTTAAAAATAATATTAGTATATGTTCTATGAAGATTTACATTTAAGAAAGCGGATACATAAAAAGTCATACATGTATATATCTTATAAGCTTAAATAGGGGGATATATTAGTCTTACAAGCTTCATAAATAGGGGTTTTTTTAGAAGTACTTACATGCAAGTGGCATGTCTTCTTTACTATGAGTGAATAAGTTGAACTCTTATGTCAGTGTAAAACAATTCAACTTATCCATAATGGACTTATTCACAAAATTGTGTATATTGCCACTATTATCAAGATAAACACATCCTTTCCATGAATATGATCCTTCATACAAAGTGTATTAGGACTCTTAGAATCTGCCCAAGCATCCATGAAAATGGAACAATTAGTGAAGCAAGCGGCTCATCATGAGTTCCTCTTAGATCAAAAGGAATATTACCACACGAATCAAAAGGAAAAGTATTAGCAGCATGATCATAAAAATATTCTTGCCCAACTTCTTCCTCCACATCCTCATTTCTAGCGGTAGTTACAAATGCATTGACCTCATCAATGTCATCATCTAAATCCTCAAAGTCTAACATACTATGAACATTTACTTTTGCATTTTTGTATACACACTTTGTTGCATAATTAGCTATATATTTTTTCCTAAATTTGAAGCATAAACATTTTTTCTTTCTTTCTTTGTACACAGGTCCATAGGAATAGACTTTGGATTGATATTGACTAAAGTAGATTTAAACTTGATGTCCCCTTGTTTAAAATCCACTCTTGGACTCTTTGCTATCTTAAAATTTCTTTGAGGTCTTGAAGCATTGAATGATAGATAAGTTGACACTCTTAGGCTCCCACTTGGTGCATGATTGCTATCATAAACATTGCAAACTTATCCCTGTTTTAAAACAGTCAGTGGTTGTCCAAAACTAGGCTAAAATGGGGACTTCCTTCTATATTTTCTTCCATAAGGCTCCATAAGATCAATAGCTTTGAAGAGATTGGTAGGATTTTACACCATAACATTAGTTAAAGAAGGTTCTAAACCATCATTTACTTGTGGAGCTTAGATTCATTACTAATTCTCTCTACATACATGGTAAGGTTGAGGAATTAGTTTGTATAAACCCATATACTTAGGCTTATTTTCTCTAATCCATAAAATCTCCATGTCAGTTTCTCTTTTTCAAGAGGAAAGACAAAGAATTGAGCCAATATAAGTGTCTTAAAAATACATCTCAATTCTCTACAAGTATGTTCTATTTCTTTATGTATTTCCACGAAGTATGCACAAATCATTCCAAATGCAAAGATGTAAAATAAATCTTCATATAATCAGTTTTAGGGAATATATCAAAGGTAATATTCCAAATTTTAAATCCATTCCTCTATATCAGATGGTGAAGATGGCTTCCCATTGTACTTTACCATAATGATCTTATCCTTCAACTCCCTCTCATGAAAGGGCTACTATCCCAAAATGGACTCCTCATGGTTAGTAGGCATTAAACCTCCAAAATAAGATGGTAATCTTTCAATTGGTAGCAAAAAACTAGTGTGAAACCTTCCTATTGATAGAGGACCTCTAGGAGGTTGGGAATTCAACCTATAAGCTTAGAAATTAGTACCATTCAAGCTACCTAAATAGTTATGATTCCTTTGTGAAGTCTCACCTCCTTAATATTGACTATTGTAAATATACCTTTGTCCAATGATACCATGACCTTGACCATTTTGGTTAGGTGGTTGAAGTGGGATTGAAGGTTCACTACTAGAATGAGCTTTCTCCTTAGGTTCCTTGGTTCCCATTTGCATTTGCATCCATTGGGATAATTGAATCATTATTTGAGCATTGGAATTTACTAATTTTTCAATTAAATCCTTCATTTGGATAGTGGAATCCATCAATTTCTCAATGGAAAACTTTGTTTGATTAGTAGATAATATTATCTACTCCACTCTAGATAAAAGCTCCATATGCCTTTGAGCATGTCTATTCTCATGTTCACACATGGTATTATTGAGTGCATTTATTTATCCTTACACTCAAGGCTATTCAAGGCCCTCTTGAGATGTATTTTATAGCATGGAATCTATGATTTGCTGAGCATACTCATCCTAGTCTTACTCTTTTTCTTATGACTTGCCATAGTGGTGTAGTCCTGCAATACCCCTTGTTAAAGAATTGGCTATAACTCGAGCTAGAAAACTCAAATTCCCAAAAATTTTGGTTCAAATTGAAGCCAATGATGCCCTCTTAAAATGAGCTATAGTAAATTATAACATATTTAGGACAGAAAGTTCTACAATTCAGTCTTTGAGATTGAACTGTCCAAGCTTGCACCCTATTTCAACCTATAAATACCCTATTTCTACATGCTGTGAGAGAAAAATGGTAGTGCATAATGGCTGGCTACCAAACCTTGTAGTACGCTAGACTTGTGGGCACTGTAATGTGCTTGCTTATCTGCTGTCCAAGCATGATTTTAGCAGTCCATCGAGAGAGCAATCTAAGTGACACTGCCTGGCACTCCCATGGAATGTTACGAGGTTTGTTGACTAGGGTTTCTCGAGTCCGCCTCACAACAGAACGTTCGCAGCGAAACCCACTAGGATCAACTTGAAATTTGGGTCCCTAGTGGTCAAGGTCTCCTGATAGCATTCTAGCATCAGGTCTTGGATATCCTACTTTAAGCAGAGGTACCCAAGCCGAAGCAGATCCATGATGTGCTTGATTCAAAGAGAATGGAAAATGAGAGGGATACATCACTCAATCTCTCTACCATAGGGCATAGTCCCATTTTGGTCCCCTAAAATGGCATAAGTCGGGGCTCTAACCTAACAATTTCTAAGGGTTGAATGTCGGTAAAACCTTATGAGAAACCTCCCAGTTATTTGGGACCACCCTGCCGTAAGGTGGACCTGTTGGGGATTCCACCCACCAACTTCCCTCAATAGGAATTTGTTAGTTATTTAATTAGGTCCTATCACAATTACATGTGACATTTAAAATCAGCTTCCTTAATTAAGCCTTTTAGGGAACAGGGTTTGTTCACATAATTTATAGCATAGACACAAATACAGAGCAAGCAATCCTTTTGACAAACAAGTTCAAACAAGCTTCTCAACTTATCTTCAAGTTTGTCTCCTGCCCATGCAGGAGAAATTATATGTTCCTTTTGCCTTTGTAGAAGTAATTGGTCCAATTCACATGCCACCACAGATTCCATCCTTTATCTAAAATAGGAACTTCCAATGTCACACACGTTGCGGCCATGGAGGTCTTCAACTCCATTTCAGACTTGGCAAGGGGTGTCCAGAGCTCCCCTGACCCGCAAGTTGCCTAGGAGTGGAACATTATTCTCGTGGTTGGTCTTTTCACCACTCGACCTTTGGCTTGTAAATCGAGCAATGCCCCTTTCAGGTTGGTTCGCGGTGCAATCATGGAGGTGATCCACCCGTGTAAAATATCATTCCTTAATTAATCCAGTTAAGAATCAAGCACAATCAAGGTAGCTAGCCCTAATATCATCTTCCAAGAAAACATTCCTTTATCCTCATGGCAATTGTCCCTGCCATGAATTTTCCATCAATCACAAGCATTTGGAATAATCATCCAAACAACAATATAACAATTAGATGAATGTAAAAGCATTTAGGATGTTGTTTGATCAATCAACAAAACCAATTGCATTTTTCCAAACAATGCAAGAATAGACGTGATAACATTTTCAACCACATGTTCGCTTCATATCTTGATCAAAATCTATCAAGTCTCCAAGTAACTTTCTAGAATTTCTTGTTTCCTGATTTCATGATGAAAGTCATTATGCAATCCTCTTGCCCAACAAAAGTAACTCTATAGAAGATTAGATAAGTGTGAAGAATCCTGACTTGCCCAATATTAGACATCCATTTTCTATAGGTACTTGCATGTTTTCCTATGAAAATTACCTTGGAGATCATCATATCAGTGACCCTTCTAATTAATCATAGCCAAGTATAAATTTTGCATCGCTAGTTACACTTAGGTGTAGATGCTTTTGTCATGCATGGATGGGTGCAATTGTCTTTTTCATAATTTTAACTCTTGCATTTGAATATGCATCCCACAATTATAACAATGGAATTTATCCCCTTCAATGACCTATTCTCATGCGGCATAGTATGGGACCCAATGTATCTCATGCGAAAATCAAAGCAAGCATTTAACAATTTGGAAAGGTATTACTTATATCTGGCACCATAGTATTAACAATGATACCCTCACCTGAAGCTTCATGTGGGATTTCCATGTGCATGCAACATTCTTCACTTGGGGGTCATTCTCGATCTTTGTATCTTTTAGGTGCAACCCTATGGAACTTCAACAACATTTTCAGAGAGGGGCAAATGGGGAGAATACTCTTGTGGGGTAGAAGCAAAGGGAAGGTGCATGTGTTCTCCCTCTAAGGAGGGGAAAAAAAGAACATTCTAGAACTTTCTCTGTCCCTCTCTCTCTCTATCAGAAACATGCTATGTTGTCCTTCTTTCTTTTCTTTTTGTTTCCATGGGGGGAGAAGGTATGGGGTTTTATAATGGGAGAGGTGGTATGGGGTGGTGATGGTGGTGGTGTCTCACCGCACTCACAGCCTATCAACATGTGCATGGTGGTGGTAGGGGGGAATCCTTAGCCCTCCAGATAGTCGTGGACTATGGAGGAGGTGGCCAAGGGGTGGTATGCCACGTGGCCTCCCCCTCATCATCATTATCTTTTCTCCCCCCCCCCCCACCACCTATTCGGCGTCGACAGGGGGGACAAGATTAAAAAAGGTTCCCTTATGGAAAAAATCCTTTTTAAAGAGCCTCCTCAAGGCTTGTTTGTACGCATGGAAGGGAGTGCAAACCAAGAGAAGGAGATTTAACCATTTTTGGCCCAATATGTTATAGGCACCTTGTAGTATCTACACCTATACTTTAGTGATGAAGATGGTACCTGTAATGACCTGTATATACCCTATAGTGTCCTATAAATACCCTGTTTTATCTTGTTTTGAACTTGAAGGTACTTGAGTCCTTGAAAGTGCTTCAATCTTCAATTCTCCACTTGTTGTACCTATGTGAGGGATAAAACAACAGGATAGGCTCCCTACATGAGCTCCAGATCACTCGGGAGGTTGGCAAAGTTCCCCCTAGGTTGGTTGGTTGCACCCCTTTGAGATCTTTAATAGTGGGGGAGGGTCACCTCTCTATTGTCCCACTATCTCCCTCGGCATCCACCTTTTTTCTCGGTGGGAATATTGACAAGGTAGTGACATACTACTCTAATCACTCAACATGACATGCATTACTGAAATGTTCATTCAGCCTTCCATGATATGCATAATCGATGAAAGCTCCATATGAAGAAGTAAATGGTTGGCTGAGGGTCTTACCAATGCAATTAAATGACTCATTGTTTAATACTTATCCTTTCCAATATTTCAACCTTGGGTAAAGGAAGCCAATGAAATCAAGGTTATGCATCAAAACATTATAAATGATGTCCATTATGGAATAAGATTGAAATGAATGTTGAGATTCAATGTAATAGGCTCTAATTAATGGTAAAACTACTAATATCTAATCTATTGATCAATCCTAAGAATTAATTGACCAATAATCTCTCATCAATAAGTGGAAAAGCTTAAACAAGTGGATTATTGAGAGATTTCAGAGATTAAGTAAGTGGAATACCTTGATAAAGCTTGAAGAAGATGATTAATGCAATTTGCAATCTGTTCATTTTCATGGATGTAGAAAAGAGAGCAACCCAAAGTGAAGCAACATGCTTCCTCTCTCCATTCTTCTCATATTCATTCAACACACACTTTAGTGCATATACAACCTAAGATCATAAAGACTATTCACACCAGAAGTAGAACCGACTTATTTAATGTACCTAACTGATCTAGCCAGACTAGCTGTGTCCAGTTCATGTCGGTCAAACACACATGAAAGAGCTTGATATTCTAACACTCCCCCTCAAGCTCAAGACAGCATCTGTACTCCAAGCAGCTGTCTAAAACCACATAACTTATCTTTACCCAAGGACTTGGTAAAGATATCCGCAACTTGGTCATCTGTCTTTACATGCATAAGATCAACTCGTCTTGCAAGAACCATCTCTCTGATGAAATGGTAGTGTACCTCTATGTGTTTCGTCCTGGCATGATAGATTGGATTCATAGCCAGGAGTACACTACTCAAATTATCACATAGTAACTTCACTGGAGCATCTACCTGTATGTCCAAATCAGCCACCATAAGTTTGAGCAACCATGAAATCTCGCATGCTGCCAATGCAGCACCCCTGTACTCTGCCTCAGTACTCGACAAAGCAACTGTAGGCTGCTTCTTGCTACTCCAGCTAATCATGCCGCTACTAAATCCAAATGCATATCCACTCATAGATCTACGGTCATATGAGTAACCTGCCCAATCTGCATCTGTGTATCCAGTCAATATCAAGGGCTTATCTCTAACATAGAATAGCCCATACTCTACAGTGGACTTAACATATCTCATAATGCGTCTAACTGCATCCAAGTGCAGCTTTCTAGGCTTCTGCATAAACTGGCTTATGAGCCCTACAGCATAGCTCAAGTCAGGCCTAGTGATGGTCAGATAAATCAAGCTGCCAACCATCTGCCTGTACATAGTCACATCCTCTACTTCAGCCCCAGTGTTCAGGTCCAGCTTGACATTCTGATCAAGAGGTGTATCCAACGGTTTGCATTCAGCCATGCCATACTTCTTCAGCATTTCCATGGCATAGTGCTTCTAAATCAACCATAAACCATTTTCAGCTGGAACTACCTCGATGCCTAAGAAATACTTTTGTTCTCCTAGGTCTTTCATGTCAAATTCAGATTTCGGCATCTTCATAACATACTGTATGCCCAAGTCATCATCACCAGTGATTATCAAATCATCAATGTATATGACCAGCACTACCAAGCCACTGTCAATCTTCTTTGTAAATAGGTTGTAATCAGCCCTGCCAACAGCAAAACCCAATCTCTGCAAGTAGTTACTGATCCTAGCATGCCAAGCTCTCGGAGCTTGCTTCAACCCGTACAATGCATTTTTTAGCTTGCATACATAATGCTAAAAATCAGGGTGAACATACCCTTCCAGCTGAACCATATAGACATCCTCTGCTAGGTCACCGTTAAGAAATGCATTCTTAATGTCCATCTACTGCAATTTCTAGCCTTTAGCAACAGCCAAGGCAATCACAATGCGTATGGTTGCCATCTTGGCAACATGGCTAAATGTTTCCTCATAATCAAGTCCATACTATTGGGCATACCCCTTTGCGACCAGCCTGGCTTTGTATCTCTCCACACTAACCTTTGACTTGCATTTGATTTTGTAGACCCATTTGCAGCCAATGGTCTTTTTCCCTTCAGGCAGTGGCACTAAATCCCATGTTTTATTTTCAGCCAAGGCATTCATTTCTTCATCCATGGCTATACACCAGTTCTCATCTTTCACTGCTTCAGCATATGTACCTGGTTCTTTAATCTCCATCACTTTTGTCATGTAAGCATAATGCTTTGTAGAGTAGCCACTGTATGTCAACCTGTCAATAGGGTATCTGACCCTCTTCGAGCATCTAAGCTATGGTGCACTACTCGATTCCCCTCTCTCATGAGGGGGAATATACCTGTTCTGCCTTGTGCCAGGTGTATAGACAGTCGGAATACCAAGTTCGCTGTCCAAAGTATCCACAGACTCATAGCTAGAAGTCATTTTGCTAGGTGTCATCATACCAGATGCATCCTCAGTAGTTTTCTCTTTTCCTTTGCTGTCCAAGACATCATGTCTCCCCCTCACTGAAATACTAGTGTCAGTGGATGGTGAGCTCCTCAATCTCCTTGTCCATGGGGATATTGTCTGACTACTAGGTCCTGTCATAGTAGTGCTCTGCTGCAAATCAACTGTAGATACATGAATGGAAGGCATATCCGATGGCACTGCAATTGGTGATCCATACTAAGAGCCCATCTCATCAAAGATGACATCCCTGCTTACCAAAGTCTCCTTGGTAGAGGGATCATAGCATTTGTATGCCTTCTTCTCCTGCGAATACCCAATGAAAACACACTTATGCACTTTTGGATCCAGCTTCTTCCTTTTCTCATCTGGGATATGCACATAAGCAAGACAACCAAAGACTTTCATGTGACTTACATCCGGCTTATAGCCATACAGCCTCTCAAATGGTGTCATCTCATGAATACCTGTAGTGCGAGTCCTTTTCAGAATGTATATGGCTGTTGTAACAGCCTCTGCCCAATAATAAAGCGGCATATTCTTTTCATTCATCATGGCCCTAGCAGCTTCCATCAGAACCCTATTCTTCCTTTCAACTGCTCCGGTTTGTTGCGGAGTGTAGCTGCAGGTGAGCTACCTATGAATGCCATTTTCAGCCAAGAAATCATCAAATTCATTTGATACATACTCCCCACCACTATCAGATCTCAAGCAAGAGATGTAGCATTCAAACTCCTTCTCAACCTGTGCTTTAAATTGCTGAAAAACAGCAAATACCTCATCTTTTGTTTTCAATATGTAAAGCTAGGTATAGTGACTGTAGTCGTCAATGAAAGATACATAATATCTAGAACCTCCCATAGATACATTATGAGCTGGCCCCCAAACATTAGAGTGCACTAACTGAAATGGACGTGTACTCTGTCTTACATGCCTAATAAACGATAATCGTGACTGCTTACAGAACTGGCAAGCCTCACATACATGACCAATATCTAAATATTGAAACTTGGGTAAACTTGTAACTAGTTATTTCTTTTGCATAGTTTGCAGCCTTTGCAAATTGACATGCCCCACTCTCTTGTGCCATATTTCCAAATCCCTAACAGTGCCAAAACCATGGGCAAACATAGCTGAATTCAGCTCTGGCAAAGAAGCATCAAGAGTAAACATTCCGCCTTTCCTGTGACCACGAGCTATCAACTTGCAGCCATTGCCAAACTCTTCAATAAAGCAGCCATGCTTATTGAATATAACCTGCAAGTTTTGCTCTGTCATCTAACCGATAGACAATAAGTTCTTCGTAATTGAAGGGACATGCAAGACATCATGCAAATTTTTCTTCCTGCCATCATGAACCATAAGAGGCAATTTGCCTTTATGCTCAATGCTATGCTGCGTATCATCACCTGTGCATACATAGCCATGCTTTTCAGCCACCATATCAGTGAACCAGTCACCGTGAGGGGTCATGTGGTTCGATGCCCCTGAATCAATGTACCACACTGCATCATCAGATGATTTTTCAGTAGCCTTATCTTTGACATATTGCATAACAAACAGTCTATCACCAGAGTCATTTGCCTGACTGGATGTAGCATAGTGTCCATGATATTTACCTTTCTAGTTTCCCTGCTTCTTCTAGTAGTCCTTTGCAATATGCCCATACTTTCTGCAGTAATGACAATTCTTATCCTTATTTGGATTGTTTGACTAACGCTGTTGCTGCCATGAGCCTCTGCCATGGGAGTTAGATCTCCCCTTGCCTCGAAAATTTCCACCACCTCTTGCATTTGATGACTGCTGATTGCTATTACCATAGGATGCATTCTGCTGGCCTCCTCTACTAGATCCATAACCCTTGCCACGGCTGCCATGGCCACACTGATTCGAGTAAAAAACTGCATCCTTATTCTTTGAATTGCTTGACCCTGTAACTAAGCCAAGCTTCACCTCTTTATGAATCAATAGTGCAACTATCTCATTAAAGTCAGGCATTTTAGCCCGCATAGACACTGAAGTATCAAAAGACTTGTACTCAGGACCCAAGCCATTTAAGGTCACTGCAACCATATCTTCATCTTCAACCTATGAACCAACATATGCCAGCTGATCTGCTATGGTCTTAACCTATGTGATGTAATCCTGTATGGATCTGCTCTTTCTCTCTATATTGTTGAATTTCTGCAATTGTATCTTCCTGGCACTTGTGGTTGTGCCATAGTATTTGACCAATATGTTCCATGCATCTGCTGGGCTCTTACAATTCATGATTTTCATCACCATAGCATCGAGATACATAATGACAACCAATGTAAAACTCTGCGAGCTCTTTCCGTCCAAGCTCGATGCGCTCGTCTTTGATCAACTGTAGGGTTTCTTTCTGGAACTTCAGGTTTAGTCTCAACACCTGTTCAAGTCCCAGTATCCCTTGCCTATCAGAAAGTTCTCCATGCGGAACTTCCATATTGCATAATTGTTGCTATGAAGCTTTTCTCCCACAATCTGGGTTATGTTATCAGTTCTATTTGCATTTGCCATTTTATAGACACTGCATGACTACCTGCAAACCAATAAGTCAACTTGATTGACTTCAGCCCACAACTGTTTATGATAGTTTTTTGCAATTAATTACAGTAAAAAAATAGGGTATTTCAGCCCACTGACAATCCAAAACAGCCCACAACCAAGTGGCCTAACCTGTAGGCAAAATAGTCAATACAGATGCAATGTATTTACTTCAGTTGAAACTCTTCCAACCTCACTGCCAGGATACATATATGCAGTCTGAAAACTATAATTCTGTGAATGACCAGCAGTGATTTCAAGCCTAAAACTGAGTGATATACATGTCATACATGTCCCAAACCTTCATAGACATCTGCTAGTACATGTAGCAGTCCAAGCATAACCAACGGGGCACAAGTCAGTGCATAGATAGTAGGTATAAGTGTCAAACCTTCTACTTACAGATTGCAATCAGCAACTTCTCAGTAAACCAAAGTCTATCCAACTCCAAAACAGCCTCAAATCATGTCAGACATTCACTTTGAAGTGTTAGGTTCAATACATGAGCATTCGGGTAACTATAGGCATCCTATCTTCATGAATCCAAGTTATTGATTGCATTTACTACCTGCAACCACTAAGACAATGTCATTGTAGTAATTATCAGCCTTAGACTTCAACTTCCATGATCACTTAATGCTCAACTCAATCCATAGAACCTCCAACAAACATATCCCATGTCATACATATGATAAATTCCAGGCAAGTGTTATGTAATGCTTCAATGGGAGCTAATGCTTGTTGCCCACTATTTTGAGATAGGTTTCCAACCTATTTACACTTCTAGATCTGAGTATTTTCTTCAAGGAATTTCAGCCTGTTTTGAGACAGGTTTCTAGCCTATTTACACTTCCAGATCTGAGTATTTACTTCAAGGAATTTCAGCTCAAAGGCATGAGAACTGATATATATGTCTTCCAAAGTGCTCCTAGGCTCCAATGAGGTCCATAAAGCATGTTAGAGAGCTTCAAGGCTCTTCCAATGTGTTGCATATGCTATGTATACTCTGTATACAACAGTTCAACCTTTTGTCCCAGGTCTGTGTACTCTGATTTTAGCTCATAACAGAGCTCCAACATAAGCAATGGCTTCTTGTAACCTTGAACTACCTTCCAATGTATGCTCACAAGCATTTGATGACTTCTTATATAGCACTCATGTCGATTTGGCTTCAACAGGAGTCATGCCTTCATCAGGCGCAAACACACAGGTCTGTCAAGAGTGTACAACAGCACCATTCGATGATAATGATCATGATATGGCCCACACTAATACTCAATCAAGCCTTGGAAGGCTCCTCAGCAAGCCACAACTCCTCCTTCAAGCAATAGGAATCCAATGCTCAACAATACATACCTCTGTGTGACCATTGATGGAAATGATAGTCAGTCCTCTTCTTTTTCCAACCCTTCAAGTCAGTCTCTTCAAGTCTTCTTCTTCAGTGCATTCCACTAGTGAGCCCATTCATGGCTCTGATACCATGTTCATTTTCATGGATGCAGAAAAGATAGCAACCCAAAGTGAAGCAACATGCTTCCTCTCTCCATTCTTCTCATATTCATTCAACACACACTTTAGTGCATATACAACCTAAGATCATAAAGACTATTCACACTAGAAGTAGAACCGCCGACTTATTTAATGTACCTAACTGATCTAGCCAGACTAGCTGTGTCGGTCAAACACACATGAAAGAGCTTGATATTCTAACACAATCCAAATATTAGAAGAGCCCTCTGTAATCCACCATGAATCCATCCTAAAGCTTGAAAAGTCCATAAGATCAACCCATATAAGCTCAAATATGATTGAATCCATGAGGAATCAATGCCCCGAGCTTGCTTGAATACTTGAATGTCAAAGATTCAAGATTCTTGAAGAAAAGCCCTAAAATAATCCTTAAATATGAGCTTCAAGATCCTCAATAGACTGAAATCATTGCAATGCCTTCAATCTTGCTTCAAAATGATGGTAGAGAGACTTTGGAGGTTAGGAAGAGCCACAGATTGAAGAAATTGAAGCTTTCCTGAAGCTTGGCTTCCCTATTGTGTATTAGGATTTTTTAGAGAAAAGATAAAGATCAGTGACTTCCAAGGATTATTCATGCTAAATATAATGCCAATTAATAGTTCTATGGTTCTGTAGGCAGATGATTGTTGCTTGTTGTAGACTATGGTCTATGAGCAGAAAATCAACACATTTTTTGGGTTGTTTCATGGTCCCAATGCTTCATCAGTTTTCACTCAATGATACTTTATCTAATGCTCAAGAGTTGAAGAATCATTGTCCCATAGTTAGATATGAAGAAAATATAATTGGAGAGCAGGATGTTACATTTCTTGGCAACCACCATCGAAGCTTCAGCCAAAATCTTGAAAGAGAAGGAGAAGAAAGCTTTACTCCAAAAAGTAACTGAGGTTAAGTCTCCTCCTAGTCCAATCAGTACCTATTTTAGTAAATACCTCTAAAATTTGCATGAAATCTTGATGAGAGCTGCTATTTTGTCCATCCAACACCATATTTGTCCCAAAGATCTCTAGATTTAATATTCTTTTAACTATGGATGTCTTGTAAGTCACTCCTAGTCACTGTCCATGTCTTGTACATGTAGTACTTGTCTAAAATTGGTAATAATTATGAAAATTTGGACTGAATGTGAAGAAAAGAGGAGAAAAATGGATCAAAGACCAATGCTTTGATACCACCTGATAAGGAGTGGACTGGAGAGAGAGAAAGAGAAGAGAAAAGACTATAGAAGAGAGAGGAGTGGAGAAGAGAGAGAAAGAGAGTCATGAGGAGATAGAAATACTAGAAAAGGAGAGAGAAAGACAGAAAGAGATGAGAAGCCATAGAAGCTGTGAGCAGGGTGATGAGGAAAAAGAGAGTAATGTATTAATGTTTCACAGATGTGAAAAATTACATGTCTCTCTCTCTTATATCTATGTCAGTGTGACATGGTATTACTATTATTTCTACACTAAGCGTATCTTCTTCCTAGCTTCTTACAACAATTAAGACTATATTTAGGACTAATCGTGGACTATATCATTTTCTAGTGATGTCTTTTGGGCTTATAAATGCTTTAGCTATCTTCCAAAGTCTGATGAACAAGTTTTTACAATCTTTCCTCTTCCAGTTTGTCCTAGTCTTCTTTGATGACATATTGATTTATAACAAGACTATATAGGACCATTTATCACATGTGAAGAAATTTTTTGATGTATTGAGACATCATAAACTCTTTATTAAGGAGAAGAAGTGCTATTTCATGCAGGTTGAGATGGAGTACTTAGACTATATTGTTAGTGAAAAATGGATACAGGCTGACCCTAAGAAGGTGTAGTGTGCTAAAGATTGGTGAACACCTACCAGCACTACTTCACTTAGAGGGTTTCTTAGTCTATTGCCACTTTATCATTGCTGATTCATTAAGCATTATGTGTCTATTGTAGCTCCTTTGACTACCAGGTTGAATAAGGAAACTTTCTTTTGCAATGTATTTGTAGATAGTAGCTTCAACCAGTTAAAGGAATTCCTTATTTTTGCTCCTATTCTAGCATGTTTCGATTTTTCGAAAGAGTTTACTATACAGTGTGATGCCAGTGGATGTGGCATAGGGGTTGTTTTATTATATGAGCATGAAGCTATTGACTTTGAAATTCACAAGCTTACAGATAGTAAAATATCTATGAATATCTATGACTAAGAGATATTGACTATCTCACATGCTATAAATAAGTGGTACCATTACTTGTATGGCAACCTGTTTAGAGTTCAAAGTGATCATAGGATCATAAAGTATTTCTTCATTCATTCCAATCTCACTCTTAAGCAGTGTATATGGGTAGCTACTTTGTAAAATTATGGTTCTGATATCACTCATCCGAGGGACAAAGACAATATGGTAGTAGTTAGTTCTCTTTTTTGCATGTGGGCATGCAAAGTTTCAACTCTATGATCGAGCTACATAGTGACTAGATTGAAAATTTACAGTAAGCTTATCTTTTGAATGATGAGATCAACCATATTTCTCAAAAATTATAGCAAGGTATTATGGAGAAAAAATCACAATATCAGCTTAAAAATGACCTAATATGGTTAAATGGCAAGATTGTTATTTCCTCTACTTCTTTTTTTGCACGAAAAATTATAGAGGAGTTGTGTTTTTCATCTTTTGTTGGACATTTTGGAGGTTTTACAACCTACAATAAGATTTAAAAAAGCCTTTTATTAAAAAGGACTATGGAAAGATTAAGGATTTTGTTATGAATGTATGCCCTATCAGTAGAATAAGGATAGCACCCATAAGGCAGGTGGTTTGTTGTAGTCACTACCTATTCCTAAGGGTAAGTGGACACACATTACCATGGACTTCATTATTGGTTTACCTACTACCAAAAGGGGATGGAATGTTATCTATATGGCAGTGGATAGACTTGCCAAGGCACTCCACTTTATTTCTACCAAGATATAGTTCACTGTTTCACAGGTAGCTAATCAATTTATGGAGTAGATCTTTAGATTACATGGATTATTATCACATGTGATTATACATGATAGAGATTCAAAGTTCATGAGTAACTTTTGTCAAGAAATATTCAATTCGATGGGTACTCATTGGCTCCTTCTATAGCATATCATCCCACAAACTAATAGTTGGATAGAAAGGGTAAATAAGTGGTTGGAGACTTACCTTTGCCATTTCTGTCATGATGTGTAATATTTGTGGCATTCTTGGTTGCATTTAGTTGAGTTTGCCTATTATAACTTCACTCATGCTAGTAGTGGAGTCTCACCCTTTGAGGCTATGTATGATTATAAGGTGCCCTTATCCATAGTCATTTTCAATGAGAAAATCAATCCTCATGGAAAAAAAAATTGAAAAAAATGCACACCCTTCTTCAGTAGTATAAGATGAATCTTAGGAAGATTGAAGATCAAACGAAGATGTATGTAAATGAGAAGAAGTGACCTTTAGAGTTCCAAGAAGGAGAATTAGTTTTGTTGAAAGTTCCCAAGTCTCGTTACTCTACCTTAAAGGATGGATCCAGTAACAAGCTTGCTCACAAGATTTATGGACCCTACAAAATCATGAAGCGCATTGGAGACTTGGCATATAGATTAGAGCTACTCTCTTCCACTAATGTTTATAATGTATTCCATGTCAGTTAGCTTAAGTCCTTTTATGGTACTCTTGTAGATACAATTGATGAGTTGCCACTTATAGATGAAGAAGATCTTCTTCAGTACATCCTTGAGGCGATCATACATCAGCATGAGAAGAAGGTTCACTCTCATTGTATCATTGAATATTTGATTAGATGGAGAGCTTTACAACATGAAGAAGCTTCTTAGAGGCCTAAATCTATATTAGATGAGTTTTCTTATCTATGAGATGCATTTGTGGGCTAAAGGATAACTATAGTGAAGCTAGTTATGGAGTAGATAGGGTTCTAACAGTAGTCTATTAAAGAACAGTTTTTATTTTGCCAAATTTTTAGAAATATTCCATCTACATACTTCAAAGTACTCTTCAAAAGCTATGTTTTGATATGTGATACACTTCATTTTGGATACTTCTACCAGAAGTTATGGTTGATTTTGTTTAATAGGTTCAATTTTTTACAACAAGTTGTCCTCTCATTTTTTAGTTTATTTCTTGAAGACTTAAAAGCTCCAAACTCTTTTGAAGACATTGGGATCGTGTATACAATTGAGGCTTATCTTCACGTCTTCATTTTAGTCAATACATCTCCAATCTTTCATTCATTTCCATACTTTGTATAGCTAAAAACAAAAGTAGTACTTTGTTTTATTTTTGTGGACAAAAATCCTTGGGAAGGGATGGACTGTAAGAAGTTGGGAAGAAGATATATTTTAGTGTAGAATTATTAATAATACCTTATTACACTAACATAGGTATAAAATGGATGAAATATGTAAATTTTCACATCTTTTGAACATTAATACATTTATTGCCTCTTATCTCACCTTGTTGTTCATAGATTCTATGGCTTCTCTCTCTTCTTTCCTAGCTTTCTAATCTTTCTCTCTCCTCACTCCTCTTCTTTCTCTCACCTCTTAGTTCTCTCCTTGACATATTGATGATGGTGAACTATTAGCCCATTGTATAGGCTCTCCTTCATCATGAGATAAGTAACTTCCACATATTAGAGAAGTGTATATTTGTAACGTACTTATCAGAGTATTAGTACACTTATCAGATATAATAACATACTCATAGCCAATTGCATAAGCTCTCTTACATCACCTTGAGGGTCATCCCATCCACTCCTCCATGGGTTGTTGATCTAGCTATCGATAGTTCCTCTCTCGTATCACAATGTGAAGATCATCATATGATGTTGACCTACATGGTGTTGCAACTAGTGGAATAGCTCTAAGCCCACAACTTGGCATCCATCATGGGGCACTCCAATTGGAAGATGAAGTACAGCTAACTCAGCATAATGAAGGCTCATGTGATGGACAAATTCGAGCATAAGAGCTGCTACTACCTGCCTAATTGCTATGCCATGCCTACTAACAGAAACATGGTTGCCATCCTCATAGACATTTGTGGCTTCCTATCGTTTCATGGATATCAACACGACCTTCTTGTTTGATGGACAAATTCAAGCATAAGAGCTGCTACTACCTGCCTGATTGCTACGCCATGCCTCCTAACACAAACATGGTCGCCATCCTCACAGTCATTTGTGATTGAAAATTGGCCATTCACACATCAAAAGCAAGATTGAGGAGATTTGTTCACAGCGTGTCTATGGCTTGAATTAGCGTGCGATCTACTGTGAAAGAAAAGAGGCATCGTCTCCATGTCGGAGCTCTGGGAGCACGGAGTGCAGACCAGTTTGGCGGGCGCTCCCAGAGCTCTGAATTGGCGATGACCATTTTTATCATGTTCAGGGTTTAAAGGATCTCAAAGATGATGTACTTGTTTGAGGGTCGATGGTCGATTGAAAGATGGTCTCCATGTTCGATCAACGTTCGCACGGAAGCTTGATTGAGGTTCGCGATGGAAGTTTGATTAATGCTCATCAATAGTGCATGGACTTGTGCCACCCTGCGATGGAAGTTTGCATGGACTCATGCCGCTCCATTTAGCATGCCGTCGCTCGTCGGTCCAAATGGATCCTCGCCGACAGCACTAGCGACGTTGCTTGCCGCTGCATCAATCGCCTCCCTTCGTTGGATGACGTAATTCCTTCTCCTATCGATCCCTCTGATCAGGCGCACTTCGTCCCTTCTCCTCTTCCTCTACTCCCGAAGCAGAAGAACGATGACGATCCCATACAGTACTACCACAGATATACTACTGCAAATCTGATTCTGCTGAACCTTCTACCCATACAATAATAGTAACAGTATTGTCAAGGCTAATCTGATTCTGTTGAACCTTCTACTCATCATCGGCCCCCATCCACATCGATGACTCCCAAAGCATGATCCATGTTTGTAGGTCAATTGACTCGAGTGTACACCGGGGTGCTGGCTGGTGCAACCCCATCATTTGGTCGGTAAGCGGAGTCTTCTCGGGGACACGATCCTAAAGGAAGTAGTGAGAGCAAGATAGTGACTAAAGAGGACATCACATATTATCTAGTGATACAGGGTTCCACCTTTGAGCCTGATTAGGCACCCAGCTCAAAAATAAAAACAAAAACATTCAATGCTTCACCTTTGATTAGCACATATACAAGTTAAATAACTTTGGAGGCAAGTGTGTCAAAGAGAGAGAGAGAATCACGTGCATCAATGTCTAGGTTCTCAACACGTCCCTCTCCAGGTATTTGTTTAAAGGGGAAGATATTTAATCAATTGTATGAAGTCTTGTTTTATATGGAGTGGAAGTTAAGGGGAAGCTAGAGAGAGAGAGAGAGAGAGAGAGAGAGAGAGAGAGAGAGAGAGGGTAAAAAAGATGTGAGAGTACATGTGTGATGAGGTGAGGAGGTTGAGAGAGAGAGAAGGGGGGGGGGGGATATAGATATTAAGAGAGAAAGAGGGAGAGAGAGAGAGTTACTAACTAAGAGAATAAGGTATTTAAGGAATAAAGAGGGGCCAAGGAGAATGTACTTAAATGATGAGGTGGTTATAATGGTTTGTCTTATCTATGTGCCAAGGTAAGAGCATTTGTTCTACAATGTCATATTATGTGAGATTCTTAGACTCACTCTTGGTTCAAATCTACTGCACTACGCAAAAACTAATTATGATAATCATGTGTGAGATGAAGGAGGACTTTGTGAGCCAGGTCTTATTTTAAGAGTGGTTAAAATCTGTAAGACAGTAATGTAAACATTCACATGTTGATTTTTATGGATTTGGTAGATGAGGCAAGGGCAAATTGATTGGCCATTATGATTGTCTTCAATGGAGGCCCAGAAAATGTGATGGATGGGAGAGTGAGGTCATGCTTGTTTCACTCAAAGAAAAGCCTATAGCAACATAACATGAAGTTTGTGAAGAAAGAAAAGCAATAAAAGCACCTCTCTATTTGTGAGCATGGGATGATTCCATAGAAGGCAACCTGACAGAATCAAAAGGAGAAGTATCAATTGTAGAACATAAAAGTGATTAGAAGGATCTTCATATCTAGCTTCATAATTGCAAATCATCATACCATGTACCATGACCACCAACTTTGTATGCAACCTTGTCAACATGATAGCATATTATCCTCCTCTTGAACCATCACCACATGCTTATTCACTTGAACTATATCTCCATCTGTCTTGATTGATTTTTAAGCTTTGATGTGATGTATTGCCCTTGTTCTTCCTTTTCCCTTTAGCACTCTTAAAGGAGAACATACATGCATATGGTTGGATATTCTATGGGACATATATTGAGTTATGATTAGAATGAGTCAAGTTAAGGTCTATTTATATTGAGATAAGAATTTATATATGCCTAATTCTGAGCTGAGGGTCTTGGGTTAAAGTCTATGAATACAATTATGGATTGTATGGCCATGTCAGGTTCTTTGCTAACTAAGTTATATGAATGATCAAGATTCATTATTCTCCTAAGAGCCATTGCCAGAAGAGGAGTTGAGTTATAGGCTAGATGCCTAGAGTTTGTTTGATGTGTATTGAGTTTCTTGCAAGACTTGATAGGGTGACTACTCCGGTATTCTCCTAGCATTTCTATCTAATTTTTCATATATTACAACCCATCTTCTTTTATTCCATATGTACCAGCACCTACCTTGCTCTGACACATCATGAGACCCCATGCCTTCTAACCATCAAGCATGCAATGCCCCGACAACATGGTAGGGGAGAAAGAAGATAGGAAATTTCCAGCCATTTTTCAAAAATTCTTTCTTTTGTATGTAGAAAGTGCATTGGAGATCAAAGTGTCCCAAAGCCCAAGCATATGATGCCTAGAGAAGACAAGGGCAAGGATTGACATCCACATCTAGAGCCAACATAGTGGAAATAAGGAGCTAACTGAGCCACATGTCAATGTGGTAACTCGGTCTAGAAAAACTTATAAGGAAGAAACATCAAAACCTATGGGCGCTTTGTGGGTAGAGGAAGAGAGTCCGCCATCAAGTAGCTAAATGGATAGTAGGCAAATTGGCCATGATAAAATATCCACAGTCAAATTCTAGTCCAAACATTCAACCTAGGAGATGGTCTAGAAATTCATGGGTGGCAATGAATCCTCCACAAAAAAAAGATGGTTGGGATGATAAAACCTCTAGTGGAGTGAATGAAGCTACACTACGATAAACTATCCACATTATAGCTAGCATCGGGATGTACAAACCCCATTGGTTGAAGGAGTAAAACCACGTGTGAAGTTAAACCTACACCCAAGTTCAAGATGGAATTATCAAACCTAGAGAATGGCCATGGGCTCAAACACTGCAAAGTCTAAAAAATGTCTAGGAACTACCAACCCCAAAGCAAGATAAAGCCAAGCAAGTTACAAAGAATGATCCACAACCTAATAGTGTCACCAACGTTTTATCCCCAAAGGCAAGAATCCCACACACTACAATGATTAATTTGCAGTTTAAAAATAAAAAATCCTCTTCTAGAATAGCACTAAACAAGCATCTAGGTGTTCATCGGAATCGAGAAAGGTAGGCATCCAAAGGTTTATCTTGGAAAAAATAAGAGTAATAGTAATACATTGAAAGCTGATCTCGGTAAGGAGCAGGGAAAGAATTTAGAAGCTCATCTCAAATAAAAGCATGATAAGACCTAGAAGCTAATCCCCAAGATGGTAAGAGTTAGAAGTTTGATTTTCATCCCACAACAATAGAAGGGGACATGCCAAGAGTTGTGATTATTCCAAAGTCAACCAAATGGGAACTTGTTAATATCACTATTCCATCAGGAGAAATTTTAAATCTTGTATCACCTTTCAAGGACCACCTACTACTAAATTTTATCCAACTAGATCGACTAGTATTACTTGAGCCCCAAGTAGTAGCTAGGGCTACAACTGCTCTAAAGAAGATAATTTGAAGGGTCCAATAGGAGCTAGTACCACCACACCCATTATCTAATCTGATAATTTTAGCACTCCCTATTCGGTGCAAGGACAGAATCATCCAAAACATCTTGCTCCATGATGGATCTAGTGTCAACATCATCACCTTGGAATCTTGTAAGGAATTTGGATTGATGGATTGGGATTCAACCCCATTTCTAGTAAGAATGGCAAATCAACAAAGGTGAGACCGCTTGGCATTATCTGCTTATGTGCTTTTGAAATTGCTACCATTCCCTTCTTAGTTTATGTAGGTGTTTGAATATGGAGCATGCAAGCTTGGATTATCACCCCTTGTTGGAAATATCGTGGCTTTGCCAAGCAGAAGTAACACACAATTGGGATCAAGACAAACTCACTATTCACCAGAATCAACACAAAGAAAATGTATTCGTGCAAAAGGCTTCCCCTCCCTCACAACAATGAAAACTAGACATGGAAGAAACCGTCAACATGGTGGAAGGATGGAGTGATGATGAGAAAGAGGAGGTTCTAAAGACCAATGCAAATTTATAGCCATGGTGCCCTAGTTGATGTTTGTAGATCTGTGAAGAACATGTATAGTCACAAAGTCTACTAGATAAGCAACCAGAGAAGGAGGATGAGAGCCAAACTCTCAAGGTTTCCAGAGTTTGAAATAGAAGATGAAGAGGATGAAGACATTGCAGAAGTTGAGATAGCAAAAGTATTAAGAAAAGAGAGAAATTTTGAAGTTTAGATGTAGAAAGTCAAGAGAGTATCTAAAAAAGTATTCTTCTCTCCTTCTGCTCTTCCTATTGCTTGGGCAAATGTGTTCTATGACCACCTCTTTATAGAGGCAAAATGGCTTGGTCCATTGTCTAGTCAATACTAAATCAATGAAGGTAATTTGCATCCAAAATTTTTCTTTCCTCTTTCCCTCGCTTGCGATCATCAACCCAGTTGGATAGCTTCCATTGCCGCTTGCGTCACAAACTTTGTCTGTGCTAGTCTCAACATAAGATTGATGCCTCACAAGAGCCCAACCCTAAACCTCTCTAGGAATCGATGATAAAGAGCTCAAAAGACCAAGTGCTCCAAAAAGCAGATCAACTAGATCAAAACCCTACCAAGTCGGAACCACAACATAATCAATAGCCCTAGGAAATCCCTCCCCCCAACTCACCCAAGAAGTCCACTTTGACTAGTATCCTCTCCTCCAAACTTGCCCTCCTCAAATCTCAAGGAGAAAAGTACCATCGGGAGGAAGCACCCTCCCAAGTTAACAAGGGCACTACGATTGCTCCAACAAAACTACTCTAGATGGCACCTCCAGTGTTGCGAATTAATCTTTTACTCTTTCTTCCTAACAACTCATCCTCATCCCTTAGCAATTTACCTAGAAAATGGCATACTATTCCCTCAACTTTGTTAATGGGGTATCGACTTGACAATAGCGCCAACATCAAGAGCTCACCAGCCAAGTGGCCTGCCTTAAGTGGACCAATTCCACCTTCTTCAAATAGCTTTGACATAAGAACATCACCCTCCACAAACACTAGCAAAGACTAAATGTATGCCAACAAGCGTAGTTTGCTTTGCAAATGACATCTAGAATAGAGCACAATAGGTGGAGCAGAAAATTTTCTTCCTTCATGTACGTGCAACAAGCATGGAGCAATTGGATGGTTCAACCCTACTCAATCTAGAGACCATTGAGGAACTCCATTAGGATTATGAGAAGGAGTGACTCAACCACTAGAAAAAGGTAAAGCTTAAACTCTAGCCCACCATGTCACATTTGTGCTTTAAGCTTCCCCTTGATAAACTAAATGAACCCGATCTCATTCACACTCTGCTTCAAGCTTTGGTGCCACAGTCAAACTTATGGCCCTATTCCACATTCAAATGCCCACTCTCCAAAGCCTCTTAGATTAGTTTCCTAGGGATAAAGGGACAGTAGCAAAGTATCTCATGCCCTTACCTCTAGGGAAAGGGAAGTAGATTGCCAAGGAAGAGCTGGTCACCACTATAAGCGATGAAGATGTGTAACCAAAGGCTTTAGCACTAGACTTCTTTGACTTCTTCATCATTGGTACTAGTTCCATAGATTTGAAGTGGCAGATGATGGTGAAGAACTGCAAAGTGTTGGAGTAGCAAAATACTAAGGCAAAGAAGCAAATTAAAGTCTTGCAATGTGTAGTGCTAGATCTAAATTAAGACTCAAAGATAGAATTTGACATTCTCTAGCAGTAGTATATTGTAGAGAAAGAGCAGATCAAGGTGGCATAAGGAATGAATGAGGCTCACATTTCCTATTCTGGTCAAGATTCAGCCAACCCATAGTTTCCTCTCCACCAAAACTTCCCCATAGCGCTTTTCTCCAATCATGGGCAAAGCTAGGAAAGAAAAACTTAAGGATCCGGGAGAAATCCTCAAATCCTCAAAATCCAAGTAAGGATTAGGGAGTTGAGGATCCTAAACCTAATGATTCACTCTCCAAAGACCCCTCACTCCCAATCAAGATACCATGAAGTTGGCAAACACTATCTAGCTCTGGGCCCACCTTGCTAATTTTGAAACCTTGTCCTTGAAACACTGGTATCGTATCCATGCTATCATTGTCGAACAGGTGCCGGGGGGGGGGAGGAAGCTAACGACGCGGCGGAGGAGATGGAGACAATGATGAGAGAGAAGGTGATGATGATATGGACGATAACCATGATGATGGTCATAATGATGAGGAGGATCACGATAATGACGATGAAGTAGAAGATGGAGATGATGATGCTCCTGCTGCCATGTAGAATAGGTGGTGAAGATGCCACTACCACTCCACCTCCTCTCAATGTTCCCCCCCGCCCAATAATAACCCCTTCCACCAATATATAAACCCCCCCCCTCCCCCATCATAAGGAAAGGGGGCAACACTACTTCCTTTCTTCCTCCCCCCTTGCTAGAGAGAGAGAGAGAGAGAGAGAGAGAGAGAGAGACAGAGAGAAGAAGAAGAGAGGTGAGAAGGGAGAGTGACAATAATAATAAGAAGAAGAAGAAGAGAGAGAGAGAGAGAGAGAGAGAAAGAGAGAGAGAGAGAGGGGGAGAGATGGAGCGAGACTGTCTAAAGGATCTCCTTCTTGGGTGTCCACACGCGTCCTTTCTTTCCCCATTGCGGTGAACCCATACCCCGTTTTTGCAGCATTATCCCTTAATCGCAAGCTCATTTCACTCCCCAATTCGCCCTCGCTAATCAAGTACAAGGTGTGGAAGTCTCGTGCAATTTGCAAGATGAAGATTGAGAATGGCTCCCAAGTGAAAAATGTCACGCACGGATGGAAATCCCTCACTGAGCAACAAAGCATCGGGTGAGGGCATCAATGCCAATCCAAGTGCAATACTAGTTATAAGTAATGAATTTCAAAATTAATAAGATGCTTGATTTCATTCATGCATGAGATGCATTAGACCCATACTAAGCTGCATAGGAAGGGATTATTGAAAATGATAAATTCATCGTAAACATTTGAAAGATAGAGTTTGCAAAGTTCATGTGTCGAGGGTAGTTAGCTACACCTAGTTGCTATGTGATAAGTCCATACATAGAGTAAGCAACATATAAAATCCTAAATTATTAAGCATCAATAAGTATTTGATTAATCTTTACCTAGGAGAATATTGTTAAGGTTCGACGATGCACATAGATGGTACATGCATGCATGGGAAAGAGTATATGAAGCGTACGTCAATGGTACATGAAATGATCTAGCATTAAAAAGATTTGCATCCATCCTATGAAGGTTTCACATAAAATAACGGTCAAGGAGTTTACCTTGTACTGCCAAATCATGAGTTGATTACAACTCGCACAATAATTTGGGGTACATTAGAAGATAGTCTTTCTTCATTACAAATTTGTCTCACATTCCTTGCCTTCAGAGAAAGGAAGATAAGGTCAAGTTAAAAGTTTTTCATAGTATTGCACCAGGGAAAGACTAAAAGATAAAAGCCACTTGGAGAAGAGGCATAAAAGCTTTTGCTAGATTGATTATCCCACATTAAAATGATAAGACTTACATCCTGTATAGTGTTTGAAACCTTAGCATATGCCTTAGCCGGAAGAAGAGAGTGTTAAGTAAATTTTAAGTAGAATCACTCTTTGTTCCCAAGGGGGAGAGCAAATCTCGAGGGATTCACTATAGATTTTGTATGGTATCACGTGAGTGTGAGGGAGGGGGTTTTTTGGAAGGGGACACTTAAGCATATATATTAGAGGTAGACCGCTTTTAATTTCCTATATTGAACTTAAATTTAAGGAGGGGATAGAGGGAAAGAAGAAGGAGGGGGGAGGGATGCATTTGATCACCTCTCTCCATAGATTGGTTTCTCCATGGCATACAAGAGACCTTGACAAGTAAGGTTAAAAGCCTGAACCCTCACATAGTAGGGTTATTGAACCTAAGGTCTCTAACAAAAAAAAACATTAGCAAACTGTGATATGACCATTTTGATACTTTTAATTGCTTAGGATAATTCCAACTTTAAAAAAGAATGTTAGTATATGTTCTATGAAGACTTACATTTAAGAAAGGGGATACATAAAAAGTCATACATGTGTATATCTTATAAGCTTAAATAGGGGGATATATTAGTCTTACAAGCTTCATAAATAGGGGTTTTTCTAGAAGTCCTTGCACGCAGGTGACATGTCTTATTTACTATGAGGGAATCCCCCGTGGACCAAATATGCCATGAAAATGTTATCACAACTTTTATTGCATTGTTTGGAAGAAATACAATTGCTTTTTGGTTGATCAAACAACACCCTAAATGCTTTTACATTCAATTGAATATTGCATTCTGGTTTGGATGATTATTTCAAGTGCTTGTGATTGATGTGAAAGGGATGAGAGGATCGAAAGACCATGCACGAGCTATGGCGGAGAGCAAGAGCAAGAAAAGAGAGAGAGAGAGACAAATGGGAACTCCAACAGTCACAATGTGTGACCGGGCCTTTCTTTATTCACCAGTCACTGAAAGAATAAAGAATAAGTGTAACGGTGACGGGCGCCTGCCACCTGTAGTGTGTAGTGGCGGGTACTATCAGTGTAGTAATACACGGGGTGGCACGGCGAAAGCGCCTTTACCCCAACAACCTCCCACTTAAAGGCGAATTTGCCCCAGTGAGAGAGAAAAGAAAAGAAAAGACAGTACAAATGTACATAGGTACAAGGGATGAGGAAAGGCAACATCTCATCCGACGCCCATTAATCTCCTAAGGAAGGCAAAGCACTCAGTAGTGAGGCTTTTTGTGAGCAAATCTGCAGGATTGATGTCAATGGAGATCTTGACAAGGTCAACAGACCTGTCTTCCACGACACCCTGAATAAAGTGATATCTCACCTCAATATTTTTCGTCTTCGCATGGAAGACGAGATTCTTAGCCAACTGAATGGCACTCATAGAATCCCAATGCAGTGTAGGAACAACATCAATCCCAAGGTCAAAAACAAGATGACCTAGCTAGATAGCCTCCTTGCAAGCCTCAGTGGGCTACAACATACTTGGCCTTAATGGTAGACAAAGTCGTACACTTCTACACCCTGGACATCCAAGAAACAGCCCCTCCAGCATAAGTGAACACATAGCCAGAAGTGGACTTCCTACTATCTGCATGTCCTACATAGTCGGAGTCAATGTAACCCACGACCCCTGTATCCTGGCTGCCATAGTATATAGAAATATCTGCAGTGCCCTTCAGGTACCTCATGATATCTTTCACGGCATCCCAATGTTGCCAGGTGTAGCCATATAAGGCGCCACAACACCAACTACATGCGCAATATCTGGACGAGTGGCTATCATGGCATACATGAGACTACCCACTGCTGATGCATAAGGGATCTTGGCCATCTCGGCCCTCTGCTCATCTGTCTGCAGACAATTGGCCTATGAAACCCTCACATGAGAAGGCAAAGGACAGCTTGCAGGCTTTATGTCCTGCATGCGGAAGCGCTCAAGGACTTTATGGATGTACTCCCATTGTGAGAGATACAAAAGCCCCTGATGCCTATCACGCTTAATGCGTATCCCAAGAAAATGTGAAGCATGTCCCAGATCCTTCATCTCAAAGCTCTTCTTGAGCTGAGCTTTCAGAGCATCAAGCTCTGCATGAGCTTTCCCTGCTATCAGCATGTCATCAACATAGAGAACCAAAATCAGTAAACTGCCATCACGGGCTTTCTTCTGTAAAGACACGGATCCATAGCACTCCTGCTGTAGCCCTGTGACTGCATAAAGGCATCAATCTTATGATACCATTCCCTAGGTGCCTGCTTCAAGCCATAAAGACTCTTCTTCAATTTGCACACTAGGTGCTCCATGCCATGTTCTGCAAAGCCCTTAGGCTGCTCTATATAGATCTCGTGATGCAAATCCCCATGCAAGAATGCAGTCTTAACATTCATTTGATAAAGATCCAAGTCAAGTTGCACGACCAAGGACAAGACCAAGCGTAGGGTAGTCATCTTGATGATAGGAGATAAGACATCATCAAAGTCAACTCCATGCTCCTGCTTAAAACCCTTAGCTACAAGTCTAGCCTTATAGGCCAGCTTGGGGTGCCTAGGGGTACTTTTCAGCTTGTACACCCATTTTCATGGCAAAGCCTTTTTTCCCTTAGGCAAGGCAACAAGATCCCAAGTCATATTCCTATGCAAGGAGTCCATCTTAGACTGCATAGGCCTCTCCCAGGAGTGACTGTCACCCCTACGCATAGCCTCATCATAGGTGAGAGGCTCTCCTACATCCGTCAACAAGACATACTGCATAGAGGGCTCATAGCAATCAGGTGGACGTCTATCTCTAGTAGATCGTCTCACCATAAGCTCTGTTGCCTGCCCAACTGCCTATTCAACACCTTGGTCCTGTGTAGGAACTGCTGCAAGCTGTACTATTGGCTGTGCTGGAGCCTGAGGCTCCTCTTGAAAGATCACTCTGTGGATCTCAACCACTTCTCAGGCTGCTTATGCATTTTGTGTTCATGGAAAACTACATCATGGTTGCATACTATTTTCCGCACTTGCGGATCCCATAGGTGATAGCCCATCTCTCTTGAATCACCATAGCCAAGAAAGATGCCTTTAATGCTCTTTGGATCCAACTTGCTCCTCTTGTCCTTGGGCACATGGCAGAATGCCTCACGTCAAAAGACATGGAGATGCGCATAAGAGGGTGGCTTACCAGCCCAAACTTCCTCTGCAACCTGGAAATCCAAACCACTAGAAGGCAATTGGTTTATGACATGCACTACCGTACTAACTGCCTCAGCCCAAAAGCTCTGTGGTAGGCCTGCATGGCTAAGCATAGAGAATACACGCTCCTGAATAGTCCTGTTCATGCGCTCAGCCAAACCATTCTGGGGTGGGGTGTAAGGGGCCATCAATCAACTGACGCTTAATGCCCCTATCATCACACAACTGTTCAAAAGCACTCTCTATATCAGATAATTTCAGCTCAATAGTAGCAAGAGTACACAAGGCAGTACGAAAGACATCCCATGACTCTCCAAGAGTCCCAATAAAAAAGAGTGGGGTCACCTCATCGGGAAATGCGATACCCTGCGATGTCAGAATCTTCAAGATCACATGGAACTGGCTCAAATGAGCAGACATTGTCGCATTCTCCTTCATGCGCAGATCCATGAGCTGCTTGAGCCAATACATCTGACTAGCCGAGCTCTTCTTATCATAAAGATTCTTGATCTTTTCCCATAACTGCCATGCGGTCTATGCCTCATCCACTACATTGTAATGAACCTGCTCAGCCAGAGAGAGTATGATTGTGGACTTACAGTATGCATCCAAGTCAAACCAGTCATCATTGCTCATACCTACAGGCTGCTGCCCGCTCAATCGAAGTGACTTTACATGGTTCTTCTGCACCAAGACCTGCCAAATTTGGCTCTTCTAATAGCCATAGTTGGTACCATCCAACTTCATGATATTAAATATTGCATTATCAGTGGAAGACGAAGCCATAATGCAGGTTGTAAATGCAGAGACAGTTCAAAACTGCTTATTGTTTTCTGCTATAAACAGCCAAAAAACCACTAATCCAAGGTAAAATGACTGAGAAGTTGCTGCCCACCAAGTACGAGGTACAGTACACCAAATTAGGACATTTCAGCATGAAAAATACAGCTCAGTCCACCAATAAATGCTTGCTGTAATAAATTGCAGACCTGCAATAATGAGAGCAAACTGTCCCAAAACTGGATCCAAAGTCAACTAGACAGTGCTAGGTCCAAAGCCTGCATGAAAAGGACAAAGCAAAGCCAAATGACAGTGAAAATACATGAGCTTAACACCGAGACATGTCAAATAGCATCTGCCAGTAAGAGGCACACCCCCAGACAATCTAGGCAAGATGTACCTGCAACTACCAAAACTTGACACAAATAGGTGTCTGCCCAAAATGAAAGCGGATCCAAAGCAAGAGACTCAGCTCATAAGCAATCCGGAGACCAAGACATACATCAATGCAACATCTGCTCAAAGTTGTAAGCTGCTCCAAGACATGAACTGCTCAAAGTCGGTCATGCATACACTATGCTCCCACTGGCACAAACGGAGTACAGGCAAGCTAAAGAGCTCAAACAACCCAAGACAAAGTACCAGTGACAAGTGGCCAAGTCAATGCATCAGACGCGTCCAAGAGAGCATGACATACATGAAGTAACTACCGTAACAACCACTGAGCAAGACATAATCCCAATGGCAAGATCTCTCTCAAGTCAATACATCCAGTAGCAACCCAAAGTCAATATCCCTGTGAGTCGAAAGTGCTCAAAACATCCAAATTGGAGCTCCAAAATATCTGTCAAGCATGGACGAACTAAGAGGCATCAACCACAAACCAAAGCATGTAATGCATAGAGCTTATCCGTTAAGTACAGACAATAGGCATAAGCGGCCCAAATGCCAGTCAAGTCGACCAAACTGCAAATGACAAACCAATAACAACGGAGAAAATTCAATGCTCAAAAGCATTCCGGAATCACGATCATGAGTTCGAAGTCGATCCCCAAATTGTAATACATCATGGCATAACCCATAGCATGCATCCAGTATCGATAGAGAAGCAATACATGTGACAAATGAGCTTCAGCCCACTCATGTATAGCAGCTCTAAATAGTCTAAAACTATCAATTTCCAGCCCAACAACAATTCCAAATCATGGGCAAATCGAATGCATACATTTCTAAGACATTTGGGCATCAAGTAGGCCGCATACGGGCATCAAATAGCACAACCGGAATGGAGTGTAAGCAACAAATGCTAATGCCAATGTTGCTGCCCTATTTTTAGCCTGTTACGATAGTTTATGACAGTCCCAAATTTGAAGAAATCAGCCCCGAATGATCAAGACCAATGCCCAAAGCTTGAATGACATCAAACATGAAGTCGAATAGCCCTCTTGATCAAGGTAGAGAGCAAGAAGCAATGGCCAAGTGTGGAGCTGAAGTAGACGAGTGCTAACAGCCTGGAAAAATGGCACAATCTGCCCTGTTGGTGCTGAACTTGCTATCGCTCCATGTGGGCTGAAAGGGGGTGATGGGGGGCTCAAGAAGGGCCTATCAAAGGCCTATGACAAGCCTCTTTGAGCCTTGATAGGTGTAAGGCACAATATGAGGGGAATAAGCTTCAAGGGTTTGAAGCCATGGCTACCCTTGCTGTTTGCAATCTGTAGACTGAAATAAAACCCTGAAAGAATGATAAAAAATACCTCAGTACCAATGCCTTGAAGGTGCCTCAATAGGTCGGGAAGGTGCTCGGGAAGCCGGGGAGTGACGGGAGCTCGAGGAGATCGGATATGGTTGCTGGGATGGAAATCCAATGCAAGAAGGGAGTCGATGCGAAGCTAAGCAAGCCTTCAGAAGAGCTCGAGCAATCGGAAGCCAAGCTCTGATACCAGTTGAAAGGGATGAGAGGATTGAAAGACCATGCATAAGCTATGGCAGAGAGCAAGAGCAAGAAAAGAGAGAGAGAGACAAATGGGAACTCCAACAGTCACAATGTGTGACCGGGCTTTCCTTTATTCACTAGTCATTGAAAGAATAAAGAATAAGTGTAACGGTGACGGGCGCCCACCACCTATAGTGTGCAGTGGTGGGTAAGTGTGTAATACATGAGGTGGCACATCGGAGGCGCCTTTACCCCAACATGATGGTAAATTCATGGCAAAGGTCTCTGATGACAAGTTGCCATGGGGATAAATGAATGCTTTCTTGAAAAATGATATCAGGGCTGATTGTCTTAATTGTGTTTGATTCTTAATTGGATTAATTAAGGAAAGGATATTTTTGCGTAGGTGGATCATCTCCAAGGTCACACCATGTTTCAACCCAAGAAGGGCACTACTCGATTCACCGGCCAAAGGTCAGCTGAAGGTCGACGAGTGGTGAAAAGGCCAACCACGGAAGTTGTGTCTCACTCCTAGTTTTCTTAGGGTCCGCTGGACACCCCTTTCCTAGTCCAAAACGGAATTGAAGACTACCATGAGCCCAACGTTTATGGCGTTGGATGATCCTATTCTAGATAATGGATGGAAATTATAGTGCCATGTGATTTGGATCAGGTACTTCTGTTGAACAGAAAGGATACATAATTTCTTCTGTGTGGGTAGGAGACAAAGATTAACTAGAAGATAAGTTAAGGAACTTGTTTGTCAAAAGGATTGCTTGCTCTGTATTCATGTTAGTGCTATAAATTACATGAATGAATCTTGTTCCTAAAAGGGTTAATTAAGGAAGCTGATTTTAAATGTCACACATAAATGTGATAGGACCTAGGACCTAATTAGATAACTAAAGAATGCCTACTAAGGGAAGCGGGTGGGCGGAACTCCTGACAGATCTAGTAGGGTGCTCCCAGAGAACTGGGAGGCTTCTCACAAGCTTTTACGTCGTTTGACCTTTAGGTATTGTTAGGTTAGCACCCCGATTTATGCCATTTTAGGGGACTGGAATGAGACTATGCCCTACGGGCAGAGAGGTTGAGTAGCACATCCCTCTCATCTCCCATTCTCTTTGAATCAAGTGCGACATGGATTTGCTTTAACTTGGGTAACTTTGCGTAAAGTAGGACGTCCAGAACCCGACGCTAGAATGCTCTTAGGAGACCTTGACCATCAGGAACCCAAATTTCAAGTCGGTCCTAGTGGGTTTGGCCGTGAACGTTCTATTGCAAGGCAGACTCAAGAAACCCTAGTCAACAAACCCTATAACATTCCATGGGAGTGTCAGGCGGCATCGATTAGATTCGTCTCTCGATGGACCACTAAAAACATGCATGGACAGCCAATAGGCAGGCACGTTTCAGTTGGTATCAGAGAAAAACTTCATAACGATGCATGATTGATTAATATATGGTTCGTAGACATACCCTAAACAGAATAACCTAAATGGTATGGCTTGATTGTTAGGCACCTTCTGTACCCATGAATGCTAACATACAAGAGAAGAAATTCTTCTCAAGCAAATTAAGGCACCTGAGTTTGATGGAAAAGGGATAGACTTTGCATTGGAGGCGGAGATATGGATTGAGTCGATGAATGGTTATTTCTTTGCTATGGGAACTGCCTCTACCAATCAAGCATTGATAGGAAAACTTAAGTTAGTTAGCCAAGCTTAGATATGGTGGAAGCAATGGTGCAAAGATCAAGGTATTTCTGAAGTTGTTGTCACTTGGGCTCAACTAAAAGATGTTGTTGTACGCAGACGATACCTTCCAACAACCTACCAGACTTTTAGAATGAATGAATTCTTCAAGCTAAAGCAACTGGAATTAACCTTGGAAGCCTACTACTCAAAGTTTGTAACCCTACTAAAATATGTGCCATCTATGGATATTGTGCAACAAGTATCCAAATTTTACCATGGTGCTTAAACACTCCCTTGAACCACCATCTTGAAGCAATGTATCCAATGGACTTACAAGATGCATTACTTCGAGCAAAGCCAATCGTCCAAGAACTTAAACTTGCAAGGATTCTCGAGATCAGGGCAAGAAATGCCACATGTGCAGAGAGATAGGGCACATCCATAGGAGCCCTCCCTATCATCGATGTTTCCACTGCATTGAGCTAGGGCACATCCAAGTAGATTGCCTCCACTTAAGTCCAAAAGATGTGGATTCTCCAAGGAAATAAAGCTACACAAGTGCGTTCTTTGGATATATGGTGGAATTAGATGAAGATGAAGACCTAGAGCCCACTACACACTTCCAAGATGATTAACAATCCTAGAATTTCTATTGACATGTAATACAACTTATATTGAGAATAAATCCTACTCTTGTACCTACAGTTAATTGCTATAATATGAGTTGCACTACTGAAGTCATTACGAGTAGTAGCGCAGCAGAAGCATGGTGGGTCCTAACCCATAAGCCTTAAGCCCCATTAATGCTTGCCTTTCCCTGTTCTTTCGAGATGAGGACATCTCAAATTCTCTAAGGGAGAGAGGATGTAACATTCCCTGTTGTGGCCCATAAAACCCCCAACCCCCTTTTTTAATAGTTTTAATTGAATTTTTAAAATTTAATCATCCCCTTATCATCGTTGAACAGGTGGGGGGAAGGAAGCTGACCATGTGACAGAGGAAGATGGAGACGACGATGAGAGAGAAGGCAATGATGACATGGACAATAACTACAATGATGATCACGATGATGAGGAGGATCATGATAATGACAAAGATGATGATGAAGTAGAAGATGGTGACGATGATGCTCCCGCCGCCATGCAAAATAGGTGGTGGAGACTCCACCACCACTCCACCTCCTCTCCACGTTTCCTCCCCTCCCCCCCCCCCCAATAATAACCCCTACCACCAATATATAACCCCCCTCCCCCATCGTAACGAAAGGGGGCGGCACTACTTCCTTTTTTCCTCCCCCCCTTGCTGCACACACACACGCACGCACACACACGCATGCACGCACAGAGTGGGAGAAGAGAGAGAGAGGGGGAGAGAGAGAGAAAGAAAGAAAGAAGAAGAAGAAGAAGAAGAAGAAGAAGAAGAAGAGAGGTGAGAGAAGGGAGAGTGACAAGAAGAAGAAGAAGGAGAGAGAGAGAGAGAGAGAGAGAGAGAGAGAGAGAGAGAGAGAGAGAGAAAGAAAGAGAGAGAGCGAGGGAAAGAGACTATCTAAAGGATCTCTTTCTTGGGTGTCCACACACATCCTTTCTTTCCCCATTGCCATGAACCCATACCCCGTTTCTGCAAGATTATCCCTCAATCACAAGCTGATTTCACTCCCCAATTGGCCCCTGCTTGAGTACAAGGTGTAGAAGTCTTATGAAATTTGTGAGATGAAGATTGAGAATGGCTCCCAAGTGGAAAATATCATGCATGAATGGCAATCCCTCAATGAGCAACGGAGTCTCGGGCAAGGGCATCACTGCCAATCCAACTACAATACTAGTCGTAAGTAATGAATTTCCAAATTAATAAGATGCTTGATTTGATTCACGCATGAGATGCATAAGACCCATACTTACCGCACGGGAAGGGATTATTGAAAATGATAAATTCATACAAACATTTGAAAGATAGAGTTTGCAAAATGCATGTATCAAGGGAAGTTAGTTGCACCTAGTTGCTATGTGACAAATCCATACATAGCATAAGTAGCATATAAGATCCTAAAGTATTAAGCATCAATAAGTCTTCCATTAATCTTTACCTAGGGCAATATTGTTAAGGTTTGTTGATGCACATAGATGGTACATGCATGGGGAAAGAGTATATGATACATACGTCAATGGTACATGAAATGATCTAGCATTAAAAAGTATTGCGTCCATATTATGAAGGTTTTGCATAAAATAATGGTCAAGGAGTTTACCTTGTGTTGCCAAACCATGAGTTGATTACAACTCACACAATAATTTGGGGATTATTTTACATTGGAATATAGTCTTGTTTCGTTACAAATTTGTCTCACATTCCTTGCATTCGGAGAAAGGAAGATAAGGTCAAGTTAAAAGTTCTACATAGTATTGCACTAGGGAAAGACTAAAAGATAAAAGTCACTTAGAGAAGAGGCATAAAAGCTCTTTCCAGATTGATTATCCTGCATTAAAATGATAAGACTTACATCTTGTACAATGTTTGAAACCTTAGCATATGCCTTAGCTAGAAGAAGGGAGTGTTAAGTAAATTTTACATAGAATCACTCTTTGATCCCAAGGGGGAGAGCAAATATGCAATGGAAATATTATCGCAACTTTTATTGCATTGTTTGGAAGAAATACAATTGGTTGTTGGTTGATCAAACAACACCCTAAATGCTTTTACATTCAATTGATTGTTGCATTGTGGTTTGGATTATTATTCCAAGTGCTTCTGATTTATGGTAAATGCATGGCAAGGGTCTCTGATGACCAGTTGCCATGGGAATAAATAAATATTTTCTTGAAAATTGATATCAGGACTGATTGCCTTAATTGTGTTTGATTATTAATTGGATTACTTAAGAAAATGATATTTTTGCATGGTTGGATCATCTCCAAGGTCACATCACATTTCAACTCGAGAAGGGCATTGCTCGATTTCACTGGCCGAAGGTCGAGTGGTGAAAAGGCCAACCATGGAAGTTGTGTCTCACTCCTAGGTCGCTTGGGGTCAAGTGGAGCTCTAGACACCCCTTGCCTAGTCCAAAACAGAGTTGAAAACTTTCATAAGCCCAACATCTATGGCATTGGAAGATCCTATTCTAGATAATGGATGGAAATTATGGTGCCATGTGATTTGGACCATGTACTTCTGTTGGACAGAAGGGATACATAATTTCTCCTAGATATAGACAAGAGACAAAGATTAATTGGAAGATAAATTAAGGAACTTGTTTGTTGAAAGGAATGCTTGCTCTGTATTTGTGTCAGTGCTATAAATTATGCAAACGAACCGTGTTCCCTGAAAGGGTTAATTAAGGAAGTAGATTTTAAATGCCACACATAAATGTGATAGGACCTAATAGAGATAACTAAAGAATGCCTGTTGAGGGAAGCGGGTGGGCGAAACCCTTGATGGGGGTGGTCCTAGAGAAGTGGGAGGCTTCTCACAAGGTTTTACCATCATTCAACCTTTAGGTATTATTAGGTTAGAACTCGGATTCATACTGATTTAGGGGACTGGAATGGGACTATGCCCTATGTGCAGAGAGGTTGAGCGGCACATCCCTCTCATTTCCCATTCTCTTTGAACCAAGTGCGACATGGATGTGCTTCAACTTGGGTATCTTTGCGTAAAGTAGGATGTCCAAAACCCAACACTAGCATGCAGTTAGGAGACCTTGACGATTATTCTTGATTATTCCAATGTACTATAGAGAGAGAGAGAATGAGAGAGAGAAATAGCTAAATTTTCATGTAAAACAAGGTATCTATGAGTGAGAGATTATGAGAGAGACTATGAAGACTATGAAGCTATTGAAGTTGAAATCTATGTGATGATTTTCATCTAAGGTGGAGTATTTCTTTATGCTCTATTGTTCTTTTGATGAAGAATATAAAGAATATGTTGAAGTTTTGTTCTAATAGATTTGTTATCACAGCACGTAAGGTTGAAGGTCACCATAGGGGTTTGGCAAGAAAATTTGACAAGGTAGATAGAGATGAGTCTTTAAGAGATAATGTAAGGTGCCCGTCCATCGGCTGTCCAAGCACACTTTTAGTGGTTTATCAAGAAATGAATCTAAGCGTCGCTACCCGATACTCCCATGGAATGTTCCAAGTTTTGTTGCCTAAGGTTTCTCGAATCCACTTCGCAACGGAATGTTCACAGTCGAACCCACTAGGATTGATCTGAAATTTGGGCTCTTAGTGGCCAAGGTCTCCTAGCAGCATTCTAGCATCGGATCCTAGACATCCTACTTTATGTAGAGATACCCAAGTTGAAGCAAACCCATGTCACACTTGGTTCAAAGAGAATGGGAAACGAGAGGGAGGCGTCGCTCAACCTCTTTGCCCGTAGGGCATAATCCCATTTCAGTCCCCTAAAACGGCATGAATCGGGTTCTAACCTAACAATACCTAAAGGTTGAATGACGGCAAAATCTTGTAAGAAGCCTCAGAGTTCTCTGAGACCACCCTATAGACCCATTGAGGGTTCTGCCCACCCACTTCCCTTAATAGCTTTAGTTTTCTAATTAGGTCCTACCACATTTATGTGCGATACTTAAAGTCAGCTTCATTAATTAAGCCTTTTAGGGAACAATGTTCTTTCACATAACTTATAGCACATACACGAAAACAAAGCAAGCAATCTATTGACAAACAAGTTCAAACAAGTCCAAACAAGTTCCTTAACTTATCTTCAAGTTAATCTTTGTCTCCCGCCCATACAAGAGAAATTATGTATCCCTTTTGTCCAAGAGAAGTATCCCTTCTGCCCTGTAGAAGTAATTGGGCCAAATCATATGGCATCACAATTTCAATCCTTTATCTAGAATAGGATCTTCGAACTTGCCTAGACATTGGGGGCCACGGAGGTCTTCAACTCCATTCTAGACCTAGCAAGGGGTGTCCAGATCTCCACCTGACCTGCAAGCTATCTAGGAGCGAAAGATCATTCGCGTGGTTGGCCTTTCACCACTTGACCTTCAACCCATGAATCGAGCAATGCCCTCTCAGGTTAATTCGCGGTGCGATCATGGACGTGATCCACCCGTGAAACATATCCTTCCCTAATTAAATCCTTTAGAAATCCAGCACAACAAGGCATCAAACCCGAATATTAGTTTCTAGGAAAACATTCCTTTATCCCCATGGCAACTTGTCATCAGAGACCATTGCCATGCATTTACCATAAATCACAAGCACTTGGAGCAATCATCCAAACAAAAAACTAACAACCAGTTGAATGCAAAAGCATTTAGGATGTTGTTCGATCAACCAACAAAAAGACCAATTATATTCTTCCCAAACTATGCAAAAATAGTTGCGATAATATTTACATCGCATATCTGCTCTTCCCATTGGGATCAAAGAGTGATTTTATGTAAAATTTACTTAACTCTTGTATGCACAATTTTTAATGACATGATTATGCCATCCATAACCCCTAACCAATTCTTCCTTGTAATTGCTCTATCAACAAATAAGCCATATGCAACTAGGTGCAATTAAATTTCCCTAATACATGCATTTTGCAAGCTTGATCTTTTAAGTACATGACATAAAATTTATCCCTTCCAATGGCCTATACTCGTGCATCATAGTATGGGGCCTAGCGTATCTCATATGAGAATCAAAACAAGCATCTATCAATTTGGAAGTATATTACTTACGACCGGTACCACAATTGAATTGGCAGTGATGTCTTCATCTGAAGCTTCGTTGTTGGTTATGGTATTGCCATCTTCACGTGACATTCTTCGCTTGGGGCTATTGTCCGCAAGTAGATTGAAGAGATTAAGAAGGCAGAATAGATTCAAGATAGGAGAGTGTAAGAGAAGATGGCTAAGTCGAGGATCAAGATAGAGGGAATTGTGGAGCCTCTCGAGATAACTCTTCTCTCTCTCTCTCTCTCTCTCTCTCTCTCTCTCTCTCTCTCTCTCTCTCTCTCTCTCTCTCTCTCTCTCTCTCTCTCTCTTTCTCTCTCTCTCAAGCTCTCTCTCACAATCTCTTGGAGGATATCCTTCTCTCTACCTTTCTCTCGCAGCCTCTCAGGGTCTCCTTATGCTTCCTTGTGCCTCCCCATGCCTCATATTTATAGTGAATTAGAGAAGAGGCTTGTGGCTGAGAAGAGGAGCTCTTTGTGGAGGGGGATCTTGGAAAAATCAGTGATCTGATACTCAAATCATAAATCTGATGGTTCCATTGGCTCCAAAAGGGGGGTAAAACCCCAAGACACTTAGTTAGAAAGCTCTCAGTTTACTCCTTCTTTTCTCTGTTCGAAGTGCTATTTTTTGTTTGTAGACTGTGATCGCGGCGTGCGCAATTTCGCAAATCCCTCTCTTTACAATCTCCAAAACTAATTAAAATATCACTTGTCTTTTCTTTTAAATGACATCTAGTTCTAAAAATCTTCATATCTTTTTAAGATAATATCTAAAATATACTAGTTTTGCCCAAAATTTAATATTTTTTTAAATAAAATATTTAGTTATTAATGTTTAGTAAGGTTACTCTCGATTTTTCTAAATAAAATATTTTTAATTAAATTAAAATTATTAGTTATTAATGTTAGTTAGTTTTTACCTTAGTTAGTCTTTAGTTAGTAACCTTAGTAACTTATTAATTTACTAACTAAATTTCAAACTAACCAACTAACTTTTAATTGCATGGAAATATTACATCCTCCTCCCCTTAGAGAAATCGAGATGTCCTCATCTCGAGAGAAACCGGGGGTATCATTTTGGAACCTGTGGGTTATGGGCCCATCATGCTTCCATTGTGCTACTTTGATTACTCATAGGCATGCAGTCTTTTGAAACAACAATCTATTGTATTTGATATATCAGAGTCTTGATTACAAGAGAAAATTTATTGTAGTTACATCTCATGAATATCTTCTAGATTTTTCCTAAGTATCGGATAATTTCCTAGTAGGTTCTAGATCACTTGAGCTTGTACAACTTCATTTCTTGTAAGCTCGTTCTCTTTGAATTCTATTGGGACAATTGACATAGTTATTTCCAATGTTATGGCACTCGAAGCATCGGTGTTTAGGGTGGTTTGGACATTCCCTTTTGAAATGACCTAACTCCCTGCAATAGAAACATCGTGGAACTTTATCACTTGTGGTCACAAGATTCTTGGTTGTCCTTGGTAGGATTTTTTTCTTTAGACCAAATTATCCCAGGATCCTTTTAGAAAATTGGAGTAGTCCTTTATCTCGAAAACTACGTTCCTAGATTGTCCTCTTCTTAGTTCGGGACTGAGCTCCTTGGACAATTGGCTTTACTTGTAATACTAAAGAATACTTCCAAGCTTCGACATTCTGGTAAGACCCAATCTATATTAGTTAAGAAGGAATGACTAAATAAAAATTCATTGCAATTTATAATTGTCATTCCTTGCTAGTGTATCTCTAATCATTTACAAGTTCTAGGCTCAAATTAGATGCAACTCATATTACTCAGGTTAATTGTAGTTACAAGAGTAAAGTTTTATTCCAATACAAGCTGTATTTCATGTCAACAAAATTTCTAAGATTTCTAGTCATCCTGAAGAGGTGTTGTTGCTTCTAGGTCTTTGTCTTCATCTGATTCCTCTATATATCCATGAAATACATGAAATACCCAGATCTCGTGAGTCATCTTTGCTACAATTGCCCAATTTAAGTTCTTGGACGATTGGATTCACTCGAAGTAATGCATCCTACAAGTTCGTTGGACGCATTGCTTCAAGACGGTGGTTCAAAGGAGTGTTTAGGCCATGGCAAAACTTGGATACTTGCTGTGCAATATCCATAGGTGGCGCATATTTTAGTAGGGTTACAAACTTTAAGTAGTAAGATTCCAAGGTTAATTCCAACTGCTTGAGCTTGAAAAATTCATTCATCCTCAAAGTTTGGCAGGTTGGCAGAAGGTATCATCCGCGTACAACATCTTTCAGCTGAGCCTAAGTGATAGTGGCTTCAAAAATACGTTGATCCTTGCACCATTGCTTCCACCATAGCCAAGCCTAGCCAATTAGCTTAAGTTTGGCTATTATTACTTGATTGGTGGAAGCAGTTCCCGAAGCAAAGAAATAATCACCCATTGACTCAATCCATATCTCCACCTTTTCTACGACATCTATTCCTTCTCCATCAAACTCGAGTGCCTTAATTTGCTTGAGAATAAATTTCTTCTCTTTCATGTCAGCATTTGTGGGTACAAGAGGTGCCTAACAATCAAGCCATACCATTTAGGTTATTTTGTTTAGGATATGCCTACGAACCATACATTAATCAATCATGCATCATTACGAAGTTTTGCTCTAATACCAACTGTAAGGTGCCCACCCACCGACTATCCAAGCACTCTTTTAGCGGTCTATCAAGAAACGAATCTAAGCATCACTGCCCGACACTCCCATGGAATGTTTTGAGTTCTGTCGCCTAGGGTTTCTCAAATCTGCCTCGCAACATAATGTTCACGGTTGAACCCACTAGGAGCCCAAATTTCAGGTCAATCCTATTGGGTTCGTTTTGTTGCGAGACAGATTCAAGAAACCCTAAGTGCCGAGCACTGACACTTAGATTCATTTCTCGATAGACTGCTAAAAGTGTGCCTGGACAGCCAGTGGGTGGACACCTTACAGATAAGTAGATTAGAGTAACTGTTTAGAGGTTCAAGAGGTGCTTCACAATCAATCACATGGATTTGAGAGAGAAGAATATATGGGGGTTCAAGAACTTAGACTTTGAAGAAGGTAGAGATAAGAGAAGGGATGAAGTTTTCAAGCCAAGTCCTTGAAGATGTTAATAGAGCTTCCAATTACATGTTCTTAGCAAAGTTCACAAGAGTAATACCTCATAAGTTCTAATTCAAATAAATTCTATTTTCCTTGATTGTAAGAGCAATCACAAATTATGAAATCAAGTACAATATGTTGTCTTGTATCATAAACAATTCTGCTTTCCATCATTCACACATGATGCCATATCATGGTTACATTCAATGTGGACTAAAAGGGACAAAATCTTATGAGTCAATTACAAGGTTTGTAGGGCAAAGAGACTTGCTTCAAGAGAGCTTTGAATAGAGATCCTGTTAAGGACAAGATACTACAACCAAGAGATGAAGAGATAAAGTTCCTCTTAATTCAACTCAAAGCATCTACAACATTGCCTTGGCATAATAATTGCATATTTTGATAAGATGTCTTTTGTAGAGTAAGAGATGAATTAAAAGAACACTACTATAGCTAATTCTTTGAATATGGCTGAAGATATCAGCCCCAAATTAGCCCATAAAACTTTTGAAATTCACCTCCGATGATAGCATAAACTTTCCCTAGCATAGAGTGCATAGAATAACCAATTACAAGTGTAAATCATACCATATGAAGCAATAGAGAGGTAAAGGAATTTCTCTCTACAAAGCACTATGTGGGCTACCTATTTCAGCCCATATACATGGCATCTATCTCCCAAGAAGACACTTTGATGAAGTGCAAAAACAGCCCCTATATTCAAGACCATGTAACAAGCAATAGGTAGCTTGCAATAGGCATGTAGAAGTAGGAGAGAAGAAGGAATTCCTGCTGTCCTTGTTTGCTTTGTAATTGGCCACCTATTTCAGCACGTACATAGAGCAATCAAGATGCTCTCTTGTTACCCCTTCCAAAATGCTTATGTAGTATCCACTTGCATCAAGCATAGCAATGCCATGAATCTTCAAGAAGAGGAAAATAAGTGTTGCTGCCCACAATTCTTTGTTTGGGCTGAAATATTTAGCCCACTTTCTTCATATAAACAAGTCAAGAAGGCTCCTTGATACCCCTCTCTTCAATATTCCACAATGGTAGATTGCATTAATCTTTCAAGAGCAAGAATGAGTCCTTTGTATCAAGATTTATCAATAAAGCAAGTAGATGAACTTCAACCCTGTTGAGATGCCAAGCTCAACACATGTGGACATGGATGATGGACCACCTGGTTAGATGGGTCCACACGTCTACACTTAGCACGTCGATGGTCATTATGACTCTCATATGGCCACTGACTCATTACTTATTATATTCAAGTTGTTACACCTATTTACAGCTGGCATAGTTATAGTGCCAGTCGACTAGTGTAGTTGGTTATGCATTGTTTGACTTAGTAGGCCACTTTCCTTTTATGTTGTATCTTATCTATCCTTTGAGTACATTGTAAAGTGTGTGGAAGAAGAAGAAGAAATCAGCAAGAAAACGTTTTGGCCTCCATCTCTCTTCTTGTCTCTTGAGTGAGCTTCTCCTTGTGCATTCTGTGTGTGTTCGGTGCAACATCTTGAGCAACCCCCTCCACCACGCGATTCTTGGCATGGTATCAGAGCTACGCCACTGAGAGAGGCTGATTTTGAAGGCTGAAGTGAAGGAGAAGAAGTGAGGTTTGAGCAAGCAAGCTACGGGTAAGAATCTCTCCCATTCTTCCACTCCTTCTCTTGGATAGTGCCTGTGGAGGCACCGGAAGCAGGGCATAGCAAAAATCTCAGATTGCAATGAGATTTGGTGTGCGCGAAGGGCATTGTATATTCTACATATAAGCCGTTTAGGGCTTACCCGCAGTTATTTTGGGCATTTGAGGCCGTTTCAAGGCCCGTTTTAGAGCCGCAAGGTTGCGGACAACAGTTTTGAGGTACACTGTGACTTCGACTGTATTGATCGAATGTGGGTGCGCAGGTTACAGATTTCAGATCTATAAGTTCAAAGGTGTTTACCAGTGAGTAAACACAAGGTTTATCTGCAAACTAGTTGCAGATTGCATGTATTGTTGAGCAGACAGTGAAAAAGGCTATCTAGTGTACTGCTGTGCACTACAGGTCAAGGGTTGCAGAAGATTTGCTTGCTGTTTGGTATTAGTTTTGTGATAATGGTAGAGAACAGTGGAAGCCCCATCATTGAGAATCTCGACAAGAACAACTACCCATCATGGAAGTTTCGTGTCACGAACTTCCTTATTGGAAAAGCCTCTACGAGTTCGTTTCAAGTGAAGAAAAGGAGTCGGAGGTGAGTGATCCTCCAACTGTAGAAGAGACAAAATGCACGAAAGGAATGGAATGCAAAAGACAAGAAGGTCATGTATTGGTTGTCTGCAGTAATTGACAATAATATGCTGGGACACATTAGAAATGCAGAGAATGCATATGCAGCTTGGACCATACTTGAAAGTATGTTTTCTGTAAATACAAAGGCACAAAAGATTCAACTCAAGCAAGAGTTGAATACATTGAAGAAAGGGAAGATGTCTATCAATGAGTATGCACTGAAAGTAAGAAGCATTGCAGATGCATTGGCAGCAATTGATACAATGCCCGATGATGATGATTTGGTGTCGTCTACCTTGGGTGGACTTAACGATGAAAAGGCTTGGAAGTCTTTTGTAACTTCCGTATATGTCAGAAAGCCATTTCCAGATTTCGATGAATTGGTCTCCCTTATGATCACTGAAGAGATCAACATGCAGAGTGAGACATCTAAAAGAAGTGGTGAATAGGTCCAAGATTTCTACTCCAGTTCTGGAAGGGGACGTGGCAAGTTCTCTTCAAGAGGCTGTGCGGTACAGGACGTGGTAGTGACAACCAGCAAAACAGATTGAATCAGCAATTTGGCGATATGCAGGTTTCAGGAGGTCGTGGTAACTTTAGAGGCAGGGGGAGCTTTAGAGGAAGAGGTGGATGGCAGAACAGAGGTTCTAACAACTCTGGTATTGTGTGCCACTACTGTGGCAAAACAGGTCATATTATAGCCCAATGTTATGCTAAGAAAGATGATATCTGCAGTGGTAAGTTGCAGCAAGGAAACTATGCATCGTCTTCACGACAGAATGAAGACAAAAATGAACGTTTGTTCGTTATGCAGCATATGTTGAATGCTGTTACAGGAAACGGAACACATGAAGATGTTTGGTATGTTGATTCAGGTGCATCCAATCATATGACCAGCCATGCAGAATGGTTTGGAGAGATGCACGATTTGCAGAATGCAGGTTATGTGCAGACGGGTGATGACTCATGCCACCCAATTTCACACATTGGAAAAGTTCCCTTGTCCTTGCATGATGGTAAGACAAAGAGTCTTTCAGATGTATTGCATGTGCCATCTATTACAAAGAACTTGGTGTCAGTCGGTCAAATGGTAGAGCAAGGGCTGCAAGTCAGATTTTATGCAAAGGGTTGCTTTGTAGAAGACTTCAATGACAAGTGCAGGTTGGTAGCAAAGGGAAGTAGAGTTGGACGTATGTTCACTCTAGATGCTGGAATTCCTACTATGAATGCTGCTATGTATGCCAAAGGAAAAGGTGTTGTTGCAGACATTGAAATTTGGCACAAACGCATTGGACATGCAAATGTACAAAGGCTAAAATTAATGCAGTCCAAAGGGTTGGTTACAAGTTTTCCTACATTTAGAGTTGCAAAATTTCAGAAGGTATGTGAAGCATGTCAGTTTGGTAAGCAGGCAAGACAACCCTTTTCACATGATAGAGATGTAAGCAGAAATATCCTTGATGTTGTGCATACAGACATTTGGGGGCCTACACAAAATGTATCTCTTGGAGGCAGTTCATACTTTGTCACATTCATTGATGATTGTTCTAGGAAGCTATGGGTATATTTTATGAAGGAAAAGAGTGAAGCTTTTGAGCACTTTAGAACTTTCAAGGCTGCAGTTGAAAGAGAAACAGGCTTGAAAGTAAAGTGCTTGAGGTCAGATGGAGGGGGAGAGTACCTCTCCAATGAGTTCAGTGATTTTCTGAGGTCTCATGGGATAAAGAGACAGTTTACATGCAGGTATACCCCACAGCAAAATGGGGTTGCAAAAAGGAAAAACAGGCATATTGCAGAAGTTGCACGTGCCTTGATGGTTGAAAAGAATATGCCTAAGCATTTTTGGTCTGAGGCTGTTCATACTGTTGTTTATATTATGAACAGAACTCCCATAGCTGCAGTTCATGGTATGACCCCCGAAGAATGTTTTATAGGTAAGAAGCCTGATGTTTCACACTTGAAAGTATTTGGCTGCATTGCGTATGTTCATGTGCCAGATGAGTTGAGGAAGAAACTGGATCCAAAGGCTGAAAAGTGTGTCTTTATTGGATACTCTTTAGAGCAGAAAGGGTATCGTTGTTACAACCCTGTCACATGTAAGATCAGAGTGAGCAGGGATGTCATCTTTGATGAAATGAGCAGTTGGTATGCATCTAGTGGTGATGCATTGGATGATGATGATGATCATGACACTCATGTGCAGGCTGAAAAGCAAGAATCATGGACTCTTAGTGGACCAGAGACATCATCTGGTAGTCCTTGGTCTGGGAGACTAAGGAGTACCTCTACATCTTCGGGTGCATCTAGTAGCACTACAGGTAAATACAAATGAAAGAATAAGGTGTCAGAAGGCATTGATGCAGTTCTTGATGGAGACTCCAGTGGCTCAGAGAGCTTGGATGATGAGCTTGGCATTCCTTCAGTGAGGACTCCAGGTGTGCAGAGAGCACGCGTTAATGCAAAGACTCCATTGAGTGATCCAGTGGTACGCAGGTCTAGCAGGGTGAGATACCCTGTTAAAAGATTTGGTTTTGAAGGTTATGCAACTCACCATTATGCTTATATGATGAAACTAGTTGAGGATGTTGAGCCCACATGTTTTGAGGAGGCTGTTGGTCATGCTCATTGGGATGCAGCAATGGATGAGGAGATGGCTGCATTAGAGGCCAATAAGACTTGGGATCTAGTATCATTGCCAAAGGGAAAGAAAGCTATTGGATGTAAGTGGGTTTATAAGATTAAGCACAATGCAGATGGTTCTATTAGCAGGTACAAAGCTAGGCTGGTTGCAAAAGGCTATGCCCAGACATATGGCATAGATTATGATGAAACCTTCAGTCTAGTTGCTAGGATGGCAACTATCAGATGTGTGATTGCTTTGGCAGCAGCCAAAGGTTGGAGGTTGCAGCAAATGGATGTAAAGAATGCCTTCTTGCATGGTGATTTGCAGGAAGAAGTGTATATGGATCAGCCAATAGGTTATGAAGATTTAGAACATCCCACGTATGTGCAGGTTGAAGAAGGCACTCTATGGGCTCAAGCAAGCACCTAGAGCATGGTCTGACAAGATCAGAGAGTATCTTGTCAATATTGGCTTTTATGTTTCTGATGCTGATCACTCACTTTATGTGAGAAAGGGAGATGCAGGTTTGGTCATCATAGTCATCTATGTGGATGACTTGATTATTACAGGTGACAGTGATAGTGGGATTGCTGAAGTCAAGGACTTTTTGAAGAAGAAGTTTGAGATGAAGGATTTAGGTGAGCTAAGATACTTCCTTGGCATTGAGGTGATCAGATGTGATGATGGTATATGGCTGTCCCAAAGACAGTATGGCTTGGATATGTTGTCCAAGTATGGTATGACAGCATGCAAACCACTTTCAGTCCCGTTGGAGCAAAATGTAAAGTTGAGTGCTGATGTTGGGGATGAGATAGAAGACCCTACTATGTTCAGGAGGATAGTGGGGAGTTTGATCTACATGACCATTACAAGGCCAGACTTGAGCTACGCTGTTGGTCTTGTGAGTCAGTTTATGCAAGTACCTAGAAAGCCACACTTGGATGCAGTGAGACGCATATTGAGATATGTGAAGTCCACATTACATTATGGGCTTTTCTATGAGGCAAGTACAGACGTACAGGTGTTTGGATACACAGATGCAGATTGGGCTGGTAGTATGTCTGATAGACGATCTACCAGCGGATACATGTTCTCTCTTAGTAGTGCAGCAGTTGCTTGGAGCAGCAAAAAGAAATCTACAGTTTCTTTATCGAGTACAGAGGCTGAGTATAGAGGTGCTGCTGTTGCAGCATGTGAGGTAGTATGGCTGTAAAAGTTACTGGCTGATTTGGATGTGCAGGTGGAAGGTCCAGTTGTCATTTATTGTGACAACATGAGCAGTATACAGTTGGCTAGGAACCCTGTGTTCCATGCCAGGACAAAACATATTGAGGTACACTACCACTTTGTTAGAGAGAAGGTACTAGCAGGTGAGATTGACTTGGTGTATGTCAGCACACATGATCAGATAGCTGATATCTTCACGAAGGCATTGGGTACAGAGAAGCTTCAAAAGTTTCGAAGCTTACTTAGAGTTGCAAAGATGCAGTTGAGCTTGAGGGGGAGTGTTGAGATGGCAAGCTCAACACATGTGGACATGGATGATGGACGCCTGGTTAGATGGGTCCACACGTCTACACTTAGCACGTCGATGGTCATTATGACTCTCACATGGACACTGACTCATTACTTATTATATTCAGGTTGTTACACCTATTTACAATTGGCATAGTTATAGCGCCAGTCGACTAGTGTAGTCGGTTATGCATTGTTTGACTTAGTAGGCCACTTTCCTTTTATGTTGTATCTTATCTATACTTTGAGTACATTGTAAAGTGTGTGGAAGAAGAAGAAGAAATCAGCAAGAAAACGTTTTGGCCTCCATCTCTCTTCTTGTCTCTTGAGTGAGCTTCTCCTTGTGCATTCTGTGTGTGTTCGGTGCAACATCTTGAGCAACCCCCTACACCACGCGATTCTTGACAAACCCTTCAAATTAGAGGATTGGAAGACCAATAACAGTCCCTATTCAACTCTTAAATGAATCAAGAGTGAATTTAATGTCTCTCTTGACATGGAAGATCAAACTCAGCATACAAAGGTCAGCAGGCCTAGTCCTTTCTCCAGACTCATAATCGAGCTCTCATATGTATGGGTTGTTGCCCTTTAAATACATAGTTTTGTCTAGTTTTACTCAGCCATAAATGGCTTTCCATTTTTGTCAAGGCACGTAAAGAGTAGCACTTACATGTCAAGTGGAGTCTGCTATAGTTAGTTGTGGTTGCATGGCTTGAACTACCCCCCTTTATGTGGTAGCTTTGGACACCTCTTCCCCTTCTCCATCCATGGCATCTTCTCAGCTCAAAAAATGTGGCAAAAATCATGCTACCCTTGTTTTCTTCTTCTTTGTATATTTTACATGTCTCATTAGTTACACAAGTAAGATATTAGACGTATATGTTCACAAACATAGTAGACTTCATGAACTAAAGTGATTTTTCTTTCTAATCAACTTGTGAGTCATGTTTTTAGAGTAACTTCATCACTGACATATAAAGTCAGGGCCTCCTCCAAGCCATATGATTGTCCATGATCACACATACTATGTCATATGTAGCATGACTTACAAAACTTGTAGCAACTTCATGTAAGCAATGCAAGGAAGGTTATGAGTAAGTAACCAAATTCAATCATCTTGTCAAGGGACCTTGATAAATTTATTGCATTTTAAGTCAGAGAGCTCCCATCTTTATTACACCATGCCATATGTTGGTGGACTTAGGTTTTTATGATTTATTGCACTAGGTAAGTCTCTTGTAGTATGTCTAGATTACAAGTGACCAAGTGATATATGTAAAGGATAAAAGTTTTATGTTTAGACCATGGGCAAAGAATCCCATGACATTCACCCACTCCTAACCTGCACATCATCTGGCATGTGCCACTTTATGTTGCTTTCATCTTCTATCATGTCCTCTTCTCCATCTTTAAAGCCATCTTCTTCCTGCGTGTCTTGATGTTCTTGGATTATATCCAAGTCTTCTAACTCATATGATGAACTTTCTCTTTGTTTGAAGATCTTGATTCTTTTTCCAGCTATGGGTTTTTTCATGCTTGTTCCATTCAATTCAGCCAATGAATATGTGGCATTGTCATGAACAACCTTTACCACATACGGGCCAAACCAACACTTAACCATCTTCCTAGAGGCACTGTATTGAGTGTCTAGGCTGCTGCCATAGACAAGCTACCCAATCATTTTCTTGAATAGCTCTTGGCCAAATTCAATTTTGCCTATCAAATCTTCTTTTGTTCTTTAGTTGCTGATTTTAGCTTCTCAATAGCTACCTGAACATCTTCAAGCCTTCTTTCTAGCTCCCATATGCGCAAAGTCAGCAATTCTTCTCTAATGATGTCTTCCTCCCAAGGTAGAAGACTCCATGTGAGAATAGATTATTCAATTGGCATGGTCACTTCCCTTGCATAAGTTCAGCTAGCATATAGCCAGTTATAGCACTGTGGGTAGTCTGATCAGCCCATAATGCAAAAATGTAGCATTTTAGGCCATTCTTTGATCTTTCCTCTACAAGATTTTGCTAGAGCTTTGAGAATAGGTTGATGCCCTCTTTCACTTTTCCCATTTCCTTTAGGGTTGTAGGTTTACATCAAAGCCAACTTGATTCCCAATTGAGCAAAGAAGTTGCATGCCTCATTAGCATCCAATTCTCCTCTATCTGCAGTTACTTTGCCGACATAGCCATATCTACAAAATACTTCTTCAAGTAAAAATTGACAAATAGCTTGAGTGGTCTTGGTTGTTAAAGCTTTACCTTCCACTTGATTAGTTAGATCCTCTCTTGCAAGCACTAAATATCACATATTCCAGATCCCTGTAAATAACTCATCTATAATGCATAGACACGGGATAAGTCAGTTGTAACCCATCTCGATGCTTAACCATAAATTACATCTGACACACATAACAAGTTTCAACAATGTGCTCTATGTCTCGATACATATTCTACCACCAATATTTTTCTTTGACTTTAATAAAGGTTCCCCATATGCCTCTATGGCCAACCCACAAGCTTTCATGAAATTCCTTCATTACCTATTGTTGCAATCTTTTGTTACCTAAAACTCAGGCACACGCTCCTTTCTTCTTCTTTGCGTGCTTCCATAGATACCCATCTTTAAGAAAAATCCATAATCTTTCCTCTTAATATGGTTGAACTCCTCATTAATCCAAGTTTCCTTCTTCTTCATTGTGCTCAAATATTGGCCGACGAATCTTCTTCAAGGAAATGAACTAGAACTTGAGCAATGTAATGAGCATGATGGCTTCTAGTTGACCACCCTTCTTCAACAAACAAATCTTTGATCTTTGTTGTTGTTTTCTGAATTATAGTAGTGCCTTTTCTATTTCTTGCTGTACTTACTGTTGTACCATTAAAAGGTTCAACTACACTTGTTGTTTTCAACTTTGCATCTGGATATGCAGTAACTAAAAAAGTATTTTTAGCAATCATAGAATGAAATTTAGCAAGCATAGGTTCTTCAACTTTTTCTTCTTCCATCGGCTCTTCTTCATTGTCATATCTTGCACATGACAACATGTCAGCAACTAGATTTTCATTTCCTACAATATGCTTTAATTCGGGGTTGAGAGATTTAATATATGCAATCCATCTTAGCATAGCAATGTCGAGTGTAGAACAATTAGCAATCATGCCCAAGAGTGGAAGAATATCAGTTTCTACCACTATAGAAGCACCTGTAAAGTATTCACAATCACACTTTAATGTTGTTACAACTCCCCACAATTCCATTTTTACTTGTCCATACCTTCTTTGACATTCATTGAGAACCTTTACTCCAAAACGAATTGCATACTTGTTACCTTCAAGATCCTCTTGGCCAACAACCCATCCTATCCCAATGGGACTTGTATCCACCATAGTAAGGATGATGGGTTGACCATTTGAATAGTCAGCCCTTTTGAGAGTGGGATCTGAAATTAACAGCTTCTTTAATTTGTGTATAGTGAGAGTATGCTCTTTACCCCAAAAGAATCTTTGGTATTTCCTTAATAATTGATATAGATTTTCAGCAACATGAGAAAAATGTGGTATCCATATGAGGTAGAATACACATGAGCTAAGAAATCTCCTCACCTTTGAGATATTTGTGCATTTTTCTTGCATTCTTCTGATGGCATCTATCTTGATTGGTGAAGGATTACGTCCATATGGGCTACAAAAATGTCAAGCCACTAGAACTTCTTCAACCCCTAGCTCCAAAAAGGGTAAGATGAACCCCCTCTAGCTTTGTCAAAATCCTATCACAATCATGAATATGGTTAGCTACAAATGTCCTACAGCGCCGTGTTTGTCAAGCTCCTCATTCTTTTCATAGACTTCACATCCCTTGATAGGTACATCATCAAGGAAAGGAAAAGTTGTGGAATAAAGTCCCTTAAGACTTTGTGCATGGCATTGATGTTATCTAAAATGGGCCGACACTGGCTATGGCACTAGCCAGACCTCATACACAACAGACAACCCCACCACACACATGTCCTTGTGGTCTAGGAGCATCTGTAATAACTAAATACACACTAGATACTTCTAATATTGCATTTGTAGCTAGATAAAAGTTCAACGGCACCTTTCCCAAAACCCCTCAAAGGGGGTATCCCACATATATTGGCAATAAATGCCATATATCACACACAAAGGAGGCACCTCCAACTAATGGCCATGGCTCCACTATGAATCTCCTACATCTTGGGGATTGGCCCCTCAATGCATCGCGTTTACATTTAAACACATTCATACAAAACTCCTCTCTTTTTAGCGAAATCGAGGAGATACCATGTTTTCTCACTAATAGTTTCCCCCAAGAAACGAGCGACTAACCTACGGCAAGGGAAATCTCACCCTCTCAAGCGTGGGTCAACTATAGTTCAAACAATTGCTATGCATTTCGAGGAGTTGATACCACATGTATGATTAATGCAATAGTGGATGTCTCATTGTACACAAACAGTTATGGTTCAAAATTAGTCTATGTGCTAGTGCGAAAACATTCTTTCCATGAATTCCAACTAATACGTATATATGCTTCATTGCAAGAATCTAGCACCAAGGCAAACCTTATGCTACTAGATCCCTTATTTCCAAATAGTCTATTTCCTAAATGTTATGCATAGAAAAAGCAATCAGAATTTATACTATTTCAACCCTCAAACTATTTCACAAAATCCTACTCCCCCTCACCATTTAAATTTTGCTTCATTATTGCATAGGCGTATAGAGGTTGTTTTGGATGTATTTTAGCGTATTAAAAGCAATAAATCACACACTATCACAAAAAGAAAGGGAAAACTGAGGCCAAACCTCATGCTTTGCCCCTCCATACATCCACAACCACTTATTGTATTTTTTAATATTTTTCTAAGGCATATTTCTATTTTTTAATTTTTTTCCTATTTTTCTCTACGTTCCAATAAAAATAATGATGTATTTTCAGAGCTATGGCTCTTGATTCTTAAAACAACAGAAATACAGATTTTATTGCCATTTTATCCCATGTATATTGGTTTATTCCACCTGAAAACAACAAAAAACCCCATTTTTTTCATAAAAACCGTGTTTTATGGGTTTCCAAAAATTATTTCCAGCAATTTGACTTTATGTTTTTTAATTTTTTCATCATAGAAGCATAGAACAAATAGTAAAAAGCATTCCTACCAATTTTCACTCCATAAGAACAACATTGACTCAATCAATTGTCAAAAACAAAAAAAATTCCTTTGTAAAAATGAATTACTCGGTTTTTCCTTCTTTTGCGGGTTTTAGAATTTGATGCGGGACTGCAGATCAGCCCTCATTCAATTCTCAACCCACCTCCGAATAGCAAAATCCAACACTCCACCAATCCGAGAATGATGCGGTATTATGCCTGGACAAGCAGTCTTCAATAGATCTTCAATCCTCTTCATGGGCATGAACTGCCTCTTAAGGGGAGAGAGAGGGAGGAGAGAGAAATATTGAATTCTGATCAGGTCATCCGGGCAACCATTCCATGTGCAGAGACTGGCGATGAGGAGCAAAGATAGAGTGTAGATCAGCCATCCGGTCAGTGGGGGGGTTGCTTTTAAGTGCCATAGCCCCCTCTCCATCCAATGGAATAATGGTGCCTTCTTCTGATCAGCACGCAAAAAAACGAAAGCCCCCCCTCCCCCCCCCGTGATAAACCTGCACTCGTTACGCACTCAACACGGCATAGAAAGGTAACACGATATATGAGCTCAAGGTATACTCTTGTATTATTCAATCCAAAAAGCGGGACAACATAGACACATCCCAGGACTACACCCTCGTGACGTCGCACATAAGAGGGTTCACCATTGGGTATAGGGAATCACACATAGTGTGGAAACAAGGCAAGGCTTTGAGTCACTACTAATCCCTATATAGGTGCATTCTGTAGCAACGGCATGGTATAGCTACAAAGCCCTTACACTCACCCCCACTTATTACTGGATTGCTGTCCTCAGCAATCTAAGGGTAGCATTTGTTATTTGACTCATCCGAGGTCTTAACACAGCTTTTCCTAGCAAGCTAGTCAGTGTCTGCCGGTCTAAGAGGACCGCGGGGTCTTAACATAGTCTATACTGTTAGACTGGCCAGTGTCTGTTGCACTAGGACTTGGGGGTCTTAACACATCCTCTTCTAGCAAGCGGGTCAGTGTCTGCCCATCTAGACTGGACTATTGGGGCTTTGTCTTTGGAGTTATTAATGATTATCACCATGCGAGTCCACCCTCGACTCAATTACATTTGAGGAGTGGAGGCATGTTGGGGTCTATGATTGAGAACCACTTTGTTTTGGTTTTTTGGAGAGGCTCAAGGGTCATTGGAAGGGACACGGGGTTCTCCTCGAGCCAACGGGCGAAGGCATCTTTTCCACGTTTGCGAGCCTTCGCTTCTGAGATCCAAGTGGCCTCCTTGAGTGGATGCCCGTGCCACTTGGTGAGGTATTTGGGGAAGCCTCTTTGTTCCCGGTGTCGGAGGAATGCTTCTACTGCGAAGAGCATGACATGCATTATGAACACAAACACTGTCTGGCAGGTCTAGTTTTTAAGTGACTTCATTTAGCACTTGAGTGATTCGATAGGGCCCATAGTAGCAGTGGTTGAACTTGGGAGTCATATTATTAGGAAGTGACATATTCTTAGAGCTGACTAGGACCATGTCTCCTTTGGCGAATAGTACAGCCTTTCTCTTCTTGTTGGCTTGCTCGGTCATGGTTATCTTGCTCTGCTCAAGGCTTTGCTTTGCTGCTGCATTCCAATCTCTCAATTTCTTCAAGAACTCTTCTGCATCTTGATATTCCGCTTTGGCTACTCCGGATGCTAAGGCCAGTGGTGTGATAACTTATTTTCCTATGGCTAACTCAAAGGGGGTGTATTCCATTGCCGAATGGATGGAGCTATTGTAGTGGAATTCCAAGACATCAAGGTATAGGGCCCAATCTTTCTGGTCCACTCGAGCATAGCTCCGGAGATAGTATTCGATGCCTTGGTTGACTCGTTTAGTTTGTCCATCTTTCTCCGGGTGGAAGGATGATGAGAATCTCAATTGTGTTTACAGGGTCTTGAAAAGTTCCTTCCACATGTCACTCATGAATCTTCCATCTCTATCTGATACTATGGCCAGTGGTAAGCCATGAAGTTTGAATACATGTGTGAAGAAGAGGCGTGCTACCTCCTTGGCATTTAGTGGTGGTTTGGCTGGGATGAAGTGGGCTTGTTTGGAGAAATAGTCCACCACTACAAACATGATTGTGTACCCATGGGACTTGGGTAGTTCCACAATGAAATCCATGCTGATGACATCCCATGGGTGGTTGGGTACCGGTAATGGTTGTAGTAGCCCTGCTGGTCTTGATCGTGGTGCTTTCACCAGTTGGCAAGTGGGGCAAGTTTTGATGTAGTTTATTACTTCTTCCTTCATATTCAGCCAAAAGATCTGCTTCCTAAGGGCCTCCAATGTTTTGCTTTGGCCTTTGTGGCCTCCAATTTTGCCATCATGTATCTCATGTAGAATGAGTTTCTTCAACTCCAAATTGTTGGGGATATACAATCTCTTGCCTAAAAATAGGATACCCTCCTCTAGAGTGTCTCTTGGTCTTGTTCTAGGGCCTCCTGGACTAGTTCTATGAAGTTGCTGCTGACCACACTAACCGCTTTCAAGTCAACTTTCCGGCTCAAGGCATTTGCTACCTTGTTAGTGGAGCCGGGCTTGTGTTTAATCTCCAGGTCGAATTCAGGAAGTCTAGCTAGCGGGCTTGCTTTGCTGATAACTTGGGTTGAGATTGGAAGTATTTGAGGGAGATATTGTTGGTGAAGACTATTGTTTGCTTGTCTTGAACATAGTGCTTCCATTTTCTGAGGCAGTGGATGACTGCTAGCATTTCCTTCTCATGTATACTCCACCTTGTTTCAGCATCAGTAAATTTCTTGGACTCATAAGCAATGGGGTGACCTTCCTGCACCAGTACACCTCCTATGTCGTAGTCGGATGCATCTGTAGAAATTTCAAAGGGTTTGGTGAAATTTGGCACCCTTAGGATGGGAGTTTGGCTCATGCACTTCTTCATCTACTCAAAAGCTTCCTATTGCACGTTCCCCCATGTAAAAGAGTGATGTTCTTTGGTGAGGTGGGAGAGGGGGGCTATGATGAGGCTGTAATCTTTGATGAATCTCTGGCAAAATACTGTGAAGCCGAGGAACTCCCGCACTTCTCTTACAGTTTTCAGTACTGGCCATCTTTCGACAGCTTTCACTTTCTTAGGGTCCACTTTGATTCCATCTACTCCTACAATAAAGCCTAAGAACTCCAACTCTTTCACTGCGAACTCGCATTTTTCAGGCTTGGCATATAACTGATGCTGCCGCAGTTTCTCAAAAACTCGGCATAAGTGTTTCTTGTGCTCTTCTTAGGTTTTTCTATAGACTAGGAGGTCATCTATGTAGATAATGACAAAGATATCTATCTCCAGTTTAAAGACTCCATCCATGAGGCCACAAAATGTGCCTGGCCATTGCTTAGGCCAAATCCTAATACTAACCACTCAAAACTACCATATCGGGTGCGGAAGGCTATTTTTGGGATATCTTCTTCAGCTATGCGGATTTGATGGTAGCCTGATCTAAGATCAATATGACTAAAGTACTTGGCCCCATGCAATCTATCTAAGAGGTCTTCTACTAGGGGCATTGAGTATTTGTTTTTTATGGTGATTTTGTTAAGGGCCCTATAATCTACACAAAGTCTAAGTCCCCCATGCTTCTTCTTTACAAATAACACTGGGGCACCAAAGGGGGATTTACTAGGGCAATTGAAGCCTTGTTCTTCTAGTTCATGTAGTTGCTTCTTCAATTCCATGAGCTCGGTGTGGTTCATGCGATAGGGAGCTTGGGCTGGTGGGGCAGACCTTGGGATCAACTCAATCTTTTGATCCACATCTCACCTGGGTGGTAGACCCTTGGATAGCTCGGCTGGCATTACATCTTTGAATTCTTTAAGTATTTCTACCACTTCTGTGTTCCTACTTTGTTGTCTGGGTTTCTTGCCATCTTTTTCTTCTTCAATTGGTCATATCATACATAGGTAGACCATATCTCCTTGTTTGACTAATTTTTCGACCTGCTTGGCACTGCATGTCACGATATGCGGCCTAATAATAGTCCCTTGGACCGGTGCATTTTGAGTCTGGCCCTTTGGTTGGGTTGTAGTTGGCTTCACTGTTTGGCATGATACTCCTGGCTTGTTCTCCTTCATTTGCACCTTGATTGGTGTCCTACCAAGTAGTTGCATTCTTTCACATGGTACTCTAATGCCTTCTCCTTGCATATCTAGCATCATTTCATTTACAACTTTACCGAACATTGCAATGACATACTTGTCATAGAATTCCAAGCCCAATATCACTTCAAAATAATCCATGGGGATTACTAAGAAGTTGAGTTTTGTTTTCCACTTATCAGCTTCTACTTGGACTGCAAAGACTTGTTTCACTTCCTTGGCTTCTCCTTGTGCGAATGTTACTGTTAATCCTTCTGGGGCCTTAGATAATTTTAATCCATGTTTTGATGCACACCCTGGTGTCATGAAGTTGTGTATTACCCCTGTGTCCACCATGATGGGTTGGTTTCCTTCGCCCACTCAGCCTTTGATGTATAGATGGTGAACTGTTGCTACTCTGGCTGCCATGCATTGGGTTCGGGCACTAACTATCCCTACCCTTAGGTGGTCCATGCTTTCCTCACTTCTGGGATTTCTTGGATGTGCGGTGGTTGTGGTTCTTCTCCTCCATATGTGCTAGTCGCATTCACTCTTGAATTGCTTGATGACGCTGTATCTTCTATTGGGCATCTGTTTTGGTAGTGTGGGCCCTTGCATCTGAAGCATCTGATCTCAACAGACGGGCTTGGGGGTCTCCACCATGATGTATTTGATCCTGCAGGCCCATACAATGTGCTAGGGTTTGGCCTGTAGTGATTGTTTTCCCATCTTCCTGCTGCTCCTCTTAGTACTAATGCGGTTTGTGAAACAACCGTGGTGGTGGTGGTGGTGGTGTTTTGGCTCCTTATATCTTTGAATGCCCCTCTAGGGGCATTGGGCCTTTGGTTCCATGAGTTGTTGTTGTTGAAGTTGTTGTTGTTGAACCTGCTTTGGTTCCCCTGTGCTATTCTTTTGCCTTCCAAGTCCACTAGTCTTTCAGCCATTCTCATGGCTTCTACTAAGCTTGTTGGCTCCTGTCTCTCCACATCTCTTCTAGCCCATTCTTGCATCCCAAACAAAAATCCATGTAATTTAGTGTCTGTATCCATGTTTGGTAGTTGCAGCATAATCTGCATATATTTCCTGACGTATTCTTTCATCTTCCCTTGTGTTTGCTTGAGGTTCTTCCATTCATCTCTCACTTTGAATTTTTCCATCTTTGGAATGAAGTAGTCCTTCAATTCTTCCTGGAGTTCTTCCCACGAAAAGATGGTGTGGCCCTGCTCTTGCTCCAGCAAGTACCAACGGGTAGCGTCCTCCTCCAAGTACATGACTGCCACCTCTGCCTTCCTGTCTTCAGTTATTCATGAATACTTCAAGTACCTATCCACCTCTGCGATCCATTTCTTCAGGACCAGCCCATCTCTCTCTCCCTTGTACTTGGCTGGTTGGGGCATCTTGAATTTTCCATAGTCATCTTCTGAATTTTCACTATCTTCCTCCTCTTTATAGTGGTGCTTATTCTCCTTCTTCTTGTCTTTCTTCTTACTTCTTGCTTCTACTACTTTCTCCTTCTCTTTCCATGTATCTTGCGCCCTCCTAGATGTCTCCTCTCTACCCATTCTATCTATCTCCTCTTGCATTCTGTGTCTTTTCTCCTCCTCTTGCTGTTGTATCACCCATTCTCTATAGCCCTGCTCCACTTCTAGTTTTTTCTTCCTTTCCTCCTCTTCCTTCATCTGCATGTTCCTCCATATTGACTCTAGCATTCTTGACATGCCATCTAATTGCCTTTCCATTCTGACCACCTTCTCCTCTTGGGCCACTCTCCATTCTCGCCCTCTACTCTTCTTCCTCTCCTCCATTGTTGGGAGGGTGACATTCTCCCTTTTGTCCTCCATGTGGTTGGTGGTAGTGTCGGTGCGGGGAAGCCACATCTCGCCTATGGTGGGGTGGGTCATGCTCCAGGGAAGACGCGTCACGTCTTCAGACGGTGGGGTGTCGAGGTTGGGGTGTCATGCTGGGGGTCGACAGGTTGGGGGGTGTCGCGACGTGGGGCGATGCCACGAGGGTCAATGCGACGTGGGGTGACGTGATGTGGGGCGATGCACTGTGGGTCATTACGACTTTGTTCTCTTCGGGCAGTGGATCTTCTCCCTTGCTTCCGTGAGCACTCCTTCACTCCAAGCAGATCTGATACCAAGTATGATAAACCTGCACTCGTTACGCACTCAACATGGCACTGAAAGGTAACACGATATATGAGATCAAGGTATACTCTTGTATTATTCAATCCAAAAAGCGGGACAACATAGACACATCCCAGGACTACACCCTCGTGATGCTTCACATAAGAGGGCTCACCACTGGGTATAGGGAATCACACGTAGTGTGGAAACAAGGCAGGGCTTTGAGTCACTACTACTCCCTATATAGATGCATTTGGTAGCAATGGCATAGTATAGCTACAAAGCCCTTACACCTCCCCACCATCCCCATGAAATTCGTTTTTTTAGTTGGGGCTCCCAAAGGGAGCCCCCAAAAGGCATACCCTTTGGGCTTAACGTCCTTTTTCCACTTGCCATTTGGCCTTGGCCTCCCAGACACTCCCTCTCCATCATTCAATACCTGATTCACGGTTTGAATAATCGTGAGCGTTCTCTTGAAGTCCCGTACTTTCGGGCATCTCCCATGGTATCGTCTGGCATGCCAAAAATTTATGAAAATTCACCAACTGTCTTCCAGTGCCTCTTTTAAGCATTTTTTGGGTATCGTCGCTTAAAATCGTACTGATTGCCACCGTTACCTTCGACGAAGTCTATTTTTTCGATGAAATTTGGAGTTTTTGGCTATTTTTAAGCACTTTTTGGCATAAAAAATCATGTCATTGGCAACCACGAGATAGGGCAACTCAGCCCATCAAATCCCATGAACAAATCTATAAACACTATATTGGGGAATATGGGAATTTCCCATAAGTTTGGGACACGGTCAAATCTTTGGATTTGTCATAACTTGAATACTATAACTCCAAATTGAGCGCTATATAGCTCAATAGATCCCATTTTTCAAGCGCTTTCCAATGATAGGTCACATCATATGGTTTTGAGAAACTTATCAACATGTTATCCGTGTGCCACCTTTTTAGCGTTCAAAAAATGGGAATTGGAAGATTTCCAAACTCACTAATATTGTGTTTACAGACAAACAACCAAAGAAAGCATCAAGATGATACAGAAAGATACGCATCAAAACACATCACAGCTCTCACCCTACCCCCTAACAAAACCAAGGCATGAAATCCACAAGTAGGCCTAGCATAATCTAATAGAAAGCCTAAAGCTAGTCCCTAATCTACTGCTCCAACACAGCCAAACTAAAAAAAACTATCAGAGAGGTCATCCTAAGTGATGGTCTGAACTACCTACCTAACTAAGGACAACTCAACTAGGAGCTCCTTCTAGGCGAGGACTCCTATAGCCAGATCAAGAGTTTTTTAGCATATTTTCCTTTACTCAGGCGTGTAAAAAGAAGGGAGTTGAGTGTAGTGACCCAAGGAGAGAAGGGCATCGGCCTCAGGTCATGTCTCGATACCCAAGAACCTGCCAAGCCCACACGAGGCGACACCTAATCCTTTTCTGATTCTCCCTCTAGCAACTTCATCAACTTGTATGGTGTAATCACTAAAATAGCAAACCATTAAACGCACCTACACCAAACAGACATAGGGTCCTCTTGGCCTAAAGAAATCAAACACTACATGATTAAACTAACTAGCTCTATTGCCCTAAAGAAATCAGACATTAAAACCTTAAAAAAACCGGCCCTCTTGGCCTAAAGAAATTAATCAAACCAGCTCACATAAATCCCTCCTTGAAAGAAGGCAGATATGCAAAAATACACTCCATTCCAAGGAAAAATAGGGCTCTCAACCCTAAACTAAATGCATCAAGTTGTGACCCATACCTCTTGCATATATAGCAAGAGGCATACACATAACATGTCATCGGATCAACATATGGGTCCAAGACAATATTGGTAGATGGGTCTCGGCCACTCTTTGCATTATCCATATCAACCATCTCCTACCATATAACGCGTGGTCTGATAACATTCCCCACAACCAACCAAGTCCTGTCTCATGATCAATACTAGCATCCGGACTAAGACCACAGTTGAAGAAGAGGTCGATCCTCTTCATAAGCAAAATTGGCTAATCAATCTACAAATTGATTCCAATAACGTGGAATCAACTGAAGAGATATGCTCTCAAATTCATCAAGTAGGGTTATAGCAATTCGATAATACATACGAAGGATAGGATTCTGGACTGTATATGTCCCATTTAGTTGATTTAAGATTAGCTGGGAATCCCCCTTTACTAACAACTACTGAATACCACCTTTCTTGGAAATATTCAGTTCCATAATCAAGGCTTTATACTCTGCCATGTTGCTAGTGAATCCTACCCCAAGATAAACAACAAATTTCATTATAACTCTACGTTGGGGATCTCAGATGACTACTCTAACACTCCCTTTCCTATTAGGCCCCTTGGATTCTCCATCATGTTGAGAAATAGACAAATGAGGTATGCTCCAAGAAGAGCTATCCTGAATCCCATATGTACAGTGAGGAGAGTGGAACAACTCAAAGTCTATAAAGCATTGTACTTGACTATGAAATGAATATTATGTCATGATGCTTTGTACTTTTAGTTAAGTGTCTTGTCATTGTCAATTATACACAAGATTGTGTTTACGAGTCCAAGCTAATATAACTTGGAACTTAATTCACTTGTGTAATAGTTGGTCTCTACTTGTCCATGTCATTATGAACTTGGTCTTCATCTTTGATCCACCATATCTTGTGTCATGCTCTAGATCCGCATCTTTAAACATGGTATCAAAGCCTAGTCGAGCATGGCTTAGATTATCTCCATCTCTTCCCAACTTAGGTTGAGTGTTGGATCTCATCCTCAACTTCATTTGCAATTCTACCATCAATAAAGCTTCCATGGCAGGCATAGCCAACGATACCCTATCATCTTGAAGCTTTTATATCTCTCTCCATAGGCCAAATTTCTCTAGACTTTCTTCTAGAGAAGTGTTTCCCTGCTTCCAGAGCTCCTTTCTTGCACCTCACTCACTGACATTGAGTCACTATTGCCTCAGCATTGCCTATTTTTGAAGTTGCTGCCATATCTGTGTCTGTGGACAACAACACCCACCTGACTTGGAGGAGTTGTATCTCCACATAGAGGCCATATCTCTCCAAGGTCTCTTCTAGGAAAACCTTCATAAACTCTAGGCACTTCTAATTGGCACATGACAGTCAGATATTGGCCCCCAACCACCCAACATTGTGAAAATTGGACGACACTGTCTGATCTGCGTGCCTGGTTCTGTTCGAGCAGTTTATTCTCCTTCCACGCAGTGCGATTTCCGCCGAGATCATAGGGCTTCTATAGAGCTTGAAGAGAGCTACATTTCCTTTAAAAAACTTTTGGAAATGATCCAGTATAGCTCATGAAATCAATAAAAAACCAAACCTGTGTCTAAACCCTAATCCAGGAAGCCATAGCCAAAGCTTCAAAATTTGACATTCTTCACAGGTTCTTCTCACCACCACTGAAGTCCTAAACAGTGATTTTAATCACTGGGCAATACTCTCTGAAGTTCATTACTATTCTAAAAGTGCCCAAGCAAGCTCAGAAGTCATCCAAGAAGTTTGTGAGAGAGAAAGCAGATCAAGTACCGACTAGTATCCATTAACACTCAACTAGTGTCAATTTGACACTGATTCTCTTGTGTCTCTTGACACATTAAAATACAAGATTTTGCTGGTTAACTGAAGTTTAGCAACATGGCAAAGCTTAAGCAAATAGCTAAATTCAACAGTGAAGGATTTCATGCATGGAAGGAGAAGACCATGTATCACCTAATGTGAAAGGACTTGTGGGACCTGTTTGAAGATGATGCTGATAGCAAGGGGGAAGATGATGAAGACAGGTTTGTTGAAGAAGACCAGCTCTAAACCAAAGAATGGAAGAAAATGAATAACAAGGCACTAGGCATCATTGCCTGGGGACTAAGTAATGATGTACTACATCATATATCTGGCATTAGAAATGCTAGAACCGCTTGGAGGAACTTGATAGAATGTTCGGTACCCAAGCAAAGAACTCAAAGGTAAAATTCCTCATGCAGTTTTATAAACTAGATATCAAAGACAGTGCTTCTATGACCATGCACATTAACAAGTTCAAGAGCCTAAAAACCCAGCTTGCAACTCTTAAGAAGGTTATTGATGAAGATGAAGCAATAGCCGTACTGCTTGCAAGTGTAAACAAGGATCCATATGAGAACCTTGTGTCCACTCCAAGTAATGTTCCGAGTCTCTCACTCCAAGATATTGAGCACTCACTGCTTGATGGAGAAAGCAAATTTAAAAGTAAAGATGTAAAAGAGACCAACTCAAGGGAAAACCTCTTATACACTAGAGAAGCTACTAGACCCAAGGGAAGAGGTCAAGGATTCAACACCGACAACAGGAGTCGGATGACATGTCAGTATTGTGGTAAAACTGGTCATATTGTCAATGAATGCTTCAACAAGAAAAGAGCACACCAGATGCAGAATGACCATCACCAAAGTCAGTTTATGAATGAAGAAGAAGAAAAAGATACTTTCGCTACCATCAATAACTTTGACAGGTTGTTCTAAGGAATTTGTTTCCATAGTGGATCTCTATGTTTCCCTTAGTGGATTTGATTGTAAAACCCTTGCCAAATATGTAAAGTCTCAAGCTTTAACTTGACTAGGCTACCTATGAGCTAGTCTTCCGAGCCATGTTATCATGTAGGGGGGGGCAAAAGCTAGCAAGTGTAGGGACTTATCATTCGAGGGGGGTGTTGAGAAATAGACAAATGATGTATGCTCCAAGAAGAGCTGTCCTAAATCTCATATGCATAGTGAGGAGAGTGGAACAACTCAAAGTCTATAAAGTATTGTACTTGACTATGAAATGAATACAATGTCATGATGATTTGTACTTTCAATTAAGTGTCTTGTAATTGTCAATTCTACACAAGATTGTGTTTATGAGTCCAAGCTAATCTATCTTGTAACCTAATTCACTTGTGTAACAGTATGCCTCTACTTGTCCATGTCATTATGAACTTGGTCTTTATCTTTGATCCACTATAGCTTGTGTCATGCTCTAAATCCACATCTTTTAACACATCAAAGTATAGCGTGTACGTCAATAATGGGTTTACATAGCCAGCCATCAGGAACTCCTTTATTCGTAATTATGATAGTCAAAATTCAACATATTTAAAGGGTGGACTGGTGGCTCCATCCCACCTTCTTTGTTAAACTCAATAGGGATGCTTGTCAAAATTTGTAAAAAGTGATGGCAAAAAACTTTGATTTCCCACACAAAGGTCCTGTCTTCTTTCTCAATCACTTTGTATCGTTTGCTCCACTAGATAAGCTTCTCCTGATGATATCTTTGCTCGAGATATGGGTGTTCCAGATGAGGAATTAACCACCCCATCAATCAATTTAAGCTCTCCTGCGCAGGTCTCAAAACCAACCCCATCATGGACCTGCAAGGCATTTAGCATGTTAACATACTAAAAAATAATAAGGTTTAATCATATCAATATTAACCTTATTCTTAAATTCCACTCCCTGTATATCAGCTAGTAAAACCGTGGACTTATTTTTACCGAGCCTAACTATCTTGTAAGGGCCATCCCATCTAGGTTTCAGCTTTCCTGGAAATAGCTCCCTATGCACATCGTAGTATAGAACTAATTGCCCTTTCTTAAAGGTATATTTCTTTACTTTTAGATCATGCATCCGCTTAGCCACCTCATGGTGCAATAGACTCTACAATTTAAGTTCATCCAAGTAGGCTATAGTCATAAGCCGCTCAAATAGGGCATCTTCATCACCCAAAGAATGATTGATTGTGAATCTTATGGTCGGCAACTCAATTTCTAAGGGCAAGAAACACTCCTCCCCATAAACTAATTTGAATGGGGTGTGACAAGTGGCTCATTTAAACATTGTATTATACACCCAGACTACCACATATAGTTTTGTATCCCAGTCCCATTTCTTCTCGAAGACTATCTTGGATAGGATACCCACAAGTTGTTTATCGGTACTTCAACTTGTCCATTTGCTTGTGGATTATAGGGGGTCATCTTGTTATGCTTAATTTTCCATGCTTTGGTCACCTTGTTCAAAAAATGGGTTCCACGGTCCGATACTATTTCATTTGATGGACCAAAACGACAGATAATATGCCCAAGTAGGAAACTGGTAGTCTCTTTTGCATTGTCCTGCCTCATCACCCATGCTTCTGACCACTTTGTAATGTAATCAGTTGCTACTATAATGTATCTTTTCTAAGTAGTAGACAACGGGGTAATAGGTCCCACAAAATCAATGCCCCACTTCTCAAATGGTAGGGTAGCCATAATCGGCGTAAGTGGACACTTCCTATTCTCTCTATTGTCATGTCTTTGGTATGTATCACATCTCTTGACATAGTCAAATGAATCCTAGAAGATGGAGGCCACCAATATCTAGCTCTTAAAGCCTTCTATGCCGTTAACCGCCCAGCAAAGTGCCCTCCACAAGTGGAGTCATGGCACTCTTCCAATATAAATGGAACCTCGTCAAGCATCACACATCGGTGATTGATATCATCAACACCCTACCAATATAGCATTCTTGTTATCAAGGAAAGTTTCAATGCCTGATGTTTGATTTTCTTCTTCTCTGATTTTGATAAAGTAGATCCAGTCTCTCCCGTAGAAAGATAGTGCATTATAGCAGCATACCAGGAGGGAATATATGTAGTATCAATCTTGAACAAAGTTTCCATGTCACTTTCTTCAGCCATGACCTCTTTTGGCTCCCTAAAATCCACGAGACATTCTATAATTCCCTAAAGCTTTAGCGGCTTGCTCTTAATCTCGTAATCAAACTCCTTCAAAGTGATTAAACACTTTGCTAAATGATCAGATAGCTCTAACTTATTTAGAAACAATCGAAGCCCTTCCGCATTCGTATAAAAAATCATCTTCTCATAAAGAATGTAATGCCTAAACTTTTTGGTCCCAAATACCATCTCAAGGCAAAACTTCTCCATATAGGTGTAGTTAATTTCCGATATGCCCAACTTTTGACTAGCAAAAGCTATCGGATGGTACCATTTTTCCTCCCATATTTGGGATAAGTAGCAGCTAATACTATACATGGTGGCTACTGAAAATATATACTACAATATTTCACCCTTTTTAGGTGCTTTCAGTACAGGTGCTTTGGCAAGCTCTTGCTTCACATTATCAAAAGATACTTTGCAAGCATCACTCCATGCAAACTGATAGTTAAAGGACAATAGGTTCGTCAATGGCAACGTTCTTTCTGCCAGGTCATTGATAAACCTCCGATAATACCCTATTGATGAGAGAAAGCTATGCACTTCCTTTGGAGTATGCGGTGGACTCACTACGACTATGACCTTGATCTTTTCAGAGTCAATCACAATCCCTACGGAACTAACCACATGGTCCAACAATAGCCCATAAGGCACTCCAAAGACGCACTTTCATGGGTTGAAAGCTATGCAAAATTGTCTGCAGCGCTCAAAACACTTCCGCAAAATGATCAACTGTCTATCCCTCACACGGGGGCTGCCCCCAAGTCATCAATGAATACTTTTAACTCTTTTGGGGAGATGTGACCAAAGGTCTTGTCGACTGTTCTTTGCCACAAACCTGGTGCATTACATAAACCAAATGCCATCACATGGTATGCAAAGGTACTAAAGACAGTGATAAATGTCATTTTTAGCTTGTCTTGCTCAGCAATCGCCATTTGGTTATACAGTGCAAAGTATTCCATAAACGAATAGATTTCCCTACCCGCTAGTTGATCCAAAATTTGGTCAATAAAGGGTAACTGGTAGTAGTCTTTAACCATTTGTTTATTTAGCTCTCTAAATTCTACACAAAGACGGATTTGATTATTCTTCTTTTTTCTAATCACAACTAGCAAACACCATTCAGTATGCTGAACTGGGAAGATCAAACTCGCCTTCCGCAACTTCTAAAGCTCTTCAAACAACCCATCCCTTAGTTCAAAAGGCATACGCCTTACTTTTTGATGTACAGGGTGGGTACCTCCCTTTACAAGAATGGTATGCACAGCCAAACTGGGAGGAATTCCCCTAAGTTTGATGTTGCGGAACTCCTGAACGAGGGACACATAATCCTCTCTCTCTTTCGAACTGAGCATGGAACCTAATTTGATTGGCCACAAATCATTAGGCATGCCAAGGTCCAACTCAATAAAGTCCTCATCTCTTATCCGATCTTGAGGCTCTATCGTCTCATTCAAGGTTATCTAATAAATATCCTCTGTAGTGGACCCTTCTTTAGATCCATTGCTTGACGACGTCTCACTACCAAATGGATCATCTACTGTTTCTAGTTTAGTGGAGGATAATGGAGCTCTCTCACTCTGAGGAAACTCAGGGTAAGCATCCACTATTACATGATGGGCACCTCGACCTAGAACCACTTGACCAGTGGGTATATCGACTTGATAGTCTGTCCATAGAATCCATGGCCTACCTAACAAAACTTGATAGCTAGGACATCCTGCAAACCTTATCACCCTAAAGTCTAGATAGCATTCCACACTCGCAATTGTAACGTGGACTTTAGTGATGCAACCTTCTGGTTGTCTTAGACTATCATTAGCCATCCTAAGAAGTGTGGAGCCGTCTTTTTGGATCTCTAGACCTAACCTCTCCATCAAATCTGAACTCATGATATTGACGGAGGATCCGGTGTCCACGATAGCATGCTCCGCTAATATTCCATCCACATACGCTAGAACCCTAGGGCAATGCTTTTCAGCATGATCGAACCAATCTTCTCCCACTCTAGCTATGTCCAAAGGTTCTACAATATACCATATACACAATATTTTCTTGAATTCCTTGCGTACTCCTAGAGAAAGTTTAATCAATTGTAGGAGATTTACGTTTGGTTTAACTTCGCAAAGAGAACTTGCTAGGTCAAAGTCGTGGTAGTTAGCCAAAGTTCTCTTCTTATGCCAAATCATTCTCTCCTTTGGTCTTTCAATCGACTTTGGTGCCTCTTTTTTAGCCTTTACCTTCTTTCTTAGCAATCCTTTATCCTTCTCGAGATCAACTTTACTACCAACAAGTCTTAAAGGTCCACCTTCCATATTAGGATTCAGGGTTGGCTTTTCCCTAGAATCTTGCTTAGGGCTTCCCTTGACAGGTTTTACAATTCCTTTGTTACCCTCTTTAGTCTTTTGACCTCTTATTACGGCTCATAGATTACAAGTTTCAGCGTCATTGACATGTACAGCCTCAATAAGACTGACTCTACTGCCATAAGGCAAATCCTCTATAGTAGCCTTTCCTCTTTGCAGTATTTATCTTGGTCCCTCATCTTGCTGGAGATTATTCCCCTATGCATGATGGTTAACTGGACCTAGTTGTTTACTTCCTTGTTGGAGAGAACAAATCTTACTCCAACAGGTAGCAGCTAAGTGGCCAAACTTTTCGCAAATATCTCATTTGACATCCGGACAATTCCTAGGGAAATGTTTGCCACCACACCACTTATAGTTGAATCTTGAGGGGGCACCCTCTTCAGGACGTCGACTCCCTATAAAATTCTATTCCTTCTTAAGAAAATTGACGTCTGCAACTATTTGTCTATATTGTTCAGAGATCATATCGATATAGTGCTTCATCATGTCCTTGACTTCACCAAGGACGTTAGAGGCACTCGACTCATAGTCGTGATCGTTTGTTTGTCGTCCCATCGGCCTAACCACTTGATTAGGAATTGTTTGCTGACCTACTGGGACAACATTGGGATTCATTGTTTGGCCCTCACTACTTAGTGAGGCAATCTGACTAGCCATGGGCATAGTAATGCTAGGAGGAGCTAGTAACATAGGCAAATTTGGCATGATACTCCCTCTTCCATTCGCATTTGACGTGGGGTCCCCTTGACTCCCATTAGTTAATGCCAAATTATTACCATTCCAATTTATCCTTGCTGCATAAGCTGCTTCCGACCATGACTCTACTCCTTCTTGGGTAATAGCATTGTCAATGTCAGCTAAAGCGACACTACTAAGTTGCACCTAGATATTGAAATCCAATCCATGTAGAAAATATTGCAACTATATAGCCGCTGGAATGGGAATATAAGCATTAAGTTTGCGAAGAACTTGCTTTAGTTTCTTGGCATAGGCCTGGACATTCTCATTTGGCTCTTGGCGTGTTACATTCAAGACATGTGACCAATACTATCCACCCTTATCAGGAGCAAACTCTCTACGGAAGGTCGTAAAGAATTGGGCACTGCTAGTTATGGTTCCGGCTTCTAGACTGTGATACTATACTGCCGCTCTTCCTTTTAAACGTCATGTTGAAGAACATCATTAGGTGTCCTTCGTCTTGGATTCGATAGTTGAATATGAGTGTTTAAAACTCCTTAATATGGAGTTTTCCATCTTCTTCTGCTAGCCCATGGAAAATGGACGAAGGTGCTCCTAATGCTGGTAAATTCGGTGTCGCTGCTAGAATTGTGATGGGTTGTGCGATGGTGGCTACAACCGGATTGACAACAAGAGTTTGTGTAGGTAAAACTACATCCCCACTTGAAGTGGGTTGATTAACTGGAAGAAGGGAAGTACCAAGACTTCCACTTGCACTCAAAGGGCTACTTGTGGCACTTAGGTTACTAGAACCACTACCACTTACGTGTAACGGGCTGCTCCTTTGAGGAGAATAGTGTCTTATAATCTCCAACTGCCATCTAGCCCTCTTAGCACATTCTACTTCGGCTTGACAGTCCTTGTCAGAGGACATAAACTAACTATTTGGTCCCTAGAAACCCTAGATTCGAGACCACCACTTGTTGGCAGCTCCCGATAGATGCACCACTGATGGGACCTAAAATGGGTAGGCACTGACTATGGCACTAGCCGGACCTTATACACAATAGACAACCCCACCACACACATGGCCTCATGGTCCAAGAGCATTTGTAACAACTAAATACATGCTAGATACTTCTAATATTGCATTTGTAGCTAGATAAAAGTCCAACGACACCTTCCCCAAAACCCCTCAAAGGGGTTATCCCACACGTATTGGAAATAATGCCATGTATCACACATAAAGGAAGCACCTTCGGCTAACGGCCGTGGCTCCACTGTGACTCTCCTACATCTTGGGGATTGTCCCTCACTGCGTCGCGTTTACATATGAACACATTCGTACAAGACTCCTCTCTTTCTAGCGAAATATAGGAGATACCATGTTTTCTCACCAATAGTTTCCCCCAAGAAACGAACAACTAACCTATGGCAAGGGAAATCTCACCCTCTCAAGCATGGGTCAACTATAGTTCAAACAATTGCTATGCATTTCCAGGAGTTGATACCGCATATATAATTAATGCAATACTAGATGTCTCATTGTGCGCAAACAGTTATGGTTCAAAATCGGCCTATGTGCTAGTGTGAAAACATTCTTTCCATGAATTCCAACTAATACGTATATATGCTTCGTTGTAAGAATCTAGCACCAAGGCGAACCTTATGCTACTAGATCCCTTATTTCCAAATAGGCCATTTCCTAAATGCTATGCATAGAAAAAAAAAATAAAAAATTATACTATTTCAGCCCTCAAATTGTTGCACAAAATCCTACTCCCCCTCACCGTTTAAATTTTATTTCGTTGCATAGATGTATAGAGGTTGTTTTGGATGTATTTTAGTGTATCAAAAGCAATAAATCACACACTATGACAAAAAAAAAGGGAAAAATAAGGCCAAACCTCATGCTTTTCCCATCCATGCATCCACAACTACTTATTGTAATTTTCCATATTTTTCCAAGGCATATTCTTATTTTTCCCTTATTTTTCCCTATTTTTCTCTATTTTTCTAAGAAAAATAATGATGTATTTTCAAAGCTATGGCTCTTAATTCTTAAAAAATAGAAACACAGATTCTATTGCTATTTTATCCCATGCGTATTGGTTTATTCTACCTGAAAACACCAAAAAACCCCATTTTTCTCATAAAAATCGTGTTTTACGGGTTTCTAAAAATTATTTCCAGCAATTTGACTTTATAATTTCTTTTTTTTTCATCGTAAAAGCATAGAACAAATAGTAAACAACATTCCTATTAATTTTCACTCTATAAGAATAAGATTGACTCGATCAATCGTAAAAAACAAATAAATTTCCTTTGTAAAAATGAATTATCGGGTTTTTCCTTCTTTGCGGGTTTTAGAATTTGATGTGGGACTACAAATGAGCCCTCATTCAATGCTCAGTCCACCTTTGAATAGCAAACTCCAGCCCTTAACCTTAGAAGTTACAATAGTAAAGGTGCCATAGCTACTTTTCGACAATAGAAGCATGAAATTGGAATGCATAATACATATCTCCTCGTTACTGTAGAGGTGAAGTCTGCAATCTACTAATGAAACAAGCATTCAATGTGTGTTAAACTAGAAATTGGTTGAGCATGTGATAAGAATAAAAGCTATGGATCTTCAAGGAGTAGATCACAATGTTAAGAATAGAGAGTGCTAAAATGGGCCTCATTGTCTAGGTCCCCAAAATACAAATATGAATGAAGACAAAGATCAAATAAGTAGTTTATAATTGAGAAATGCATATAACAAATTCAAGCTCCTAATATTGACATTGTGCCTACATGCTTTTGTCTATTTGATTTGGTATGTATGTGTGCCCTAAAGGAAGCTGGTTGAAGGGACAAATGTAAGTCTTCTAGATTATTTTTATTTTCTTCATAGGCAAAATGGAGCATAAAAAGTTAAGAGGATTTTCCTTTATGGTCCAAGATAACTATAGAACTGCATGTTCAAGTTACCATCCTGAGGTTAAAGAGAGATGGTGTGGCAAGCACATGTTGGGTCATGTGGCATGGATAGTTGTAAATATGTCTATGAAATTGTTATGCTTAGTGGTGATTCTATAATGTTTCTTAGAATTTTTTATCAAATGAGCAAGGAGATAATTGCTCTTGCATGTAGAGCATGAAGATGAAAGTAGTTACTCTACATGAGAAAAAAAAGTATAGTGTATGGACTAGAGGCTATTTTATCATCTTTGAGTACCTTCCAACAAATGTGAATAACTAAGTCTAAGTATGATGAATCTAGCCCATCTATTGTGCATCAAATATGATTTTAAATGGAAACATCTCACCAAATATCTAAGGACATTGTTCATCTTCTACCTATAGTGAAGGTGTCAACAACATAGGAGCTAACACCCACTATGACCACTCATGATGAACCCATTCCCTCAAACACAATGATAGAAGCTAGATAGAAAAGAAGAGAGAACGTGGAAAAATTCAAGATGAGGTTTGCAACCACACCCCATCATGTGCTAGATATGCCATTTTCTCAAAGACAAGAACCCAACATCATCATCTAGGACCATGAGATTACTGCATTGGAAAAATTTGGGGGTCTCAAGTTAAACACTTGCATTTAACTTTTTATCTACCATGGAAACTCAGAAAACTACTACCTCTTGATGTGGTGTAGGAAATAATTAAAATGAGAACATAAATAGGCAAAGTGTCTTAAGCATAAAGCACAAGATAAGTGCATTTTTGGCTTTTCTTGCCTCCTCCAACCATGCCTACTCTCTACTTAGTTACGTCCAACTCTCATACCCAAGATGATTCTTTAAATTATTCCATTATTTTTCAAATTTCTAATATTTTATTATATAACTAGTTACTCAAAGTGTTAAATATTATTTTGAATGGTTAAATACTTTTATACTAGAACTTTCTTTTACACTATAAATTATAATTTTTATGTTTAATTCCCATTTTTTTGTGTATTAGAGTCTTGCTTCACACTTCAAACATGGGTTATTAGGATGAATTAATTGTGTTTTGTTGTGTTAGAGGCTTGTACTCATACTCACAACACAACTTTCGAACATATGATTTGTTTAAATTTTATATTCCTAATGTTGAAGACTCACACTCACCTGCAATAGTAAGTTCAAGCAATAAAAATCATGTTTTTGCATGTGTTAGAGGCTTGCCTCACACTCTATGAATAAATAAAAGCTTTGTGACACCGGTACTTGTGTTGCATTAGAGGCTAGTACTCACACTCATAATACAAGAAATATGCTTAGTTATTGCAATTGGTAGCACTTAAGATTATGCTCATGCTTCAATAGTATGATAGGGTAATAAATTATTTATGCTCTAAGTTTTGAGACTTGTCTCATACTCTATGGACAAAAATAAAACTCTCATTCTTGTACTCATGTTTTGTTAGAAGCTAGTACTCACACTCACAATACATGTGTAAGATTCCCCTAATACAACTCTACTTTGAAGTCATCAAAGATTTTTTTATCCCAAGGCCTTGGTAAAAATATCTAGAACCTACTCCTCTATGTTCATATATGTGAGATCAATCACTCACCTATGAAGTTCCACTCTATGATTAAATGGTAGTTATGAATCTCAATGTGTTGCATGCACATAAAACACTAGATTTCTTGCCAATTATATGCTTCTCATGTTGCCACAATAAATGAAAGCTCTCATGTCTAACTAAATCCTTAAATCATCAAGAAGCCTTTGCATCCAAGCTATCTCATATGCTTCCACAACACCACCCCTATACTCTACCTCTATACTCAATAATGCAATAGTGGGTTGTTTCTTATTACTCCACATTACAGTTCACTCTTGAAGGAAAACACATAGCTAGTAGCATAGATGATTTTAGTGGCTATATGTCGTAAAATAACTATACTTTTATTTTTTCAGAATTTGTTTTTCAAAACTCAAGTAGGTTGAGTTATAACTCCAAAAAAATTTATTCGCCAACATTTCTAAGGTATATTGAGATTTTGAAGGCTCTTTTTCCATTCATGTGAAACAAATATTAAAAGAAATATATTAAATTCATTGCAGTATTTATAAGTTATAGGATATATATAGAAACATTTGCCACATGTACATATGTACACATACACATAGTACATACATAGACACATGCTACATACTACTTATCCTTGCTCCTTCTTTACATACTCATGTACACAACTCACACACACCCCTCTAGAGTCCACACACACACATTACTTAGCATTACATCTACTCTTGTATTCATACATACATATACACAATTCTTAGAACCAAAAGGTTTGAGATACTCATGCTTCAATAACTTGAGCTAGTTAGATCTTTGAAGCATGCATCTTGAATGTTGCAAAGCAAGAGAGAGCTCTACCTAAAACCCATAAATGCTAAGGGATTTTTCCTCTTCATAGACTTGAGCAAAAATAATGCCTCCCCTTCAATGAATGGTTTATCCAAGAGCAAGCTAATTTCAGCAAGGTGCCAAGGACTCTCTCCATTTCTACATCCAAGATTTCAGCAACACACTAGGACCAATCAACAACATTCGGGCTAGCTCAACTTCGGCTAGCACTGAGAGATTCTTGTGGTGGAAAACAGTAGCATATCCTAGTCAGCATCAATAAAGGTGTGTCTATTTTTGCCCTAAATAAATGTGATATTCTCTCTTTAATGCTTAGATTTGAGATAGTTGAAGTAAAATTGATATGGAGCATCTCTTAGGAGGTCCCACCTAGCTTAACGAGAGGATCCAAAATTCAAATCGAATGTTTGAGCTACTAACACACAATGATAAGTAACAATTTCGATCAAGAGGTTGGGACCCTCAAGTGGTTAGCTATGTGAACCTCCTTCTCGAGTAGGGTTTTATACAAGAGGGCAGATGCTCTAATTTTGGATGTAGACCAGGTTACATTAGAGAATGAAGGAGAGAATAGAGATGTTGTTGCAGTGAGTTGGATTCGATTGAATTTTTTTGATGGTACATTACTACTCTACATTGCTCATGATTTGACAATCTCTACAAGCACTATCAACTCGATGCATATATGATTTCTTCTAAAACAGGCATTGAGAGTTGAATTTTTATTTGATTTCATTGACTTGGGATTGATCCTAAATTTCTATGGCAAGTGCACAACTAGGGATAAGCCTAAGTGCTCTAGCATTCTTCTTGGGCAACATCTTTAGTACGACTCATCATGACTAGCAGTTGCATGGGGCATCCTTCAATATGTATAGGCATGTGGTTCACAAGCAAGCACATGAGGACTTGATTTTTAGGAAGGATGTCCATCATTTTTTCCACATTGGCCATTTGGATTGAGACAAAATTTTGTGGAGTACTAGGGAACAACCTTCTTATGCACATATTTCAAGCTAAGTTGAGTAACACCTTAGTAGGATCAAGATTCATGCTCTATGTTAGGGTGATAGTTATGTGAACACAAGCATTTCTAGTACATGGTGCAAGTGAAACTCATGAGTCACTACATAGTCTAGGGACCAAAATAGATGTAGCTAGTTTTCCAAGCAGATCAACAAGATAGAGGTACTTTGGTATCACCTTTTTCAATGAAATTTGTATACGTGGTGGTATTACTTTTTTATTATAAGTCACTTGTGGATAAGGGAAGGAGAAATTTGAAAATTGACACAAAAGAAAAAGGCTTGTAGGTGATAATTCTTGCAAGAGATGTTGAAGAATTTTAGAGCTAGCAATGCAAGCCGAGGGCTAGAAGTTGTACTTTAGGTGCGAAGGATTGACCTAGGTGCATAGAGCCGAGTAAAAGCATTTAGTATTTACAAGTCTAATCTTTATGTGAAAAACCCTTGCATGACTATTGATTCATAGGTGCGTGAACCCATAATGTTCTCCTAATGATAGTAACTCCATGGCTTCTTTGTGATTAAAGGCAGAAATATCTTCTACATATGCTTCCTATTGGCCTTGGAGTGTAGGAGCTCATTCCAAGTGAGTAATACTTATACATGGCAAAAGAAATGATCATGTTGATGCCATTTGCTGATCATCTTGAAACGTGGTGTAATCTCTCAAGTGTCTCTTGTTGGGTATAAGGAATGACAACAGTAGCAAAAATGGCATTTGAAATGTTATGTAGTTACTCCAAAGCAACATTGCACCTTATTTTCCAAAGAGTAATGTTTATGTAGATTTTGATTATACAAATGGAAATGATGATAGGAAAGAGAATATTTATGTAAATTTTGACTATACAAATGGAAACAATGATAGGCAAGAGAATGTGGGCGAGTTCAAAGCTTCACAAGAGACAAAGTAAGTATTTTATGAGCTAGATTGCTATTTTTGGATTATGCCAACACAATTTTTATGCATTTCTCTTGAGATAATGAATATTCCCATGTAGTGTTGCCACCGTACTTTTATTTAAGTGTGATTTGATAAGGTTTGATGTGGATATGAGATAAGTGTGTTACAATCTAAGGTTCATAGGTTAGGGCTAATAGAAAAATGGCGATTTTGTGCTAGGCACTGCATTCGGGAGCATGTATGCTAAGTGTGCTACGCTTGTAAAAGTGCAAGAAGTGTTCAAAAAAAGCTTATAGAACCAAATGTAGTCTCTTGGATTGTCCTAATTGCTTGATATCTGGACATGGACATCATGATAAAGCTTTGAAATGCTCAGGGAACATCCAAGATGAAGGTCTTTCTCTAAAATTTAAATGCTCTTGTGTAGGTTTACACACTTACATGTGTCTAGGTCTATGAGTCAACAAACATAAACACACATTGTTTAAATTAGTGTGCTCAAAAGCAGGAAATGCAAGGGGAGAGAGATAGATATGAGAGGTAAGTCTTTGAATGAACAAATATAAACACACGTTGTCTAAATTAATATTCAAGTAGCATGGGAAATGCAAGGGAAGATAGAGGAAGAGAAAGATAGATCTAGAAAAGTGTGTTTATTGAACTTTCATGCATGCATGTGTGTGTGTGTGTGTGTGTGTGTGTGTGTGTGTGTGTGTGTGTGCACATACATGGAGAAGTGAGCTACCCATTCTTGCAAGTTGCAATGGTGGCCCTAAGGCTATTGAGCATGAAAAACCAAGATAGTGTGCAACATGAAAATTAGGTGCTCCTCTGCACTTCTCCAATATTTGGAAGAATCTTGACAAAGATTCATCGATCAGCTACCACCCAATGATAAGCTCCAATAACACCATCTCAAAGCTGACAACATTGAGTTCAAAGATCCCTTGCAATGCTGGGACAATCGCAACAACAAGGTTAGTTTGACCCAATATATTTTATTATGAGTCATGATGTATTCCACATCTACAAAACATGAAATCTTGTGAGCTCTCATAGGGACATGGCTTTTTCTTTTTCCCCTCTTTGACCACCGGCCAATGCAAGGTCTCCAGTTTTCAAGCACAAAGTGATAGTAGATGCCTTGTGGTTAGATTGCCGGTACAATCCAACCTAGGTTTTTGAAGGGGTAAAAAAAATTGGATCAATGTCTACACTTAAATTGAGTGAAGGGGAGCCTCAAGAGGAAAATGAGCTATCTTTCCAAAGGAGACTACTCATGTTGTGGGACTGATGAAGGCTTGTGCAAAGCAAAAGGATCTATTCATGGGCAGAAGGCTACATGAGGACATTTGCAAACGGGGGTTTCTTGAAAGAAGCCCCTATGTTGCAAGCACTTTAATAACTATGCATGCTAAATGTGGTGCTCTTGCAAAAGCACAACAAGTTCTTGACAAATATATTGTTCACGATGGATTCTCTTGGACTGCACACATTTTTGCAAGAAATGCACAAAATGGTCATGGGTGATGAAGCTCTAAGATGCTTTGATAAGATGTGGCATTACCTTTCTCCATCTCAAAGGCAACATGGACCCGTAACTAGCATGACCGGCACACATAGGGGGAGTCAGGATCCATGCGTGTATTTATCCACAACCCACTACATGGGTGCCATAATATCATCTTGTTTCATCATGATTCATAACAAATACCCCCTCTCTCTATATGATAATCAACCCATACACTCCCTCTCTCAAAATTGAAAAACACAAATTAAAAGCTCTCTGTCTCTTTCTCTCTCTCACAAACATATACAAACACACACACACCCCTCTCTTCTTCCCTTTTTTTTCTTTTTTCGTAAACTCTTCCCCTCTTTTCTCAAAACCAATCTCTCTCTCTCTCTCTCTCTCTCTCTCTCTCTCTCTCTCTCTCTCTCTCTCTCTCTCTCTCTCTCTCTCTCTCTCTCTCTCTCTCTCTCTCTCTCTCTCTCTCTCTCTCTCTCTCTCTCTCTCTCTCTCTCCCCCCTTGCCTAGTCATGCATTACTTTTGATGTGCTGGTGGTATTCACACTAACTCGCTATTCACCATGTCGTTTTCTCAAGGTTGGAAATATGTCATCTTCGGATAATTTTTTGCTACCCTCCCTCTTGTGTAGTCCTATGTGTGGTTTTCCTTATCTAGTTCTTTAGGATAAAACCTACGTGGATGACCTACCTCGTCAACCTCTAGCATGTCCCAGCCACCCAGCGTGCCCCTACGTCCTGCATTGAGTAGTGTGCCCCCACATCGAGCATTGAATAGCTTCATTGATTAAACCAAGCAAGGTAAGATTTCAACAAAATTGGACTATATGCCTTCACTAATAAGCTTTTCTATTGTAGTATAAATAGCAACTCACTCTAAAAATTGGCTACCATGTTTCTATCATTTTGATTATAATGACAACTGTAGCACACACAAGCTATATGCCATCACTGTTTAGTCATGAAAAGGCTTCTACTCCTATGAGAATATTATTTTGAGGGACTTGGAAGGGGATTTGTATGTGGCTAGTAAATTTTTTCTAGGCGGAGCCTGTGAATGACAAGTTTTCCCAGAATCTTCCTACTTAGCCAATTTAATATGCAAATCCTCCATAGTTTTTCACCAGCTTATTAATGACATCCTCTTTCCTTGACTCTTTAAACCTTTTATTACTTTATTATTTTCATAAAAAATATTCGCCAACTGATTATAGAATATCTTTAGTTTAGAGAACAAATCGCCACACTTTCAAAAGTCTAAAATACAAGTTTCTCCACATATTCTATAAAATACCATATTGGGGAATATGGGAATTTTTCATAAGTTTGGGACACGTGGTCAAATCTTTGGATTTGTCATAACTTGAAAACTATAACTCCAAATCAAGCATTCTATAGCTCAACAAATTCCATTTTTCAAGCTCTTTTCAATGATAGGTCACATCATATGGTTTTGAGAAACTTATGGGCGTGTTATCCGGGTGCCACCTTTATAGTATTCAAAAAATGGGATTTGCGAGATTCCCAAACTCACTAATATTGTGTTATAACATAAAAGTATATGTTGGCTCTTAAAATCATCTATGGCTAGTAGTAGACTTCCTATAGATACATTACCTCTATCTAATTTGTGTCAATATTGATAAATGAGCAATTGCACCACTGAATTAGCCTCATAAAACATACCAGAATCTAATGTTGCCTTAAGGTATTGCAAGGTATATCTCACACTATCGAAATGAGGATTACAAGGCACCTACATAAATGGACTCTCTAAATCAATTGTGTACTATAATCTAGCCTTATGATAGTAGTAAAGATTAAAATTCCTAACATCTTCCTATACATCATGGGATCCTCCAATATCTCACCCACATCAACACTTAACTTTAAATGTTAATCTAATGGTAGTTAGATTGGCTTATAATCAATGGTGCCATATTTCATCAACATATCCAAGATGTATTGGCTTTGTGAGAGTTGTATCCCCTTAGATATCCTAGTTACCTTAATACTAAGAAAGTACTTTAATGCTCCCAAATATGCCATCTCAAACTTTTTCTTAAGAAGACTTTTCACATGCTCTGCCTCTTGCATATTATCACCCCCAACAATCACATCATCCATATATAGGGTAGTCATAGTGATACCCTTTTCATTCACATGTCTGTAAAAGGATGATCAATATGGAAACTAGTAGAGATAGAATACTATCCTATCTTGTCATGCCATACTCTTGGTATTTATTTTAGCCCATACAAGGATTTTTGTAGTTTACAATGCTCTCATAACCCTTGTAGTTGTTTCGTATACACTTGTTCTTGCAAGTCACCGTGAAATAATTCATTCTTTGCATCCATTTGATGTGATATCCAACCTTTTACTACAATAATATCTTTGATAGTTTCTATCATTACCCACTAGAACAAATGTCTCCTCATAATCAATCCCATAAGTTTTTGCATAAATTTTGGTGGCCAGCCATGCCTCTACCTACTCACACTTCCATTTACATTATGTCATGCTTTATAAACCCACTTATAGTCTATAACTTTCTTTTTGTCAAGTAATGGTTCCAGATCCCAATTCTTAATTTAAATCTAATATAGTCATTTTTTAATCCATGGCTTTCCCCCAATGCAAATGGCCAATATCTTCCCCAAAAGAAGTGGGATCAATTGATTTTACAATATTTTACATTTATGCATAATGGAAAGAAACATTTCCATTATATGCAAACCTCTACACATGATACCTCACTCTAGTTTACCTGTGCACCTCTAGAGCACTTTGCAATGCCTTTACATCAACCCTAGATTTTCTCATACTAGGCAAATAACTAGATTTCCAAAAACATGATCAGAGCCATTAGTCTCACCCTATCTATATATAAATAACTTGTAGAAACATTCGGCACACCAAATGGCTCAACCACTTTTTCATATTTCCTTCCATGATATATTTTCTACACACTATTTGTTTCTCAATTAGATTCTTAAAGCCCTAAAAGTGAGAAAATACCTCACTTTTCTCCTTCATGAAATATACTTATTTCTTCCTTGTACGATCTTTTCATATTTCCTTCCATGATATATTTTCTACACACTATTTATTTCTCAACTAGATTCTTAAAGGCCTAAAAGTGAGAAAATACCTCACTTTTCTCCTTCATGAAATATACTTATTTCTTCCTTGTACGGTCATCAATCAAGGTTACATAATGCTTACATCTAGCCATTGATGCAATATTTGTAGGACCCCACACATTTGAATATATAGCATCAAATAAATGTGTTCTTGTATAATATATATCACAAGAAAATGCATGCCTTTTTTATTCTTTAAATTGACATTCTTCACAGAATTTTTGACTTTTTGCATATTAGCCACTTTGAAGTTGGCAAGCTTTTTAGCAACTTTGAACTTATGCAAGCTTGTCACAAATTTCTGTGATTGCATATACTTCAATCCCTACACATTTAATAACCAATGCATTTATACCAAAAATAAAAATCCATAACCCTTATTTAGTGCAAAAATAATAGCCTTCAACAACTCGAATACATTTAGATCTCCAAGGTAAACATTTGTAATCTTTTTCTCCCCCGTCTCAATTATGAATGGGGATTTTTTTGGGGGGAGACTAATAATAATTTATTTAAAGAAAAGAAAAAATGAAAAGAGATGACATTGTCACCAACTACCGCCACTATCTCGAGCTCTCAAACTAATCACTGCAAATGTTGATTTCATCACGAACTCCCCTACCTTGAGATCATCTCATGGCCACTACTCGATGGCTTTGAAGCCCCTCATTACCACTTGAAAATGTGTCATTCACAAACAATCTTGAGGGCATCATTTAAAAAAAAGAGACTTAATACACTTTACTACAGCTATATAAGCTATAGCAAAGGCTTAATGGAGCTAGCCTTTTTCTTCCAAAAATGTTGATGTGTGAGAGAGAGAGAGAGGAGATGTGAGGAGAGAATAGGGAGAGAAAAGAAGAAGGGGATAAGGGAGAAGAAGAGGAGGAAATAAGAAGATAGAGGGTGTATAATGATTAACAAAAGAGAGGAGAGGCCATTAGCACTTTCCTCTTCCTACTTGTTGTGAGAGAGAGAGAGAGAGAGAGAGAGAGAGAGAGAGAGAGAGAGAGAGAGAGAGAGAGAGAGAGAGAGAGAGAGAGAGAGAGAGAGAGAGAGAGGATGTGAGGAGAGAATAGGGAGAGAAAAGAAGAAGGGGATAAGGGAGAAGAGGAGGAGGAAATAAGAAGATAGAGGGTGTATGATGATTAACAAAAGAGAGGAGAGGCCATTATCACTTTCCTCTTCCTACTTGTTGAGAGAGAGAGAGAGAGAGAGAGAGAGAGAGAGAGAGAGAGAGAGAGAGAGAGAGAGAGAGAGAGAGTGTGTGTGTGTGTGTGTGTGTGTGTGTGTGTGTGTGAATAATAAAAGGAAGAGAAGTTAGATAGTGGGGAGGGAAAAAAAGGGTAGTGGGGAGAAGAGAGAAGAGAAAGAAAGAAGAAGAAGAAGTGGAGGGGAAGGAGAAAATAGAGGAGGAGAAGAGAGAATAGAAAGAGGGAGAAGAACAAAGGTAGAGAGAAAGAGAGGGGATATATATATATATATAGATAGATAGATGGATAGAGAGAGAGAGAGAGAGAGAGAGAGAGAGAGAGAGAGAGAGAGAAGGATGGATAAAGAGAGAAAATAAAGATAAGAAAGTAGAGATAGAAATAGAGAAATAGAGAAAATTTAAATAGAGTGAGAATGAGAGAAAAGTTAGGAAGAAGTTTAGGGGAGGAGGTAGAGGGAGAGATTGAAAGGGATAGAGAGAAGGAAAGAGATCAAAGAAGTGTAGTACTACTCAGTAAGTGGACATTAAGCCCTTGATTCCAAAACCCATCAGATAAAAGAGAACCATTGAGACTTAAAGCATATGGAAGAAGCAAGGCCACCTCAAACCTTAAGGTGGAAGATAGGCATAAGTATTTTTGAGGTTTGAGAAAGAGCACACAAAGCTTGGGACACATGATGGCTCCGAAGAGGAGCATCTCAAATACAAAGCACTCAATGGTGACTACGATGGCTATTCCACCTGCATCACAAAATTTCCATGTTCCTTTTAAAAGATTGCACTTCCTTAGAGGATAAGTGATCTTGTAGTAGAAGGTAAGCTAGGAATTGGTAAATGGAAGATTAAAATAATAGCATGAACTACTAGAATAACATTATTTACTTCAAGAGGAATGCTTATGTGATTGCATCCTAAGAAAGGATAATTCTGGATTGTCAATTCTTTTGAAAACATCCAAAGGGTGTTATTTTCCATTTTGAATTTGTATTTTTAAGAAAGGTTCATTTTTATGGAATATTCAAAGAAATTATTGGATTGATGTGATGTAAAGCATAGATGCAATAGGTCTCTCTATAGGAAGGATGGTATGCTAAGAGGTGGCAAGGGTGCCAAGGGGATCTGGCTGTAAATCTCTTCGGTCTATCAAGGACAAGCCTAACCTCTACAAGCCCAGGATGGACTTCCTAGAAGGTCCAATAATAGATAGGGTAGATTTGTGGATTGTGTACCTGAGACTAGACATGACTCTTAAATCGAGGGATGGAATGTCATGTTGGTATTGCACCTTGGAGAAGGTGTGGGATAAGTACATTATTTTATAACTGCTTTCAAAAGATTGTTTTAATATTGTCTTTATGTTTATGATTATAATTTACATGAAGAAACAAGTATTTAATGGTTAATTAAAGATTTTTTTAATATATCAAACATAAATGTGTTGGGATAACTAGAGAACTAAAACACCCCCAAAGAAAGCGGGAGGTCAAGATCCCCAATAGGTCATCTAAATAAGCCAAGAGTTTTCCTTCAATTTGCTAGATTTAGGTAGTGGCCAAATGCATGATTGTCTAGTATAGATCCTGCAATGCAATTATATGAAAACAGAGTCGAGACTATACCCTATGAGTAGAGGGGTTGATGTGTATCACTCCCTCTCATTTCTCACTCATTATGAAACCAAGTGTGGCATTGGTTTGAGTCAACTTGTGAATGTAATGGCTCAAGGACCGACACTACTATTAGGTGACCTTAGTGCCAAAATAGGAACTCCAATTCATGTCAATCCTTACGGGTTATGGCCGAAATGTTCCTTTTTGCAAAGTAGGATTGAGAGAGCCTAGATAGCAAACCCTATGTTATTCCAAGGAGTAATAAGCAGTGTTGCTTAGGAAAAGTCTCTTAATGGACCATCAAATCATGCCATTAAGGCTCCTCAGCTGAGTACACTACAACATTTTTCTCATATGCTTGCATTTTATAAGCAAACTACATCCATCCTTGAGATCTTCTATTAAAGCAACCATCCTATTTGAACATTACCTATAATTATTGGTCAATCATTTTGTTAATAGAAATCAAATTCTTTGTAATGTTAGGCATATGCAACACATCAATCAACACTTAACTTTTCTATCATACATAGATAATAAAATACTTCCAACATGAGTGATAGGATGTACTTTGTTCTCACATGTTTCAAAAAATCCAAGCATTTACAGGTTATTCATCTCTCTTATCCATTATCCACAATACGTCTATGGCTAGGGAGACCTAAATCCACATACTATACATCATCACTCATTATTGGTACACCTATATTCATTAATAATGGAGTTCTCATGATCAATTTGATTACTGCTAGATGCTTAAGTTTGTGCTACCTACTCTCATTTTTATTAATTCAACATCTTTTCTTTTCTGGACATTCATATATTTTTAAGTATAATTATAGCATTCTCATGTGTATTCTTTTTTCCACATCCTTTGTGACTCCCCTTGCCTTGAGACTATACTAGTTGTATGTGACTACTCTCATGAGCCATAAGACTATTCCTAATTTTTCCCATAATGGCCACCACCACAACCTCTACCACCATGAACTCTATCTTTACTTGTGTTAGATTAGAGTACTTATTCTAAATTATTTTTACTCTATGATCAAGATGTACCAAAGCCCAACTTCTTCTCTTGTAATATCAAAATAGATATTAGTTTAGGCTTGAAACAAGCCCTCAAATAACTACAACCTTCTCCTTCTTCCACATTGATAGCCTCAAAATGGATCAAATATGACAAGAAAATAAGGGTGGTATATCTTCTTGAGTCCACACCCTTGCAAGCTTCCATCCAAAGCCTTTAACCTCTTGGGAAACACCTCCTTGTCTTAAGCTTCTTCACCTTATGCATAGCAGTGGATGCCTTCCTACCTCACAAGCTATGAGGCTCTAATGCCATGTTATAAATTATGGTTTGAGATTGAAGATAGAGATGACCAATGAGGGAAAGAAGAAGAATGAATAGAGAAGCATAATGCCATGAAAGAGACTTTCTTGATTGATTTTTGTGCCAAGTACCTTCCTTTATAACTTTTAATCTAGAACATGTTTTTTCCTCTCTGCTTCTTATAAAAAACAATTCCTTACACGTGCTTGGAGCGTAGCCTCTAGCACCATACATTTTAACAACAATGATTAGGTTGTTTCAAAAAAAGAGAATAGTTGGATGAGAAATAAACACACAAACTTGAAGAGAAGATTTCCCAAGGCTCCTAGAAACTCTTCATAGTAGGCATCCATTCCTGCAAGCTATGGCATGCGTAGAAGCTCAACAAAGAAGGGAGAAGTCGAAATAGATGAGCTCAATTCAATTCAGACACATTGGAATGATCCTTAGATTAAATTTTCCACTTTTAATATATGAGTGGCCATATTTTACAATAGGTCAAGGCCATTTAACTTTGGGGGCTCATGACCAATTTCATCTTTTACATCCCATTTTAGCATATCCTCATTAATTACCATTGGCTATGTTGCTTTTATGTGTATACCATTTTTATTTACAACTTGAATGTGGGAGGTCTTAATGCTCAAAAAATATTTTACATCGATTATTTAGATATGAAAAACGTTTACAAGTAATACTCCACAAGGTTCCGGAACTATTAGCACCCTAAATTATGTTGGCCTCACTATTTTTAGTGGCATTTTCCTACATAACTCCTAATTGTGTTTTTCTTGATATATTGCTTCCTAGTGCACCTATCTTTTTAATTTTAAAAGCTTCTTATGCCTACTATCTCCATACCTTCATGGATAAGGAAATAAGTGGGGTCTCCTATATCCAATGTTGTGGCACTAGATAAGGTAATCTAGGCTTAATTATTTGTGTCAAATATGTCATTCTAGCATTCAAGATTCCCTTCATACCCATACACTGTCTTGGGCACTTGAAAAACCTTACTCACTGTGATATCCCGACTTTAATTTTAAATCTTTTCGACTTTTTGCAAAATTGACTTGAAGAACTCTAAATCATTAAATAGAGAAGATCTTGCACAAAATGGTTCAAGGTTCATAAGGACTATAGCCATCCATCACAGAAGTTACTGTGTGAACGTGAGTCATGGGCCATAAGTCGAATTTGACTAAACCCATTTAAAACTTGGAAAGTAAGATAAATCACAAATCTTTAATCTTTAAAAGCTTAAAAAGCTTATGAAATAAAGAAGAAGGAGAAGAAGGCATCAAGATGAACAGGTCGTTGCCCCCCTCCCCTCCTTTTTTTATTGAAAAAAAATGGCGCCATGAACCCCCCAATTTTGGAATTCCTATTGTAGATGAAAAATCCTGAATTCTCCTTCTGTAGTTCAGCAGTTAACTCCAGTAATATCCCCCTCTTCTCAGTTTGATGAGAGGCTTGGATTGAAGCAAGATCATTTGAGAGCTAGGTGAATCAGTCATGGCATCTCTGGTAACCTCTCTCGGCCTCAAAGATCAAATTTCCAAAATAAGTTTTTATTCAATTCGTGCATACAATATTTTTAAAAGGATTCTTAATCACAAATTCCAAGGGGTAACTTGGGTCTATACAAGATGAACCTAAGCAAGTACAATGAAGGTACTATGTCCCTAAAAGATTACATATTTTTTATGTGTTGATCAAATGAAACCTCTAATGGGTAATCATGGATGCTAATCCTTGGTATATAAAGGACCTTGAGATGAAATTACCAAAGAATATTGTTCGTAATTAAACTAACCAAGATTTTCTTTTATTGTGGGCAAGGACCCACAAAACTCTAACGGGGTTATTCTCAAGAATAAAATTCTTGTTTAGATTTAGTCCAACTAGATCTTGAGGAAGGGAAAATCTGGGATGACTATTGGAAGGTATTGCCATTTATGCTAATTTTTCCACTTACACTAATTTTTCCTTGATGTTATTATTTTTGAAAAGAAAAGATTTTTCTTGTAAACAAATTTGTTAAAATTAATGCATTCAAAATAAGATGTTTGTCATTGTAAGCTAGGTACCTATCTTTCCTAAAATCACCAGGCTAAAAGAAGGGTGACTGAGTATAGATCGCCGACTTAGGCTATATTTTGGTGAGCATAGAATGCCAATTGAGGCAGTGTTCTTAATGGCACTAGACCTCCCCAAGGCTAGCATGAATAAAACCTACTCCAAAGGGTTTTTTCTTTTGTTTCATGTCAGTGAGTATACACTAATTATGATGCAAAAGGTCTTGTCATAGGGAACTCTAGTCGGTAGGAGGAGATGAGGATACCATAGGGCTCTGGTCATAAACTCCATAGGCTCTTACGAACTACCAACTACCCTTTGATTTCTAGACTGTGTCATGGAAGTTCTAATACTAGTTGGGAAATGGAACTTGGAGAGAAAATACATTTGAATATAAAACATTGTAAAAAGTCATTCTTATGAAAAGAACTATTAAGAAAGAATTGCTTTACTCTATTTTTGTGTTGTGAATTAAAGGCATGTAACAAATTTGTATCGGGAGATAATTAAAAGAAGCTATTTTTATATGTTGAATCTAAAGTGGTAGGTAATTTAGGAAATTAAAGACACTCTCGAGAGAGAAACAAGAGAATGGACCTCGACAAATCCAGACCTATGGTTGGGTGGTCTCGATAAGCTGAGAGATTTCCTAAGAAAGAAATAAAAATCACATTTTTTATGGACCATTAGAGATCAGATAGCTTGATTCACATCACTTTAGAACCTTGGGCAGAAGGAATTAAAGTGTCATATTTCTCCCATTCTCTTTGAACCAAGCACAACATAAGTCCATTTTAGTTAGTTATTCCTATAGGGGATGGAATCTCAAACCACTAATACTAATCAACAATTAGTAATAGATTTGACTAGAAAGACTCAGATTGATCCTTGTAGGAATGACTAGAATTTCCACTATGGGGTAGACTCAAGTGAGCCTAATTAGGAAACTCCGAGGGTTTTCATAAAAATCTCGGATGGTGCTTGCTAGGACATCTCTTGATGGACTACTAAGAACGTACTACCAAGGAAAGATCAATCATGCACATTATAGTTGGTATCATTGCAGTAAAAGGCCTCTTGGCCTACCCATGTATACTATGACCGCCCATTCTTTATTCATATATAATATGATAGTGCAATAAGGCTGTCAATTTAGTTGGACAGAACCTACATTGTGTGTGCTCTTCTATCCCGCATCTTCCTCTTCTCCTTCTCCACTGCCATTGCATCCCCTTCAACTGGTATCAGAGAGGGTCTTCAAGAGCTCATCCCGGCCTTCCACACAAGGTATGAGATCTTCATTCTCACTCAGTTTTCAGCTCAATAGGGTTCTCACATGTTGTGGGCAGCCATAGCTCACACCTTTTGGAGCTTCCTTCACCTGGATCTTGCTTCCAACCTATCAAGGCTTGCTGAGGCTTGGTGTACACCTTCTTTGGGTCCCATTTGTGCCCCCTTTGGGCCCCATTGTTGACATGTGGGATAGTAGACCCCCCAGCTAGCTCACGTTTTTTTTGCGCTTATTTCAAAATCTGGCCCAAAAATCACTCTTTTTGTCATATCTCGGGCATTCGGAACCCGATTCAGGCAAGGTAAGAGTCTAAGTTGGGGTTTTGGCACGCTCTGGACGCGATGGTGATATTAGATTTACCAAATTATGATGATAGAATATTCTGCAATAGATTTCAGGTCTGAGACAACATATATTTGTATGCCTATGGCTTATGTGATGCTTCTACTGATGTATATTGATACCGGATCACTTGTGGATATTATACCTCTTATGTGAGACAAATTTGGAGCTGATTTAGCTCAGCCATTGACTATTTTGAACAATCCCAGATCTTTCCAAAACAGGGCAGTCATATGTTACTTCAATTTTATGCTTACAGGTCTTGGCATTTGATGCCCGGTTCGTGTCTATACATACGGGAATATATGCCTATGGTTTGCCTATGGATTTGAGCTTGGATTGAGCACTGATTTTCTCTGTTTAAAAAGGTTATATGCTGCTGGAAACTTCAGGGCTGAAGCTATTTATGCTACAGTTGGGTTATGTCTATTGGTTACGGGGTACTCCCGGCTACTCGGTATGATGTCATGATGTATTTGGACTATGCCACATGTCTTGTTTATGCTCAGGAATTCTTTTGAGTTGAGATTAGAGCTCGATTTGGGTTTGACTTTCACTTTTTTGCAGCTGGCATTTCATCTATGACATGGTTTATGCCTAGGCTACCTAGTACGGGTTATGATGTCTTGGTGAATGCTTTATGCTTTGGCTGTGGATGGCAGTTGTTTGAGCTCGTCTCGATATTCATTTGAGTATTCCCTTGAGCAGTTGGACATTGACTTGGCTTTTTCCGTTATGACCTTGGATGCTATATGGGATTTGATGCTCCAATTATGGATCTTGGCTATTAATTGGATGCACTTACAGGTATTGAGCAGTGAACTACTCCCTTGTTTTGGCAGTTTCCTATTGAGCTGTGATTGCTCATTTGCATTTGATATGCGGGATACTTACTGATCAGTGGACTTGGGATAGTGCTTGGGATTTACAGTTATGGCTTTCTTGCTCCTCTGTTGTCTAGCTTCTATGTTAGTTGGGCTCCTGTTGCCCGTCCATGTTAGAGAGCAGATGCTATGTATGCTTACCCGTCTATGCACATGGTCTATTGTTATATACCTTACAAAGCCACTTATTTGTATGTTGTTGTATAGATGTTTGGGCTTCACCTGGAGCTTGACTCTTGCAGGATGCTTTTCCACTTGTCGGTCTTTACTTGACTTGGATGTTCCTTGGTGGTATGATGTACTACAGAGCTATGCGTATGCATATGGTTATGGGCTAATTTCATGGCTGAATATCATATGCTCTTATGACAGATGTCTTATGCTTTATTGTACTATGGTTGGTTATGTCATGCAGTTGGCTACGACTCTTCTTCATGTGGGAGCTTTTGCATCCTTGATTGATGCCTTTATGTCCTCCCATCCATTGAGGTTTCATGATCATTTGCAGCATTCTTCTACCATTGATGTACTAGCAGATGATTGTCTTTATGAGAGATTCCCTATGTTGGGATAGCCCTTGACTGCTTGAGCTCCATGGATGCTATGGATAGCTCTATTCATGATGACTTGGATTCCTTGTAATCTTCTACAGGCTCTTCTACTTCATATGTTGTTTGCTTCCATTGTGGGAAGCTTGGGCATGTTCAAAGAAAATGCTTTAGACGAATTAGAGAGTAGCAGAGACAGAGATGGACTCGACATGAGCAGAGCGTCAACGATGCAGCAGGTATTACCACTCTTTATCTCTTCAATGAGGCTAGAGTAAACTCAAACATGTTCACTAGAGGGTGACATGTCAAATTAAACCGGTACATCTATGAGGAGGTTAAAAGGGTTATACCAGCTAGTCGAGTCATGGTTGTAGGATGCTCTAGTTGCAGCAACTACAAGAGAGATGGATTACTTGATCTTTCCCTAGAATATAGATTTCTAAATATCTATTCTCAAATCCTAATTACTATGTGATGGATGTATTGTAATGCCATGCCTAGATTGTGGTAGAAGAACCTTTCCCAAGAATAATATGAGCACCTAAACCACTCAAATAATGTATTTCCTTCCTATTGACGTAAAGAATTATTTTTGTCCATCTGGTTATCTCCTTGATAAATCAAAAATAGTGGATAGATATTATTCATTTGATGAGATTTTTTTAATTATAATTAAAACTCTCTTTTGAAGTGTAAACCTTGATCATTATCGAAAGGATAATTAGTATGTAATTTCCTTTCTAAATTAATGAGGTAGATTAAGCAAGTAAACATCTTTTTTTAAAGTATAGTTGGAGAGAAAATTGATCATAAAATTTCATAATTTCCTAGAACATCACCCCAAATCTCAATACTACGGAAGCTCAAGAGAATAAATTTCTTCTCAAGTAGTACAAGCCATCGAAGTTTGATGGTAAAGAGAGGGACATTCCAAGTGAAGCTAAAACATGGATAGAATTTGTGGAAGACTATTTCATTATTGCAGGGTCTACACTGTCAAACCAAGCCATGGTCACCAAACTAAAACTCACAAGATATGCTCATCTTTGGTGGAAACAATGGTGCAAGGACTAAAGAACATTCAAAAGCACTATCACTTGGGACAAGATTAAGGATGCTGTGCATTCAAGATATCAAGCCATGTTCACCAAACTAAAACTCACAAGATATGCCCATCTTTGGTGGAAACAATGGTGCAAGGACTAAAGAACATTCAAAAGCACTATCACTTGGGACAAGATTAAGGATGTTGTGCATTCGAGATATCTTCTGCACACATATCAAGACCAAAAGATGAACAAGTTCTTCAATCTAAAGTAGTTAAGCCTAAACCTGGAAGCCTAGTACTCCAAATATATAACACTTCTAAAATATACACCTACGATGGCTGTTTCATAGCAAGTATCCCCCAAATTGCAAGCCTAGTTCTTCAATTTTGGGAGGAAAGAGTAATAAAATTTGGTGACGACAAGGGGGGAAAGGAAGAGGATGATGGCGAAACGAGATGACGAGGAGCTAGAGGCAATAGCACTGAGGTTGACAAGTATGATGGGGATGTCGAATGAAGATAAGGACAATGATGGATTTGACGGGGGGGAGGGGCACATGTGTGCCACCTCCAACCCTCCACTATCCCTTCTTATCCCCCTTAATAGGGCCGCATGGCAATGGATATACTGGCCGTGGAGTAGAGCTGAGGGATCCTTATCACAACACCTTTCCCGGCCCCCCCCCCCCCCACTATCAAGGGAAGGAAAGGGAGAAAAAGATATAGAGGGGAAGAGAGAGGGGGAGAAAAAAAAGAGAGTGACAGAAAGAGAGAGAGAGAGAGAGGGGGGGGGAGGGGGGGAAGGTTTTAGGAGATTCCTCCTTTCCTCTCCTTAGAGGATGACCACACACTCCGTCTCTTCCTACACAAGTTATTCCCTTTTCTCACAGATTAAAACCCCTTTGCAATAAAGGAGAGTCACCTTGGCATGCTATCTCTCCAACGAGAGAGAGAGAGAGAGAGAGAGAGAGAGAGAGAGAGAGAGAGAGAGAGAGAGAGAGAGAGAGAGAGAGAGAGAGAGAGAGAGATTTGTAAGCCAAAAGTATGGCCCCGAAACAGAGGGAGACACACACCAACGGTAATTCCACATCCAACAATGGAGTCACTGGCCAAGGCATTACTGCTAATACAAATACAATGTCAAGTATGGATAATTCATATCTGAATATCCAGGTATTAATTGCCATCTCTACTATTCATTAAGGCACAGGTTATATCACCTTGGCATGCACATGAGTTCATTTTAATAAGTAACACGAAATTATTTTCCACTAGTTAATGAACTCATAGGGGATTTTTAGGATAAATCTTTCCATAACCATAGATGACATTGTGTAGATTTATGCATATGATGCATTGAGGTTCGCACAAACCCTTGTATCCAAATACAATCATTACATCCTAGTGCTACGTGACAAAATCATGCATAGCATAAAGAGCATGTAAGGTTACTTAAGGGTTATGCACATAGTCGGTGCATGCATGGGGAAAGATTATATGAAACATACATCAAGGGTACACATATTGATCTTGCATTTAAGTCTTGTTAATGCCACAAACTATTAATTCGTTAGGATCTTGAAGTTGTATGTAGCTAATACAAACAACAATCATTAGGATTAAAACTACAATGCCTTGATATCCATCTGATAGTGACTATGTTTATCAATCCTATTCAGGAATTGGGATAGAAGAAAACAACATCGCCAAGCCTCAAAGGCAGGGGAAGAGCTCAAGGGATTACAAAACCCTCGGATCAAGTATAGACCAATACTACTAAGCTTGTTGGGAAAAAGGTCGGGTTGTCAACATCCCTCTCATTTCCCATTCTCTTAAAACGAAGTGCGGTATGGATCTGCTTTAGATTTAGTATCTCTGCGTAAAGTAGGATGTCTAGAATCCGATGCTAGAATGTTGTCAGGAGACTTTGTTCACTAGCAACCCAAATTTTAGGTCAATCCTAGTGGGTTTGGCCGTGGGCATTCTGTTGCGAGGGGGACTTGAGAAACCCTAGGTGACAAACCCCGTGACATTCCATGGGAGTGCCGGGTGGGGTCACTAGACTGCGATGGACTACTAAAAAACATGCCTGGATAGCCGATAGGTGGGCACATTATAGTTGGTATCAGAGTGAAACTTCATAATGATGCATGATTGATTGATGTATGGTTCATAGATGTACCCTAAACAGAATAACCTAACTGGTATGGCTTGATTGTCAGGCACCTTTTGCACCCATGAATGCTGTCATGCAAGAGAAGAAATTCCTTCTCAAGAAAATTAAGGCACCCGAGTTTGATGAAGAAGGGATAGACATCGCAACAGAGGCGAAGATATTGATTGAGTCGATGGATGTTTATTTCTCTCCTTCAGGAACCTCTTTCTCAAATCAAGAAATGATAGCCAACTTAAGTTAGTTGGCCATATCAGATAGTGGAAGAAATGGTGCAAGGATCAAGATATTTTTGAAGCTGTTGTCACTTGGGCTCGGTTGAAAGATGTTGTACATGGAGGATACCTTCCGCAAAAATACTAGATTTTGAAGATGAATGAATTCTTTAAGCTCAAGCAACTAGAACTAACCTTGGAAACCTATTAATCAAAGTTTGTAACCCTACTAAAATATGCACCACCTATGGATATTACGCAACAAGTATCCTAGTTTTTCCATGGCTTGAACACTCCTCTAAACCACTGTCTTGAAGTAATGCATCCAAGAGACATGCAAGATGCATTACTTTTTTGAGAAAATCCAATCATCCAAGAACTTGAATTAGGCAATTGTAGCAAAGATGATTCCCAAGTTAGGGCACATCCATAGGAGATGTCCCAACCGTGGATGTTTCCACTGCAATGAGCTAGGGCACGTCCAAGAAGACTACCCTGACCTAAGTCCAAAGACATTGAGCCTCCAAGAAAATGAAGCTACACAAGTGTAGTCTATGGATATATAGAAGAATTAGATGAGGACAAAAACCTAGAACCCAGTACACCTCTTCAAGATGATTAGAAAATTTTATCGACATGAAATACAATCTATATTGGAATAAACTTTACTCTTGTAATTATAGTTGACTCGAGTAATATGAGCTGCATCAATTTTGAGCTTAGAACTTACAAGTGATCAGAGATACTTTAGCAATTATGACAAGTATAACTTACAATGAATTTCTCTTAAGTCATTTCTTCTCTACTAATATAGATTGGGTCTTACAAGAATGTTGAAGCTTGGAAGTATTCTTTAGTATTACAAGCAAAGTCGATTGTCCATAGAGCTCAGTCCCGACCTAAGGAAAGGACAATCTGGGAATAGAGTTTCCAAGATAAAGGACCACTTTGATCTACTAAAAGGATCCTAAGGCAATTTGGTCTAATGAAGAAAAGCATGCCAAGGACGACCAAGAATCTTGTGACCACAGGTGATAAAGCTCTGCACTATTTTTATTGCAGGGAGTTAGGTCATTTCAAAAGGGAATGTCCAAAGCACCCTCAACACTGATGCTTCAAGTGCTAAAACATTGGACATAACTACGTCAATTTTCCCAACAGAACTCAAAGAGAACTTGAACTTACAAGGAATGAAATTGTACAAGATTTAGTGAACCAGTGCAAGTAGCTTAGAGTGACATGTCTAACCATAGGCAAGTGTTACCTCCCTAGGTATGTCCTACCCTTGATGGGCCCTAAGCGTGAAGTGGGGGAGCAAAAAGGGCTAGGGGGTTAGGAGCAGAGCTAGCCGACCGAAGCCACCGGGCACGCCTAACTTGAGGACCCCTAAGTGTAGTGATCGTGCTTTATGTGGTGCTAAGTGCTTCTGCAAGTGAGTTGTTTTGTCCATTCCATGTGTAATGTTCTTTTTGCTTTTCCTTTCATGCTATTCTCTTTCTTTCTTTCTTTCTTTTGTTTTTTTTGTTTTTTTTGTTTTTTTAAATAATAGTATTACACTAGTAGAATGACAGCCAATGCCTAATTCTCATCGTCTGAATTAGGCGGAGAAGGGGGTCGGATGGATTTGCTCAAAAATTGATAGCTTTGCATGTATCCTTTTTGATTCATGTGGACGTGGAGGGAGGTGGTGGAGAGGAAAGGATGATTGCATCTAGTGAAATGGCTATCGTTCATGTCTTCCAGGAGAGTTAGGCAAAAAGAGGGGAGGAGACTAGCCCTCATCATCAGACGCGCCATGGCACAGCTGTCTCGATGGTGTTAGGGTCAAAGAAGAGGGGAGGCAGGCCACGTTCTTGTGGAGTCAAGTCTTGCTTAAGTAATAATTTAAGTAACCTAAGATAATTACATGAAGTTATAAAAGTTGGATCGGGGCCGTGAGGAAACACATCATGGAGTCATCCAAGCTTTCCGAGTTGAAGAGGAGGGCATGTTTGAAGGAGGCAACATTAGAGTTGTAGATGATAGGAAAATCATAACGCCCATGGAGGGTGGCATCAAAATCCACACCTACCCTACAAGGGTATGCCATGAACATGGGGTTGTTCCTCTCGTAGGGCAGGGTGTTGCAAAAAGCCATCCAGGCACGCATGCTGATGTCGCACACCCGCCTCCTCCATAGGGGTTGGTAGTTATATCCTTGTACGGTATGTGGTACTTCAAACACTTTGTTTTGCCAAAACTCAGCTTCTTCATTTCCCCAAAGAGTGGGGTCTTCTCCCTTTCCTCCAACCACTTCTGTCCTAGTTGGCTACTAGTCGCGATCACCTCCTCCATCACCTTGAGCGGTAAGACCCTTTGCAAGCCGTTGGACATGAGGAAGCTGAAGGTGAATGGGCCTTTTTCTCTTTCCTGCCGCTCCCAAACTACCAACTCTACGTGGAATCCAACGGGAATGTCATCAGGGCATGGTGGGAGGGGTGCGGGCTGCTACACGACTAACTTGGCCCTTAGTTGCTTCCTGGTTTCTTCAACTAACTTTCTCTATCTTTCCCTGAGCGCGGCTTGTCTCTCCGCAGATGGATCAACCTGTTGTTGCTCTTGGGAATGCAGCGAGGGGGGTTGTGGAATCACCTCTTCTCTCTGAATCTCCCCATATCGAATTCAAGCTCAGCCTCCTCCCCATGCCGGTCTCCTTGTTGTGCTCCTTCTTAAAGCCCATTGTGTCAATTTCCTAGGGGGTGAGGCCGACCAATAGCAGGTACTTTCATTGCTCTTCTAGGCTCAGCCTAACCTCCGAAGGTTGGGGTGGCATTTGCAGCCCTGCGTGCAGAGCTTTGCGTGAGATACTAAGTTTTTTCTGTACCACCTCCAATGACTCTCCTTCTGGGTGGGTGGTGTCCATTAGTGCGTTAATGAAGGCCTTTTGCTAGATACTAAAGGCTGTCTGGGTAGCTTTTTCTTTGCTCTCTGTGAGGATCTTTTCTTTCTCTACCAGAGTGAGGTGTCCTGCTAGTGTCTTCACTCTCTTTTCGAGCTGCATTGCCCATTCCTTTGCTCTCTTGTTCATCTCTTCCATGCTCTCTCCCTGCTTCTGTACCAGGGTTACGAGCTTCTGCTCTTGGTGTTTTAGTTCCTTGATCATGTTCTCTTGCTCTTTCTTTCCCAAGTGTAGCTGATCGGTGATCTTCTTTTGCTGCTACTCCATCTCTTGCTTTCTCTCTTCTTCTTTGGCATTTAATTCCTCCATCATTTGCTCGATGTTGACAGTTTTCACTGCCAATTCCCCATGTTGCATCAAAAGGAGCTTATACTCTCTCTGCATCTGCACCAATTCCTGATTTTCATCCTCCAGCTGTTGCTTATAGCTCTCCTGCATGTCCTCCTTGGCCTTCAATTCCTGTTTGAGATTAGATATCTCTCTTTGCTACATGGCTATTATGCGGGTCTTTTCAAGCTGGAATGCAGCTATCGACTCCTTTTCTGCCACCAACTCAGTCATAACTATCTTCTTTTCCTCGTTAGCCTTCTCCAGTTGGAAGAGCAGCTCGATGATGTAGTTGTTGTAATTGGCTGGTGGTGTCACTATTGTGTGGATTGGAGTGGTTGAGGCCTCCACTTTCTGACATTTCTGGTCCTGTCTCGACTCAGCATCTGTGGCTGGTCTCTTTTGCTCTATGGCCGTGGTCTCTGTGCTCTTTCCCTGGGTCATTTTTTTATTAATAAAATACTACATCCATGCCACAAAGTTGGAGACATCTACGCTGGTGGGGATGCTAGGGGTGAGGGTGGTTGTTTCGGTGGGAGGCACCATGAGGGTAAGGATAGGGTGGATAAGGGCCTTGCCTTTGCCTTCAAGGACATCGGGCTGTGTGATTTCTGGTACTTGTGTGCTCGAACTAGGCCCTTCTTCCCTCAGCGGGCTCAAGGCTCCTAGATCATCGGCCCTGCTCTACTGCTCGATTGACCGACGTGTAGCTTCGGCCAAGTCCTCCTCCTCCTTCCTTCTCAGTTCCTCTTCTTGCTCAGTAGCTCTTCTTTGCCTTTCTTCTTCAATTTTCCTGCACTCTTCCTCCAATTTCTCTTTTTCTTCCTTTTCTTTCCTTTTTCTCTCCTCGGCCTCCTGTTTCGACACCTTTTTAGCCTTGTTGACTTCTTCCTTTGCCTTTTCTTCTTCTTGCTTCTTCTTCTTCTCCCTCTCCTCGGCCTCCTTGAGGGATTCTCTTTTTGCCATCTCCAAATCCACTTTCTCCTTCTTGCCACCTTCATCCAGCTTCATTTTCTTTTGTGTCATCTTCTTCTTGGGTTTCTTGGTGTGCTTTTTTCCTGATTGTTCTTCTTGTTCATGCCCTTTCTCATCATTCTCGGTCCTGTCATTGGACCTCTCTTGGTCCTGGTAAGGGGGTGACCTGTCAGGCATTTCTCCTTCTCCTTCTTCTGCACCTTGTGTCTCCTTCACTGCCCCCTGGATAAGCACACTCAAAATGCTTCCATATCCAATGAATGAGGCCTTGGATGAGGCCTTCTTTCTTTTTGTGGCCTTAGAAGCTAGGGACTCCCCACTTGCTGGTATACTTCCTAAAGCTAGTGCTTTAGCTACCTGGTCAATGGTTTTCCGTACATATCCGTTCTAGTCGACTTCATCCAAGGTGTGAGCTGCTACATTCTCTAGCATAGTCACACTGATTCGATGCATTAAGGAGTTGTAGTGCTGGCTGGAGAAGAGCGTTTGCACTAGCTTCTCTTGTAGTCTGGCTTCCGTATCAGGAATGTCTTGGATGCTGATGTCCTAAGAAACTCCACACACTTCGTGTGGTCAAGCTCTTGCGCAAATGTCTCGAGATACTTGGTGAGGTTGCATTGCTTGATGACTCTCTTGGCAGCTTTCTCCTTGGTCACCACACCCTCTATGTTATGAATGGTTCGAAACTTGAGCTGGCTGTAGGTGCGGGTTTCAAGGGTGATGCGGTATTGCGTTCTTTCCTCCTCCGTGAATGGAAGTTGATGGGCACGGTCTTGCTGTGACATCTTTTGTTCCTATCCCAAGTTTCCATTAGTGCTTTCAAAATAATAATTTACTGGAAAAGTCATAATTTTATGGAAAAGAAAGACTCTATATGTTTATTGAATGAAAGCATTAAAATCCAATCCAATGTAGAATCTTCCCTTCAGACTTTAACTTTTTGCCCTTTATTTCAAAGTTCTCGTGTCATTTTTCCTACCTTGCTCGTTGTTTACATGTTTATGCATTTTGCTTGATTTTCCTTGGTTTTAATTTGATTCACCTCACCCCCCTCCCCTTCCAGCTCGAGAAGAATCCTTCCTAGGATTGAAGGTTAGGAGGTCAAGGGCATTCTACAATGGGTCTAGGAGTTACCGGCGTAGGAACCAAGTGTAGAAATTGGGATTGTACTCTAACTGAGCTTCGCGATCTAGATCAAAAGTTTGAATGCCCACGTGTGTGATGTAAGTGAGAACATCTATTAGAAAGTCACCAAAGCGATGTAGCTAGCAATATGTAACTCTTCCTCAGTCAATAGGCTATCGAGGTAAGGGTGTCCTTTGATGTGCTCTTCCATGGGTTGGCCACGAAGAGTGGTTAACACTCTCTATGAGGTTGGCATGATGTAAGTGGGGTCGTGCTCCGCTGTTTTTATTGTCGGCGTTGCTCAATGTTTGTCATGACTTGGCACCCTTCAACTTCCCATTGCAACCTAAGAGTATACCAGTGCCTCAAGAATGGGGATTCAGTATCAGCAATTTTTGATAATTCTGTAATTTCTTGGTCAGTGATGGTAGAAGTGGTTTCCTGATCATATGATGTGATGAGGTGCCGTTTGAGGGCTTGCTCTTTGGAGATCTCGCTGTTGAGAAATTCAGCAAAACGGAGTTAGCTACTTTTGTGAAGGCAAGTTCAAACATCTCCCAAGAACAAGGCATCACACGAACTTCAGTTGCAAAGGGTTTGGGCAACAGGACTAAGTCCAAGCGGTCATAGCTCAGAGCTAGCTCTCTGAAAGTGGAATCTAGTCGTCTAATGCAATCAACCATGTCATCCCCTGTATCTTCGGCTAGATAATCTGAGGCCAGTGTCAAAAATTATTTTCACTCATAGGAGGGTTTAAGACGTGCTGGTGATTGGGGTTTGATAGCACTAGAGCCTTTGATAATGAATAGTTGCGGTTGTGGGTGTTCTTGAGATTGCGGTTGGACCTCTTGGATTAGGGCTGGGGAAGTAGCAGCAATGTCCAATGGACTGCTGCCTTCATAATGGATCAGGGTACTTGGATTGGCTCTAGTGGGTGATGACTCATGTGACGATGTTTGTCATTTGGGCCGATAGGCTTGTTCGACTCTCTTGGGCATGTGCGTTGATGAGCTTGATGGATGTGGGTCTAGAAAGCGCTGCGGCTTATGTTTTTGAGGTTCTATGGGACTTGGGGTGATCAAGCTTGAGGGCAACGTACGAGTGGTGCCTTTGGCCGTGTGGGCTTTAGGGATCCATATCCAAGCATTTCCCTCATAGTAGCCTTGCACGTGCAAGAGGGCTTTAGGGACCCATCTTTGCTTGATCATGCGTTGATTTCTGTGAGACTGCACCTTGGTTTCCTAGGTTTAGAGTTTCGGGCCTTATGAGGATGTGTGCGTCGACTCCTAGGTGGCAGTTGCGACTGTTTAGGCTTCCATTGAAACCTAGGCTGTTGGGCCTTAGCTTTTGGTGCTATGAGCAACGGTTCTTGAGAATTGGTGGATGGTAGCCGAGCACTACCCCCCTCCTTAGATTTGGCTGCTAATACTTCTACCGATGGCCTTGTGGATTGTGATGAGGTCGCACAGCCCTTGCTAAAAGCTGTAACAATGAGAACGTTGCCTATGGCGAGATGGATGCAGTGCAACTCATAATCAACTTTGCAATGAGTTTGCTTTTTGAAGGTTTGCCCTAGCAGCGACTCTGTGCCTGCGTCTTTGGCGTTTGGCAATACGTAGAAGATCATTGGTACAGTCTCAGACTCAATAAAAACAACAGCTCTGCACTTGCCGAGAAGTGCATCAGCCCCCATATGGGCTTAATTTGACATTAGTGGGCTATAATGGTGGTTTGCCAAGTTGGGTCCAATGATCGTGAGTCAAGACATTGAAGTCTACTCCCTCGTTGATCAAGGCATTGAAGGTGCATGCTCGCTTAGTAGAAGTGACCATAATGTGCAGGTATGTGGGCTCTACGACTTCCTCATCCTCATCAACGATTTCAATTATTGTGGCTACTCATAGTTTAACGGGCGGTTCTAACATTGGTGGCTCATGCAAAGGATGCATAGGAGGGCAGTACTTCTTGACATGATTGCTATTGAAGAAGCCTATTTCCTTGCCATCTAGAGTCTTAAGCTCGACGTCGCCCATTCGGCTGATTGCACAAACTTTGAAAGGTCCAAGACCTCTAAACTTCATTTTTTGCTTATGCCCCTTAATTGAGTATAGGAGCACTAAGTCACCTTGTTCAAAGTCACACTGCTTGACATGCTTGTCAAACCAGCTCTTGCGTCATGCCTTCTCACATATGAGTGCATGAGTGGCTAGAAGGCGAGTCTCCGAGAGGCATTTGAGTTCAACTAGGCATTGCGTCCACGCCTCCTTTCCTTCCCATCATTCCTGAAGTGCTATTCTTAGGCTAGGCAGTCGAATCATGAGATCACCTGCTCCCACAAGAACTTGGCAATCGTTTGAGCATCATTCTTTCATGTTGCTCTCACCTCTACCCATTTCTTTAGGTAGTCTGTGGCCACAATGATGTATTTGGCCTGCAAATACTGTGCAGCAAGGTTGATGGGTCCTATGAATTCAAATCTCTATTTTTAGAAGGGTTGTCATGCAATGATTGGGGTCAAATCCATTTGATCCTTGCAAATTGGGACCTTTGTTTGTTGACACTCGTCATAATGCTTAACAAATCGTGCTATATCACAAAATAGCATTGGCCACCATAGTTGAGACTGTAGCACCTTGCGGGCCGTCATGTCTCTGCTAAAGTGTCCACTAGCAGTTTTGCTATGTGCCTCTGAGAGCACATCGTGCATCTCATGCTCGCACACGCATCTGTGCAGCAATCCATCTTGCCCTAGGTGATACAACTGGCCTGCTATCAACTGGTAGGGTTGGATCTTGAGAATGAGTCACCTAAGTCTTGCCTTCTCTATCGGTTGCTTAGGTAGTCCGCGCTCAAGCACTTGGACTATGTCATCTGCCCAATATGGCATTAAATTGGCCTTGAATAAATCTCTCTCGCTGGAAAGGTTAAAGAGATGGATGTCTGGAAATTCATCACGAATGTCTTCTCCAGTGGCTTCTCCTGTGGAGATGCATGACATATGGTCAGCTATGTAGTGTTGTTTTCCCTTCCATACAACCACAGATAAGTCAAACTCCAAAAGCAGAAGGAGCCAGTGAGCTATGCATCCTGTAGCGCAAGGTTTATTCACTAGATATAGCAAGCTTTGATGGTCCACAAAAAAGGTAAAGGGTGTAGCCAATAGATAATGCTAAAACTTCTTCACAGCAAACACCATGGTCTGCTAAGAAAGCTCACTGGATATTCTAGGTTGTGTTTGCCAACTTGGCACAACACTACCCCCATAGCAAATTTAGAAGCATCGATATGCACATGGAAGGTAATGGTCCAATCTAGGGCTCATAGAATTGGTGCTCTGGTTAGAGCCTTCTTCAACTCTTCATATGCTCGTTGGCATACTTGAGTCCATTCAATCAAAATCTTGTATAAAGGTTTGGCCATCAATGCGTAATTCAGCACAAACTGCCGATAGTATCCCGTATGGCCTAAGAAGCATTGGACTCCCTTATAGTTGATTGGGGGTGGAAGGTCAACAATAACCCTGACTTTTGAGAAGTCAGTGGCAATGCCATTCTTCGACACCACGTGGCCTAGGATGCATCCATGCTTCACCCAACATTGGCATTTTAAGGGGTTCAAGGAGAGACGATATAGGCGACACCGCTCAAAGAATACTTGGAATTTGTCTAAGTGTTCCATCTAGGTCGAGTGAACTCAGAGGTCATCGACAAAGACTTCCAACTCTGTGCAAAGCATGTATTTAAATATGGTTCACATGAGGCGTTGGAAAGTGACAGGGGCATTAGTCAATCCGAAAGGCATGACTATGTAAGCAAAGATGCCCCACTCAGTGAAGGCAGTCTTATGCATGTTGGCAAGATGCACTTGCACCTGATTGTATCCTGAGAAGCCATCTAGAAAAATGTAGGCCTCCTTGCCCACCACTCTTTCAAGCATGTGCTTGATGTATGGAAATGGATAATTGTCCCTCTTAGTCGCAGCGTTCACCTTGTAATTGATCGCACACTCTGATTTTTCCCATTTTTTTTCATCACGATGACTATGGGTGATACCCAGTCCGTATGCTCAATTTCGTAAATGAATCCTGCTCTCATCAGCTTATCAATCTCTTTCTTGATAGTATAAGTGTGTTTTGGATTCATAGGGTATGGTCGCTGCTTCACCGGCATTGCGTCTGGTGTCATGGGTATATTATGAGTCACTACACTCGGATCTACCCCTTTGAGCTATTCCAAGCACTAAGTGAATATGTCTATGTACTCTCGCAAGAGAGCGACAAGACTCATTTCTTCTTCCTCAGTCAAGCCATCAGCAATGAAGGCTGGTCTGGGTGTCTCCCCTTCCTAGGCTAGGTTCGCCTCCTTGGCCTTGGCTGGTCTCTCGACTGGTTCACTCAATTACCCTTGTTTTTTGTATCTTTTAGAGAGGTCCTGTGGTTTTCGCTATTCATCTGTTCGTGTTTCCCTGGATTGTTTTGCCCTTTCTTGATTCAATCATCTGCCTCTCAGCTGGACGGGTAGGTCCTCCTTGGTGCGTCGGCCTAGATATTTATCAGTCGCTATCCAAACTTACCTCTGACTTAGAGTCGAACTCCCCGTCTTTGCTAAAAGAGGTGGTCTCCCCTGGTGGTCGCAATTCAGATGGTGATTCTGTCCTAAGCACTGGTGTCATTCCCGGTTGGGCTAGGCCTGCTTGCTGAAAGTCTATGGCTCCTATGTGTTCAAACCAAGTGCGATCACAATCCATGCGCATGACCCCTCGCTCTATCTTGAAGACACTCTTTTTCTGTGGCTTGGAGTGTACCCGTATTTGTTCTATTTCATGTCCCTCAGTGTCATATTCTACAGTATCTATCTCACCCTCACTTTCGTTACAGAAGGATTGGTAGTCTTCGTACTCGTCATTAGACTCCTTTGCATCAGACTGCTCGTCATCTCCTAGGGCTTGGTATATCTCTTGTCGTTGATCAGGGACTAGGGCCCAGTTGTACATGAGGTTTAAGTGATGCACCTTGGTCCATTGCCACTTTGATTCATCTAAGAGATCCTGGAGTGGTTTGAAGTTTACTACTAGATTGTCAACTAGCTTGTCCGTTAAGTATTCTAGAATCTCCTGGAGTTCTCTTTTGTTGTTTGGCACTTGGAAGGTGATGGGCTCGAAGGGTTCCTGCCATCATGCAAATTGGTACGGAGGGCGTGCCGTTAGACTTGCCCATCATCTTGATGGCTTGCTCATATGCCTCATGATCCGAGAATGGCAGGTCGATTGTAGGAAGGACATGCATCTAATCTCGCTCATCCTCTGGGCATGGGATATACTTGGTCAAGGGCCCATAAGACTTCTTGACTTGAGCGTTACCTTTGAGCATCGCGGAGATGGCATCCAAGTCAAGTGGTGAGGTTTTCCAAGTGTCCATCTCTACCCTCAGAGCTTCCATTTCGTTGCCTAGGAAGATCAAGCCGTTACCCCAATCTTTGATAACTCTGGCATTGCACATTCATGGTTGGCCTAATAGGATATCGTAGTCCACTCCCTTCATGACTATAAAGTCAACAGAGAACTGGACACCTATGATTTTCACTGGCTAGTTTTTAAGTACTCGGAATGGCTTCACTCTCATGCCATTTGCTAATGTGACATTAAACCGAGTGGTCTCGACAAGTGGTTTTTCCAATTCTGAAGTATTGCGTGGCTCAGTACACTAACCCTAACTCCCATGTCTACTACGATCCCCTTTCTCGTCATGTCGCCTAGGGCAAGGACCGGTAATACTGCATGCATCTCGGTGCCTTCCTAGAAAGCATTAACTTGTAAGGATTTTGGCACAAAGTGCAGCGTTATACTCGGTATTTGTGTTTTTGCATCATGGTCGTGCAAATCAACAGCTTGTTCTTGTGACCCCTCAACCCACTGCTTCATGTCTTGCCATAAGGTGGGATGTTGCTTAAGCAGGTCTCCTAGGCTTAGAGTCACAGGGGGTGGTCACTAGCGTGGTAAGAAGGTCATTGGCTACTCATCTCTCTCCTAAAATGGATTGTCCTAGGGCCAATGGCCGTGGTTGATTTGTGGGCCTACAACATCAAGGCTTGGCCTAAGCGGTGCTGCTTGTGGTGCGGTCGCGTCTCGTGACTTTGTTCGAGGGGGTGAGACTGGCATGGTTATGCTGGGGAGATCATCAATCTCATCCTCTAGGATGGGCTCAACATCCGTTAAGTGCTCTTGGGCCTCTTTCACCTAGTCCTTCACTTTCTCTATGGCCTCTAGTTGGTGCTTCAAATGTGGATATTCCCCAACCTTGGCACTTCCCTTTTCGGCTGTCTTAGGGGTTGAAGTTTTTGCCTATGTGTTCATGACCTTCTTTCCGATAGGCAGAGTTGTAGCACTCTCAGTTTTCAGTGCAATCTTAGCTTCCGACCTCTTTTTTCTCCACCTGCAGCTCTTCTTCCCTATTGAGGCTACATCGAGGTTGCTAGGTCCTAGCAGTAATATGCCAACCTACTTCATTTGGGCATGGGTCATGACCCACAATGGGATAAGTGTGGCCTCCCCATCGAGGTTCTTGACACCAAACAACCTCAATGGGACAGATGGTACATTAGATGAACTTGAATAAGGTTTTCCGCTTTGGGCAATCAACGAAGAGATGGGTGATTCCGCACTCAACGCACCTTAGGTCAGCGTTGTCTCTGTTCTACTACTCTCTCTCAGGGTAACTTGATGAGACATGATTTGGGTGACCACAAGTCCAACAGATGATTGGATCCTGCATTTGCCGTCTTAGGCCTCTACCTCATTCTCTCCCTAATGCCATCATCGATACTGGTCGATAGTCCATAAGAACTATGTTACCCTCATCGTCGTGAGAGACATAAGGGTATACATAAGTCTCTTTCTCATTTGGCTCTTCCATGTAGTGGACTGGAGCATCACCACTCGATGGATAGGTCACGTAGGGACCAGACAGTCTAGATATGCCTGTAGGGTTGGAGCCCCAAGAGGAACACCAAGGAAAAGGGAATTCTCTTGCAAGAAAATCTATCTTGTAACATCAACAAGCTTGTTTATCATGTTTCATATGATCACAATGAAGAAAAGAACACCAGGCACAACAAATCTTCATGCAGCATCATGTAAATCTCCCACGGTTTTTAATAGAATCAACCATATTCTTCAACATCCTCACAAAATTCATCAATATCACAAAGAAAGCAAAGAAGTACACCATCTTTGAATGGAATTACATCACATAGTATTCATCTTCAATATCTTCATAGTCTTCTCTCTCAATCTCTCATATACAATCACTCTGTTTCAATAGAATTGGCTATCTCTGACTCTCTCTCACACTCCATCAATAATACATCATATCCTCACTACAATCTCTCAAAAAATTACTCTCAATAATCACTCTTAGGTCGTGGATACCCCTCCCAAGAGGTATGTCTGATATGAAGGGTCACCAGAGCCACTACAGTGTCTCTTCACAGCTCACTACTGTCACTTCACTCTAGTCTTCTCTTGAGTCTTCAGCAGCTACTTCTTCCACTTCTTTCAACTCTTTTGCACTTGTATTCACCTCTTTCCAAGGCTAGAAAACTTTCCCAAAATCACACATACATTCCACAGAACACTTACAGAACAGTCTACAGAACAGTACCAGAACAGTTACAGTACAGAACAGAACAGAAGCAGAAGCTCTACAGAAGACCTACAGAAGGTTACAGAAGGTCATCAAAACTACATAACTCATTCTCAAACCATTCAAAACTCTCACAAACCATTCACTAAGCTTTCACAATATCTCATTCTTCATCAATCCATACTCCATCCCTCCTTACAGAAGACAATCAGATCAAAAACAGACCAAAACAGAGCAAAACAGAAGGTATACAGAACCAATTAGAACCTATCAGAACATCATAAAAACATCAACAAACATCATAATCTTTCAAAACACAATCAATATCATCCAAAACCCTCTCAAACCACTTCCTAATCAATCAATCATCCCTTAAAATCAACCATTCAGCTCTCAAAAACAACAAAAATCAGCCAAAAAACAAGTCATTTCAACACTCAACATATCCCCACACTTAATAAGGAAGCGTCCTCGCGACCCAGGAAAAAGGGAATACAAGTTCATTTCAAAGCTTCACTTTGATCTTCATTATCTTCTCACAAAGAATCCATCCACCACGACCCCATCTTATAACCTGTTTCTGATATAAAAATACGAAGAAAGGAAAACTCTTTTGACATTAACACCTCTTATCAAACTAAAAATCATCACAAATTTGTAAAGGATATAAGAGTTTGCTTCTTCTTCTTCTACATCAGCTTCAACTCTCCAACCACGACCCCAACTCGAAAAATCTCCAAAATATAGCTCGTACACAAGATCCAATAGGAAACCACCACATTCGTTTGACATACATGAACTCACAACACAAACACTAATACACAACACAACCATCTGAATGACTTCTTCAAAAGGAAGAGTTTGGCATTAAAAAGCTTGCACCATACATTGGAAAGGTATCAATGAAGATGATCCCTCTTAAAAGATTGATGTTGTCTGAATCGATCCATAGATAAGGATTCATCTACAAAGTTTTTAGGAGGATTTTGAAAAAATTGGAGACAACACATCCTTTCCAATAGGACCAAGTATCTACTAGGCAAACAAAGGGCATGAAAATACAGTATCTCCAGCTGTTGGGAATCAATGCTAACATTGACATTCATGCACAACTTTGGGATAGGCTTTGAATCAGTATGGGAGTGCCTATGCATATACGCCAGGTACCAAGCAAAGTGAGCAGTTAATCTCACTGAGGGATCTGCAGATTGTGAATATTGTTGGGCAAAATGAACATAGTTTTGATAAGCTTGACTTGAAACTGTCCATTCCCCTGGAATTACTGGCCAATTAATCTGCGGTCCTGTAAGGCAATCATCCGAACTCCATCCCCTTCTTCTGGAAATCTGAGTATCAAAACCAGCACAGTCACTAACAACTGAGGTGGTTGAGATATGGAAGTGTTAGGAGAGGGTAATGGAATAAGGGAAAGTGGATGTAGGGAAGGATAGGAAAAATCATAAAAGGAAGAAAAGGTTAAAGAAGGAGTGGCAGAAATTTGTAAGGAATCACTAAGGAAAGGTGTTAACTGATAAATAGGAAATGTGGAGGGTACATTAATGAGGGGTGAAGGACAGGGTGGAGAAGGGGAAAATACCCTATCCTCAATAAAGGAACAGTAAGTGAAAATAGGAATTTGAGGGAAATTGGAAGGTTGGAAAAGAAGTGGTAAAATTACTGTGGAATTAGATTGAGAAAGGGAAAAATATATAGCATAGCGGTGAGCCAATTGTTGATAATAAAGGAGGGTAGGAACAGAAGGTCCCAAGAGAGATCGTCTATGATAGGCATCAAAGAAAGTAGCATCAAATGGATTATGTTTGGAAAGATAGGTTAAAAGATCCATCCTCAGTTGGTTAGTACTCTGTACAAAGGTAGGAGCTGTGTTTTGTCTTTGATTTAGGACCACTGACTCAATCATGGGATGCCACGAACTATCCTGACAATCAGCCACTTTGGAGGAATAACTTTGAAACATATCAGCTATGCGCAACTCCAAATGATTGACATAGAGAACAGCCTGTAAGACCACATCCCCCACATACCAGGCCAAATCTACTTCATCTGGAATTAACAAATCGCCTCGGAGATACATGTATGACATCACCATGGTGTCTGGCGTGACAGAATCTTCAAAGAGCATTCTGACTACCTCTGTCAACAACGCAGCAGACCAAGCCCCACTCCAGCCATCCTCTGGAAAAGGTAAATCCATCGTGGAAAGCTTCATATAGAAGACCAGCTTCTGTAAATGGTAGTGGACAAAGAAAGAATGGTCTGGTAAGACATATTCCTGAAACTGTTCAAAGGTAGACCATAACAAGTCCATTCTGGACTGCAATCTTTCCACTTTGTCTTGGAAGAGAGGGCACAAAGTAGCCTGTCTCTGTAGGGCAGCCAAGTCCTGCTGTGAAAGAGAAGGAAATAATGGAACAGGAGGGCTTGGAGGAACAGAGCGGGACTTCGCAAGCTGATCTTGCAACTGCTGGATTTGGGAGGCTTGGTTGGCCACTGTGTCAGTAGCCATTTGTAAAGCTGAAAGCTTGTCATCTAATTGAACTTGGAATTCTTTCGCTTCACTGGACATCCTCTCCTTCTCTGCTGAAAGGCTAGTAACCTGTGACTGAGCCTCGAATAACTGGGTCTTCAATGAAGAAATCTCATCGCTTTGAGTGGCAACCAGTTGGGTTTGCTGTTCCATTTGCTTAAATAGATCTGCTAGGGTATCCTTAGCAGATGCTAACTCAGATGTTGCCTTATGCAACTGGTCTTTGGACTGCATGAGCTCCTCATAGAAAGATGCGTACAGCTGTTGAACACAGGCTGTCACTGACAACTCAATGGAACTTTGAATATCCTTGCAGAGGAAAGGAATGGCATCTCCTGAAACGAGACTGTTCAGGGAAGGAACAGAGATCTCCAAGGATCCTTCTCTATGTGCCCTGAATAGGTTATTGCAAGTGAGAAACCCAGGGAGGTCACTGCCAGAAGTAGCAGGGATAGGCACTGAGGGAAGTACAGCAGGGGCTTTGTCCGCTACCCGCTTCAAGCGTTTGCGCTGTATGACCAAGGGAGGCGGAGAATCATCATCCTCAATGTCAATAGGTGCTGACTCTTCGGAAGGTGGAGGAGGTGGTACTGGATCTGATGGAGGAGGTGGAGGCACAGTCTTCTGTAAACCTGAATAGGTCAAGAAGGCAGACAAATAGGATCCATAGGTAACATTGGTAACATTACCCCTCGTGACTTTAACAAAATGCTGATCCATCTTAGTAAGGAGGTATGTGCTCCAATCAATGGCAACTCCTTTTAGCACCATCCTGGAAGCTGTGAAAAGCTCTTTGGACAAATAGTGGGATGGCGTTTTGGCAGGCATAAACCTGTCCTGAAGGAACTGGCACATGGTCTTCCAGACGGGATCAGTAATCATAGAAAACGAAACTCCTGAAGAGTTTATCACTTTCTTGACATCAAGGACTTCCCTTGTCTGCTTCTGCAACAGTTTGAGAATCTCTTCATTAGAGAAGAGCTGTCGAGTGGTCACAAAAGGTTCTCCTTTGAAGGGTAAGGACAGAGCCTTCCCTAAGCCTCGAGACGTCAATGTCATAGACATGCCTTGGACTACTCCTGTCTTCTTGTTGTAAGAGGCCAGGAACTCATCACAGACGGACGGATCCTCTGGAAGTAATGGAAAAGGAGTGGCCACAAAAGCAGCAAGTCCTGCCTTCGTGAGGGGCTCAAAAGTAAGTAGGGACGAGTAATCCCTACTAACTAGTGGGACGTACTGGATAGGGGGAGGAGCATGAGAAGGCGCCATTCAGATGGTTACACACACACCACAAACACAGACAATCAAGGTGAATGCCTGCAAACCAACAGACAAAAAAAACCAAGGATAAGAGAATTACCAAATAAAACGTGACACGACCTACTAACCCCAGGCAAACCACATCCTAGAAAAAATTTGACAGGACCTCGAGACAAATGCGACCGAAAGCTTCATGCGATGCATCAGACAAACACCCAGAACCCCGTATCAGGCAACAAAAGAAAAAAACTACATACCGTACCCGTAACCGTAATCGTAACTAAAACAGGAAACCAAAACCATACCATAGCAATATATCATCTGTACGACATCTGTGATAGAACCAAGACTGGACCATGGAAAACATCACTAAGAACTGCGTATACCCATCCCACGAAACGCTTCATTAAAAAAAAAGGGATTAAGTGCAGTGAGGGGGGATTTAATTTAATGAAGGGTTGATTTTAATCAATTATTAAAAATGGGTGAAGTTTAATTAGGTGATAAACCTTAATAAGAAAACGGCGGTTCCTTATTATAAATTTATTTACCAATTATTAGGTTAAACCGGTGCAGTTACACGAGTCCCGGACTTCGATTCCCGACTGGGTCTCTAAATGCAATTCATTGATGATAATTAAAGTGATGTGGAGCGCTTTTTTGCCAGCGCGTGCTCATGTGACGGCGGGTTCGTTTTCATAAAAAATTTAGAGTGCCTCTGTAGCGCACGTAGCGCGTGCGAAGTGAACGGCTGGTTTATTTTAATTAAAAAAAGGATGTGTGTTTAGCACGAATGCGCGTGCCATGGTGGGTGAATTAAAGAGTTTATTTTAACAATTAATTGTGATTAAGGGGGAAAATAAATAAAGCACATAAAATAAATACCTGGAAGGGGTGTGTATGTAATGCAGGAATGCGCACGGAAGAGTCCCAGGAAAGGAAAAGCAAAAAGCACTGATGAAACAACAATGAACACCTTAGCAGATGTGTTAATTTGATTTATGTTGGGTTTTTATTTGTATGTATTTTATTTTATTTTTAGTTGTAATTTTGTTATGTTTGAATAAATGGAAAATGAGTAAGGGAGGTGAGGGAAATTTTTGAGAAGGTTTTTAGAATTTGTTAGAATTTTTTACAATTTTTTAAATGATTTTTCCTATTTTTTTGGCAATTTAAGGGTAATTTTAGGAAAGATGGATTTTTCTAAAATTATAGGAAAGGCAATTCCTAGCAGACAAAGGTCCAAAAATTAACAAAAGACAGAAGGAATTTTTAGAAATTTTTTTGATGAAAAAAAATGAATTTTGTGATTAAGTAAGTCACATTGATCACATAAATCACATAAGTCACATTAGTCACAAGTCACTTAAGTTACTTAAGTTACTTAGGTTACTTAAGTAACTTAAGTTAGGTTAGTCATGGTGGTCATGGAAATCAACCTAGGTTAGTTCTAACTAAGTCAGGTAAGTTAGTACTAACTAAGTTAGGTAGGATTAACTAGGTTAGTTAGGATTTAACTAGGTTAGTTACTAACTAGAGTTAGTAGTAACTACCTGGGAGGGAGGTAGGGGAGGAGGTGGAGATTGGAGGGGGGCGAGCCGGCGGCAGGCGGCGACAGGCGGCGAGGCAGTCGTGGCGCGGCGAGGCGGTCCGGCGGCGATGACGACCACGGCGGCGGCGATGTGGCGAACGGCGGCGACGGAGCAGACGGGCGGCAGCGACGGAGCAGACGGGCGCGGCGACGGTGCAGACGGGCGCAGCGACGGAGCAGACGGGCGCAGCGACGGAGGGAGGAAGGAAAAGGGGAGGAAAAGGGAGGAGGGGAGGGAGGAAGAAGGAGGAAGAGGGAAGGGAGGAGCAATGGCGGGCAGGGAGGGAGAAGGAGGAGAGAGAAGGGAGAGGAGAGAGAAGAAAGAAGAAGGGAGAGGGAAGAAGAAGGAGGAAGAGATGGCGGGCAGGAGAGAAGAAGGAGAGAGAAGGGAGAGGAAAGAGAGATGGTGGAAATGGAGGGAGAAGGAAGAGGGAGGAGAGGGTACGCGCAGAGAGGAAGAGAGAGAAGAAGAAAGAGAGAGAAGAGGGGAAAGGAAGTGGGGGAAGACGGTTGGCGGGAGGGGGTGTCGTTTGTTTTTTTTTTTTCCTTTTTTTCTTTTTTTTTTTGTTTCTTCTTTTCTTTTCTCTTTTTTTTTTTTTTTTCAAAAAGAGGTTGGCAGGCAGGTTGGGGTGGGCAGGGGCTAGGGAGGATGGGCGGGGTCAAGAAAAGGCGGATCCCCGTCCCGCGCACGTGCGCGGGGCGGGGTCAAGAAATTTGCCGTGACGGGATTGAAACGATGCGGGGATGACAGTACGGGGTACGCGGACACGACCGGGGCGCGTGGAGACGCGTTAAATCGAAAACGGGCGCGGTCACGCGCAAAACGAGCGCGAGAAAAAACACAAAAATACAGAAAAATTAATAACTCCCAATCCGGATGTCAAAACGAAATACCGTAAAAACGAAAAGTGGGCAGGACGACAGGGGGGAAACATTAAAAATACGGGACGGGGGTTCCGGGAGGGGTAAAGGGCGTTCACGTGCAAAAAACAGAAAAAACGGACCACAAAACGCAATTTAAAAATTAATATCGAAAGATCCGTGCATCGGAATGAGGTGCAGCAAAAAGGAAAACTAGGCAAAAAGATGTGCCCGACAATCCTATCACATCAAAATAGAATTCCGACTGAGGTAAGACGCGTTCACATGGGAAAAACCCAAAAAACAAACCCGAAAATGGGATCGAAAATTAATATCGGACGAACCATTTACCGGAATGACATGCAGTAAGAAGGAAAAATGTCCGCAGGAAGGGGTGGCACAGGGTTATCACGTTAAAACGTAGTTCCGACAGAAATAGGAGGGGTTCACATGTGAAAAACTCCAAAAAGACTCCCGAAAACTCATTTAAAATTAATAAGTAAAAATCCGGAAGTCGAAAAAGGATGGAGGAAAAAGGAAAAAGGTGGGGGAAGGCACAGCGGACACGGCTGTCAAATCAAATTGGAATTTCGATGCCAATAGGGCAAGTTCACATGGAAAAATGTCAAAAATACGCACGAGAAAGGCTTAAAAACCCGGAAAATTAATAACGGACAAACCATGTATCGGAAGGATGCGGAATAAAAAGGAAAAATGTCAGGGGAAAAGCGTTGGTCAGGGCTATGACGTCAGATCACGGTTTCGAAGCAAGAAAAGCGCGTTCACATGGAAAACCGTCTAAATTGCGTAAAATGCTTCAAAAATTAATAACTCAAAAACCGTGCACCGGAACAGGGGTAGGTAAAAAGGAAAAATGGACCGTTCAATGGGAGGAACAGGGCTATAAGGTTGGATTTGGATTTAAGTGAACGTAGGGTGCATTCACATAGAAAAACCTCAAAATCAGGGAATGAAGGAATACTGCAAGGGAACAGTCCCAAGGGTGGGTGAAACATAACCGGGCGGGTGGGAAGGGACCCCAGGAGGGTAAAAGCAAGTCATGCTATACATGCATGAGCAAGATAAGGCATATGTAGATGAGTATGCAATGTAGACGCGCAGGGACGCGTCCCCACACTTAAGACCTTAACGGATAGGGTTAACCGAGCATTAGGGACCCAGGACCATGCCACAGACCATCCACTAACTTCCCCACACTTAAAACATGAACGTCACTAAGAAACAGAAGTTGTAGGGTTAGAAAAACTTGGCCCGTTTCGTCAAGAATCAAGGTTGAGTGTCAACGGCACGTCCAGTGTGGTTGTCGGCACTGGAGGGACCAAGGCATCTTCTCGGCACACGTTCGTCATGGCAGGGACCACGCGGCAGCAGCCAGGGAGGTAGCTGGTGGAGGGAATTGCAAGAAATCCGTCGATGATGAGGGATATTGCACTCAACTCACAGTCACTCAATTGGAATGAAAGAACAGTCACCCGCCCCATGACTAATATTACTCGAGAAAGAATGATTAAAACCCGTAACGCATACCCGGTTGAGGAATCAACAAGGGGGAAATGGTGTAGAAAGGAGTATGCCAGGGTGCACAGTTGATGGTGCATTAGTGCGTCCAACCCGTCTGGCATAGGTGCAAGGAGGAAGGCAAGGGAGCCTTATGGTGCCGTGTACAGAACAGGGTGATGTGTCTTGTGATGATGGCAAAAACCCATCCCGTGGGTGCATAGGGAAACAGGAACATACCTGACTCCAAATGTCGTAACGTCCCTCAATCTCACCTCTCGGTAATTGATTGAAGAAACTCCAGTCACACTCAACCCACCCTCTGTCTCACTCTCTGTTGATAGATACAGGAGGGCAGCCTTTTCCTGAAACCCATTGATGTAATCCTCACAGTCACTTGTGCAAAGGGTGTATGCCTTGTGCGCATTTGATGGTGCCACTGTGCATCCCGCCCTGTGTCGGCATACGGTGCGAGAAGGAAGGCCAGGGAGCCTTATGGTGCAGTGCACAGAAACAAATCGTGCTTTGTGCATTGAGAGGCCCATCCCGTGCGTGCAACACTTCATTCATACTTCGCACCTCTCATTTGATTTGAAGGGAAAAGACTGGTCTCTCGCCCCACCCTCTGTCTCACGCTCTGTTGATAGATACAGAGGGCAACCATACTCACTTCCTCATCCGGTTAGGATGAAAGCTCACATCACTCAAGGGGTTGTCGATGAAGATCGCGTCATCAGTTGTTGAGGAGGCGTACCCAGGGAGGTAGCCATCAAATTCGAACATTGTGGTGGATAGGAATATGTCGTCTGCTAGAGGACAGTTAGTCATTTTGCAAAGAGACCCAAGACCCAGCGTACCAAGGGAGGCAGCTTCGGAATTGGATCCTAGGGATATCAATCAATGAATCCACTTTCTGGACTGCTGGGTGTTACCACCTTTTCCACAGCCAGCTTCTCGCCCAAGGGTGTTTACCACCTTTCCTTGAAACGAGGCCCGCTATGACAGGGAATTGCTTCCTTTTCTCTCATAACAGATTTGTTTTGTTTTTTTCTTCTTTTTGATTTTTTTTCTTTTTCTTCTTTTCTTTTTTCCCTATCCCCGAGGGTGTTTCCACCTTTTCTCGAAGGATAGGTCGGCATGACAGGGACCTAAGTCCTTTTCTCCCATAACCGATATATTTTGTTTTTTTTTTTCTTTTTTTTTTTCTATATTGAACAAGGGAATGGTAGAAAGACCATTTGTCAGAACCCACCTCGCCACTGATGCTGGTGGAAAATAGAGGATAAGAGATCAAGGCTAGAAGGGGGGTTTGAGGGGACAGAGGGTTGCGTCCACTTCATCAGGAGTGATTGAAGAACGACTAACAGAAGTGTCAACATAAGAAGTACAGTGCCGCGCCAACGAGGGAAAAGATCAAGTGTCCGTAATTGTCAAGATCCCCAAGGAGGAAAGTACTTCTTCAGGCGATATCCATTGATCAAAAAGGGATCATCAGAGGCATCAACGGTCTGTATTTGGACAGAGCCATTAGGGTTGACTGCAAGTACCTTATAGGGGCCCATCCATCGCTGTTGGAGCTTGCCAGGAAACTTGCCAAATCGTGAATCATAGGCTAAGACCAAATCACCTTCTTTGAACTCCTTGTGCTTGATGAAACTGTCATGGTAAGCCTTGCGTCGAGCTTGCGTGGCTTCCATGCACTGTAGAGCCATCCGACGAATTTCGTCCAAACATTCCAAGTGCAGGAGACGGCGTTGCAGTGAATCATCATCCCCCAAACGCTCTTTGATCGCCACTCTCAAAGAGGGTAGTTCCAGTTCAACAGGAAAAACTGCTTCTGTTCCATACACCAGCTGGAAAGGTGTTTGTCCCGTTGCTGCTTTATGGGAGGTTCTGTACGCCCAGAGGGCCTCTGTAAGTCGATCATCCCAATCACGACGATGTGCAGCAATTGTTCTTGTCAGAATCGAGCAGAGGATGCGATTGGTAACTTCGACTTGGCCGTTGGCTCTGGGGTAATAAGGAGTGGACTTGCGATGGCGGATCTTATACAATTCTGTCAACTCTTCCATGACTTTGTTAAGGAAATGCGTGCCTCTGTCACTTACCAGCTCTAAGGGACTGCCAAAACGGGTGATGATATTCTCATACATGAACAGGGCCACGCTGTTACCATCGTCCCGCTTGAGGGCTTTAGCTTCACACCACTTTGTGACATAATCTGTACATACGAGGATGTATCGGTTCTGTTTCCTTCTGGTAGGAGGATCGATTGGACCTACGAAGTCAATGCCCCACTTCTCAAACGGCTTTAAAGGAAGGATAGGTTGCAATGGCATGGCACTTGTCTTCGTGGGTTTCCCCATTCTTTGACAAGCATCACATCTTTTACAGTAATCATAGGCATCCTTATGAATGGTAGGCCACCAATATCCCGCTAGCAGAGCCTTCCTGGCTGTAGCTTCTCCTGCAAAGTGACCTCCACATGGCTCGTCGTGGCAAGCCTTCAGAACAATCCCAATCTCGTCTCCTGCAACACATCTTCTGAGCACTTCATCTTTGCCTTTCTTGTACAGTGCACCACCTAGCAAGGTGTATGGGGCTGATTCTAGCATGAGCTTCTTCCTTTCCCGACTAGAAATACCAGGAGGGTATTGTTGGGTTGCCAGCAAATTGGCAATGTCTGCATACCAGGGAGTTACAGTTTCTACCAAGAATAGGGAAGCATCAGGGAGGTCTGGATCATCCTGCTCCTCGTCTGCAGTTTGTGGGATACGCGACAGATGATCAGCCAGAACATGGGAACGACCGGGCTTAGTAATCACCTCAAAGTCGAACTCCTAGAATAAAAGGAGCCATCTCATCATTCGTCCTTTCACATCTGCTTTGTTCATTAAGAAGGACAGGGCCTCATGATCCACATAAAATTTAAAGTGGGTAGATAGGAGGTAATGGCGAAACTTCTCCAGGGCAAACACCATGGCCAAGCACTCCAGCTCTGTCACTGTATAGTTCCGTTCCCTATCAGTGACTTTTCGGCTTGCATAATAGATCGGTTGATCCAACTTCGAGGAGCCCTTTTGGCAGAGGACAGCACCTAAGCCTTCAATTGATGCATCAGTGTGTACATGGAACTCTTTCGTCCAATCAGGAGGTTGCAGGATGGGTGCCTCTATCAGACACTGCTTCAGAGTGTGGAAGGCTTTGTCACATTCTTCTGTCCAAGTAAACTCTGCATCTTTCCTCAGGAGCTTGTGCAAGGAAGTTGCCTTTGTCGCAAAATGGGCTATGAACCTTCTGTAGTAACCCACATGGCCTAGGAATCCCCTCAACTGTTTGAGGTTGGTGGGTGCTTGCAGAGCTGAGATCTTTTCGATCTTTGCAGGGTCTGTTGATATCCCTTGTGCTGAGACAATGTGGCCCAACAGAACTCCAGAAGAAACCCCAAAGATGCATTTGTCGGGGTTGAGGGAAATCCCATACTCCCGGCATCGGTCAAAGCATTGTTCCAAATGTCCCCAGTGTTCACTGATCAAACTATAGACACAGAAGTCATCCAAATATACCTCAATAAAGTCATGCAGATGATTTTGAAATGCAGCCATCATGACTCGTTGGAAAGTAGCAGGGGCATTGCAGAGCCCAAATGGCATCACTCGGTAAGCGTAGGTCCCCCATTCTGTGGTGAAGGTTGTTTTGGACTGGTCTTCTTCTGCGATCTGGACTTGGTTGTATCCGCTAAATCCATCCAAAAGAGAATAAAGCTCATGTCCTGCCACTGTGTCCAACAGTTGGTCTGTGAAAGGGATTGGAAAGTGATCCTTCTTTGTCTTGGAATTAAGCTTTCGAAAATCCACACATATTCGCAATTTGCCATTCTTCTTGGGTACAACCACGATGGGTGAAACCCATTCACTATTTGCCACTGGATAGATGAACTCGGCCTCCAGAAGCTTCAGCAGCTCCGCTTTCACTAATGTGGAATAATTCGGGTTCATTCGCCTCTGGCGTTGCCGTACTGGTTTGGCATCAGGCTCCAAGTCAATATGATGTTGACATATTGTGGGATCAATCCCCTTTAGGTCTTTGTAAGACCATGCGAACACGTCCAAATTTTCTTTCAACAAGTTGTACAAGGTTGACAACTCCTCTTCTGGGAGACTGCTACCCACCTTCAAGTGGCGTTCAGTGCCTTCTGAATCCACAAAGGTTAACTGCCTTTCACCTTCTACTTCACGGATGAAGGTCCCACGGACTGCTTCTGGATACAGATCCGACTCCTTCAAAGGAGTGATGTCCTCTTCTGATGTCCCACTAGAGCCAACTTCTTCTTTTGGTGGAGACTTAGGTTGCTCCTGAAAATGTTGGAATGGGATTAGGGCTGTTTCGGGTTTGGTTTCAAGATTAATCACCTCATGGCTTGAAGACTCATCTTCTGATGATACATCCAGGAACGTCACATAACAGGGACCCTCTGATGCTTGTTGGGTTTGTGGGATTGGTGCTTGTTGGCACGGTGCATCATCATCATCTTTCTTTGACAAAGATGGGTTAGGACGGCATAAGCCACTGCTGAAAGACGGCTTGTTCTTCTTAATCCACGTCTTATAAAGGTTTTGCATATGAGAAGATACATTTACCAAACCAAATGGTACCATCGCCATTCTATCCCATAGCATGAGCTCATCGGCTTCTGATACTTCTGGAACTTCTTCTTCAAATGTATCCTCTTCAAGTGGGATAGACTCTTCTGGCTCACTTTCATCATTCTCTTCGTCCATATCATATTCCTCCTCTTCTGTCTCTGTCTCTGCTTCTGCTTCTGCTTCTGTTTCTGCTTCTGTCTCTGCTTCTGCTTCTGTTTCTGCTTCTGCTTCTGTAGGAGCTCTGTAACAGAAGAACAGATTCTCTGTTTCCTCTCCTGCCTCTGTCTCTGGCTCTGCTATGGCCATGTAACAGGGAGAGCAGTACATCCATGCCTCTATCTCACTATCAGAAGTGACTTCAGAAGTCATTCCCGGTTCAGGCAGGAAGTATTCACCCATTGATAATGACTTTGCCTCTGTTGGAAGTCGGCTTACTGTATCCACTGTTAAGGAATGTGCCACTGTTTTCTTAGGAAGGATCTGTTTGACAGCATCTTCGTCTGCTGATGTTCCATCTGTAGCCTCGTTAGGGGAATCAGAAGATAATTCCAAGGAGGTGGATCCATGTCCTTTTTGAGAACCATACAGTTTCAGCACCACTTTGTTGGGTCCTCTGCCCAAGGTCAAGGTTCCTTTGAACCAATCCGTCCTTGCTCTGGCTTCAAAAAGCCATGGTCTACCTAGTAACAGAGGATAGGATGTACCATAAGAGTTTGGCTTCACCACCGGATAGGTTAGCCAATAATATTTTCCAGCCACTGTAGTCTTCACATATGGGAGAATGCCCAAAGGCTTGATTCTGCTCTGATCCGCCAGTCTGATGAGCCATTGGGTTGGTTGCACACCTTGTAAGCCTAAATCCTTCATCGTCACATCCGTCATAATGTTTACTGATGAACCACCATCAATCAGTGCATTTGCAATGAAGCAGCCTTCTATCCACACGCCAGTCTCTGGGGTACCCGGATCTAGGAAAGCATTAGCCACATCCACTTCTTTTACAGGCTCTGGAGCCTTGTTGGACTTTGTTGCTGTTGAGGGAGCAATCCTTAAACCACGTCTTTTCGTCAGTATACTTTTGAATCTTTTCCGGCAACTGGGGGACAGCATCAATAATTGTCGGAATGTGAGGTTTGGTTTAAAGGTATCTAGATCTCTAACTAGATCGTATTCCTTAATAGGATCCACTGGCTTTTCTAATCGGTTAGGAAATGGGGCAACACCCATTTTCATTTTCCCTCTTTCCTCCAACAGAGGCATTACAGAAACTTCTTCTGCCACTTCTGGCACTTCCTCCTCTTCTGTATCCTGGACCTCTGGTCCTGTCTCTGTAACTGTCTCTGTAACTCTCTGTGGCTCTGTAGGGCTCTGTACGGCACTGTTAGGCTCTGTTCTGTTCTGTTCTGCTGGTGGAAGACTGAACTTCACTGTTCTGGCAGGAGGGTTATTTTCTTTCTGGATAGGTGGTTCCTTCTGCTTTGCACGCGTGATGGCAGCAACTTCCAATTCCACCAAATTGGAGGTAGGCTCTTGGGCCTTGGCTGGACTATCAGTAGCACTGTTTTTCACTGGGGCTGGGCTTGGACAGTCTTTTGCAGTGTGGCCTTCTCCTTTGCATCGACTGCATAAGGGCTTGTAATCCACTGACCTTCGAGGATTTGGACAATTTGGTGAGATGTGTCCCTTTTCTCCGCATCTGTAACACTCGACTTCTGATCTCTGACCACCGCCAGACTGTCTTCCTCTGTAACTTTGAGAGGGAAATCTTCTGGGTCCGAAATTAGGACCAAACTCTCTAGGCTTGGGTCCAATATCTTGTGTTGTCATTTTGGATTCCAGCAGGTTGAATCTTGCGTCTTCTTCCTTTCTTCTCCTATCATGCATCTCCTTCAGGGAGCAAATGTCCTCTGTATGGTTCTTCCGCAAACAGTAGGAACAGAAGGCTCCAGGGATGGTTGGTTTTCGTGTACATTCAGTGGCTAAATGGCCTGCTTGATGACACTTACCACACCAAGTATTTGACCGCATCACATCTCTTCCTGCTCCTGCAACGTTGGATATGCTCGTTGTGTTCACTTTCAGCGTCTGTAGTTGCTCTGTAATCACATCCATCAACTCCTTTTTTATGTTTGCAACTGAGTTGGATAAATAATCCTTCAAGCTTTCTCCTCCGGGCGTACTGGTAGGAGGGTTTTGAGGAGGCTCTGTAATCACTGCATAAACTGGTTGGGCTGGTACAGAGGGGTCTCTGTTCTGGTTCTGATTCAGTGCTCCTGTTTGAACTGTTGGCTGTTGACTCCAGTTGGTAGGATTCCACTGTTGCTGCTGATTTTGCATTGAGGAGATTGGTTGGGACCATTGTTGTTGTGGTTGAACCACCATTTGAGGCATGGATTGTGGCCACTGTGGATTTGGTGCACTGTACTGTGAGACCGGGGGCATCTGTTGGTATGGATAAGGAACAGTCCCTGGGACTGCATTTGGTGGGTACATCATTCCTGGCACCAGAGGAGGTAGGACTCCTCTTCCTGTATTCATTGCTAATCTAGCTTCCACTTCATCGTACAGTCTTGCACCTTCTGTTGCAGCTTGCAGGGTGGCTGGTCTTTGTAGCTCCACAAACTTACGGACTTCTGGTTGTAATCCTCTGAGAAACACTCCCTTCTGAATGCCATCATCTAGATTATGGTTAGTCCATCTCTTCAAGATGGATTCCATTCGTGAGACATAGGCTTCCACTCTTTCTCCAGAGGACTGACTTAGGTTCATAAATTCCTCTCTCATCCGCTCTTCAAAACCTTCACGCCTGAATTTAGTGAGGAAGGCCAACTTCAGGTCGTCCCATGTGCCAAAAGTTCCTGCTGCTTGTCTCTCATACCACTGAAACGCCGCGCCCTTGAAAGTGGCGGGGAATATTGCTAACCAATGCTCAGGGGTTCTGGCATTGTTAGCCATACATGCTACCATAAACTCTGCTACATGAAGATCGGGGTCTTCATTGTATTCTCCCTTAAAAACTGGCAATGGGACTACATTCGCTGGTCTGTCATCAATATTTCCAGGACGGATCTGGCTTGGAAGTGGACCTCCAGCAGGAGGAGGAAGGGCTTGATGTGCCATTGGGACTTCTGTAAAGAGTTCCGCAAGGGCGTCAAAGGCGGCTTCTGCTGCGAGCTCGTTCTCGGCTCTGATTCTTGCTTTCTCTCTTCTCACGTACCTCTGGACTCGTTCTAACGCTTGCCTTTTTATTGCGTCATTCATCAGGGGGTTGACTCCACTATGTTGTTAGTGCTCCACAGAGGGTTAACAGAAGGCTTCAGTCTCTGGAGGACTCTCTTGTCAACATTTCTTCTACTTCTTTCCTCTCAACGTCCCTAAATTCTGCTTTCATGCCACTGCACAGGGGAAGGTATTCGGTTCTGAAGGTGTCAAAATGCATACGTCTGAGCATTGTGGTGGTGCCATCATCATAGTAATGCCAGCTTCTGATGGTTTCAATAGTGTATGTTGTGAAAAACACTCTGTCTACCAACTTCCAGTGGGTTGCTAATTGAACAAACAGAAGATTATCAGTACACCAGGCATCCCATGTATCTTGCTGTTGAGCATCCACGAACAAATTCCAACTCTTTTCCTTCTTGTCCCTGTGAACCTCTACAGACCAAGACTCCTGAAGCTTCTTCACAATCTCCCACTTGATGTTGTCTGGAAACTTCTCAATGAATGCCAAATCTTCCATGGATGTTCATTCTCTCTGTTTCTGTTCTTCAGTTTGTTCCCAAACAGTTTGCCACCAAGATGCAAGTTTCTGCTGCTTCAATAGGAAGAGGAAATTGTTCACCACATAGAGCATGCATCATGATGGTGATGTGTTTCCGCCATTGTGGGATGAACTTCTTGTGGAAAGTGGCTTTTATTATGAGAAATTCCAACTCTTCAGTGGAAGAAGGAATTTTACAAACATCCATTGAATTCTTCTCTTCTTGGCAATGCCAATTCCTTCATTTTCAGCCTCTTTTGGTGCTTGTTGATGGCAAGTTTCCCCGGCTGCGCACCAAAAACATGGAGCCCCAAGAGGAACACCAAGGAAAAGGGAATTCTCTTGCAAGAAAATCTATCTTGTAACATCAACAAGCTTGTTTATCATGTTTCATATGATCACAATGAAGAAAAGAACACCAGGCACAACAAATCTTCATGCAGCATCATGTAAATCTCCCACGGTTTTTAATAGAATCAACCATATTCTTCAACATCCTCACAAAATTCATCAATATCACAAAGAAAGCAAAGAAGTACACCATCTTTGAATGGAATTACATCACATAGTATTCATCTTCAATATCTTCATAGTCTTCTCTCTCAATCTCTCATATACAATCACTCTGTTTCAATAGAATTGGCTATCTCTGACTCTCTCTCACACTCCATCAATAATACATCATATCCTCACTACAATCTCTCAAAAAATTACTCTCAATAATCACTCTTAGGTCGTGGATACCCCTCCCAAGAGGTATGTCTGATATGAAGGGTCACCAGAGCCACTACAGTGTCTCTTCACAGCTCACTACTGTCACTTCACTCTAGTCTTCTCTTGAGTCTTCAGCAGCTACTTCTTCCACTTCTTTCAACTCTTTTGCACTTGTATTCACCTCTTTCCAAGGCTAGAAAACTTTCCCAAAATCACACATACATTCCACAGAACACTTACAGAACAGTCTACAGAACAGTACCAGAACAGTTACAGTACAGAACAGAACAGAAGCAGAAGCTCTACAGAAGACCTACAGAAGGTTACAGAAGGTCATCAAAACTACATAACTCATTCTCAAACCATTCAAAACTCTCACAAACCATTCACTAAGCTTTCACAATATCTCATTCTTCATCAATCCATACTCCATCCCTCCTTACAGAAGACAATCAGATCAAAAACAGACCAAAACAGAGCAAAACAGAAGGTATACAGAACCAATCAGAACCTATCAGAACATCATAAAAACATCAACAAACATCATAATCTTTCAAAACACAATCAATATCATCCAAAACCCTCTCAAACCACTTCCTAATCAATCAATCATCCCTTAAAATCAACCATTCAGCTCTCAAAAACAACAAAAATCAGCCAAAAAACAAGTCATTTCAACACTCAACAAGGGTTTATGTCCATCCTAGGAACAGTCGGCTTAATGTCGTTAGGGGTAGGAAGGGCCAATGGGCCTCCCCTTCGGAAGAGTGGCTGCGGCCTGTTTGCTAGGTAAGGTTGGCCATATGGTTGCGAGTATACGGAAGTCTTCTCGGCAATCTGCAATGCACGACATCATGATCAAACCTGCCGTAGTTATTAGCGCAAGGTCTCAATCTAAGGTCTTGACACTCGGCTGGCAAGTGGTTTCCGCCACTGTACACGCATTGGACATGTGGGCGCGTTGGTCATCTCAACATATCTTGCAGCTTGGCTATCTCCATCTTGAGATCAACCAAGTCTTGGCTTGTCTTGGTGGCTTTCGCCTTATCTTGGGATGATGGGACTAATCATTCACTAGAGGCTGATGCTCTCTTTGCAAGTTGGTTTCTTCTGAGTTTGAACTCCTGGAGCTCTGCTCTTTCAGCTGATCGTCAACTCTGATGGCTTTCTCAAAAACCCTAGCTAGCGTGTCTCGTTGCAAGCTCGAGATGCTTGCCAAAGCCTTATACAGTTTCTCATTTTGAATTCCGCTAATGAATACAATTGAAACTGCTATTTTAGTCGATCGTTTGCCCGTAGGGATTCTCTTGAAGAGACTCCTCACATGGGTTACGTAATCGCGAATTTCGTCCTTCTCTTTCTGCTTGACATTCATCAGTCGTACTAGTATCCAGGCTTGGCAAATCTCTTGATGAAGAGATTCTTGAGGCCATTGAAGTTGGCTCGCTCTACGGCATCTAAGCTTGTATACCAAGTCCTACCCTTGTCACCTAAGTAGAGCTCGAACGCTTGAGAGTGCCGAGTCAGGTTGTTGAGGCTGTTGGCTTCGCAAACTTGCTCGAACTGCTCTACAAAGTTGTATGGATCATCGTGGGGTTGGTACTTGCCGAGCTGCTTTGCTACTATTGGGATTTTAGACTGGCTCTTAGAGCCTTGGGTTGCTCCTAATCCTGCCAATAGTGTTATCGCCAATGATGCAGCACTTTGCTCTGCTACGGTGTTGTCTAGCAATCGCTTCATGGTAAGCTCGCTTAGCGTTAAGTCTCCATCTAGGGCTCTCTCATGATCTGTTCAGTTTCTACCCGCTAAGTTCAGCACCCGTTGCACCTCTTGCAATTCTGTACCTTGCCTTTGGCTCCTAGCCTACTGATCTCTATTGTATTCGACTATGCTTTGCAATTCCTTGTGGGCTAGCTTTCTCTCTTTTTCTAAGTCTGCGATGATAGCATTTGCTGTCCTGTCGCAGTGCTCATACCGGGCATGCGCATTGTAGCTACTGACCAGCTCTGTTGAATAGCCACTGGAAAGACACCTAAGGCGAGTTCATTGTTAGACCTGAGGTCTGAGCTTTCTTCTGCCATAGTCAAAATCTTGTGCTCCACCAAGCTATCGATCAGGTTGAGTAGGTTTGTCAAGTCCACTTCGTTGGCGCTGCTTGCTTGGTCCTACTTCGCGTGTTGATGGTTTGTCTACGTCTTTGGGTCCTCTTCTATTGGTGGGTTCCTTGAGTGGTTTATTTGAGTGAGTTCCTTAACTTATTAAATACAATTTTCAATTTATCTCCACTCAGTGTGTGTGTTCTTTCCAGTACACTTATGCTCAATCAGGCTTTCAATTTTTCTTAAGTGTACTTCAAGTGCGGAAATTCAAGGTGAGTGCGGCAAACAATCTCTAAGTGTCTTACACACTCTCACTTTGTTTTGGGCCTGATAGGCTTTGTCGATCAATTCTCTAGCCTTCTTGATGGGGTTTAGGATTTTCCTATTACGTTGCCTTACTCGTTTTTTGGTCCAATCAGGGTTTTATGGCTCAGCAGGTTGCCTCTAGGTCTCTAGGTCTCTCAACGACCTACTCAAGCTGCTAAGCGGCTACGCCTTATGATTTTTCCTATTCCATTGCGCCAGAATCAAGTTTTGAGCATCACGAGGACTTGCGATAGTTTGTGCTGCTGAGCTCTAGCCGAGTCAGTTCAAATTTCAAAAAATTTGAGAGAAATTCACACTCAGTCCAATTGGTCCAAATTGCATGGATCGAGTGGGTGATTCGGATAAGCTGAGGGCCAAATCACACTGGTCCGAGGGCCAAACTTTTCGCGACTGAGGACCGAGTCTTGTCATTCGGACGGGGTCGCTCAAACGGGCGGAGGGCCGAATCGAGTCTTGGGCTGAGGGCCGAGTTGTTCAATGGGGCCAAGTGCCATCACTCGAACGGGTCGAGTAGACTTTGGGCTGAGGGCCGATTAGGGTTTCCGGGCTGAGTCGGTCGAATGGCAAGGGCCAAGGGCCAATTCTAGGACTCGGCCCAGAAACAGCCGCTCGGATCAGGCCGAATGCAATGCGATGACGATTTCAATCAAATCTGACGATTTAGACAATCACTCCTAGTATAAACTTCCAGATCCTAACTAGGGTGCCAAGGGAAGTGATTGGTATACCTGAGGTGAGCGGTAGGCTCTCTGATGACGAGATCAAATCAAATCTTTGTGGACTCTCTCTCTCTCTCTCTCTCTCTCTCTCTCTTTGTGCAATGGTTGCAAATGAGCTCTGCCTTGGCCTCTTGGCTCTTAAACCCCTTCCTGGGTAACGTTTTGATGCTCCCAATCACTCGTTAAGCATCCCAAGCAAGCTTTTTTGCTATTTTTTGCATGATTTATGCCCTGTTTTGCAACGTACCCTTCCCTTTCCCAATTCAATTTCCTAATCCTATCCTATGCTAAATGCAACAAGAATCGAAAGCAACAAACTGAAATGACTTCTCCATGTTTTCCAATCATCAAACTAACTAACTAACCCAAAAACTTACTTTTTTTGAAGATCAAAACACCCAAACTTCCTACCTATCTCAAGCTTCGTTTCGGGGATGAATCCCTTCGATGCTCGATATGAGGCACACAAGCGCTCAAGCTTGAATTCGTTCGTCATGGCAACGAAACCAAAAATGTAGAGGGAGCTTATGCTCAACTGCCAAGACCCACAAAGTGCTTATTGTTTCAAGCATTTCAAGCGATCTCTAATGGCTATCTCTCACCTAGCTGACGCGCCATCAATCCTACAAGTGTAGTGAGCTTACCTTGATGCCGATACGAGTTGCCTCCTCTCTCGCACACACTGGTAGCTCCACGATGCTAGATGCTCCTAGCTCAAGGTTCCTCAAGCCTCCTCCATCCCCAAGCTCCATCCACCATAGCCGCGCATGTGAGAAAAGAGAAGAGAAGAGAAGAGAAGAAGAGAAGAGGAGATGGTGAAGAGCTTCACCCTCTTGATCCCTCACTTCTACACACTCACACTCTCACACTTTCACACTCCCTCTCTCAAGAGCACACACAAGAAAGGAGAAGAGAAGAAGAGAAGAAGAAGAGAACTCTTGTTAGCCACACATCAACGAATGAGCTTCCATTCACTTTTTGAACTTTATATACAAGCTCTAAAATCCTGTGGGCACCCATCCCTTTTTTACATGACCGGCCGTTGTGGCAAGGTCCTTTCTCTATTTTGTCTTCTAGCCTTATGCCTCTAGTCTACACGTGTCTAATATTTTACACTTGGCACAGGAGGGAGCCTGGCACTCTTTTACACAAGTTTTTGGAGTTTTTTGAGGTGCGTTTCATTAAAAATTACACTTTTAACCCCAACTTAGCTTTAGAGGCCGCCTGCGTGTCTTTGCTATTTTTCCATCCTTTTTTCTCTTTTTCATTCATTTTTCTGCCTTCTTGACTTGTAGAGGGAGCTCACGCTCAACCGCCTAGACCCATGGACTACTTATTGTTTCAAGTGTTTCAAGCGAGCTCTAATGGCTATCTCTCACCTAGCTGACGCGCCATCGATCCTATGAGTGTAGTGAGCTTACCTTGATGCAGATATGACTTGTCTCCTCTCTCGTACACACCGGTAGCTCCACGATCTTAGATGCTAGCTCAAGCATCCTCAAGCCTCCTCCATCTCCAAGCTCCATCCACCATAGCCGCCCACGTGAGAAAAGAGAAGAGAAGAGAAGAGAAGAGGAGATAGTGAAGAGCTTTACCCTCTTGATCCCTCACTCCCACACACTCACACTCTCACACTCCCTCTCTCAAGAGCACACACAAGCAAGGAGAAGAGAAGAAGAGAAGAAGAAGAGAACTCTTGTTAGCTGCACACCAAAGAATGAGCTTCCATTCACTTTTTGAACTTTAGATACAAGCCCTAAAATCCCATGGGCACCCATCCCTTTTTTACATGACTAGCCGTTGTGGCAATGTCCTTTCTCTATTTCCTCTTCTAGCCTTATGCCTTTAGTCTACACTCGTCTAATATTTTACACTTGGCACAGGAGGGAGCCTCGTGCTCTTTTACACGAGTTTTTGGAGTTTTTTGAGGCGCCTTTCATTTAAAATTACGCTTTTGGCCCCAGCTTAGCTTTAGAGGCCGCCTGCATGTCTTTGCTCTTTTTTCATCCTTTTTTTGCTTTGTCATTCATTTTTCTACCTTCTTGACTTGGGGTTAACAACTCCTTACCACAACACCTTTTCCCCCCCAATTAAGACCCATCTCCCCTATATATTCTCCCCTCCATGAAGCAAAGAAGAACATGCTATTCTCCCCCCCTCCCCCCTTGCTACTAAGGGAAGAAAAGGGAGAGAGAGGATGATAGAGAGGGAGAGAGAGATAGAGAAGGAGAGGGAGAGAGAGAGAGAGAGGGGGGAGAAAGAGGAAGAGAAAGGGAGAAATAAAAAGAGGGTGATAGAAAGAGAGAAAGAGAGAGAGAGAGAGAGAGGAAAGGTTCTAGGAGAGTCCTCCTTTCCCCTCCTTAGAGGGTGACCACACACTCCATCTCTTCCCCTGCAACTTATTTCCTTTTTTCGCATATTAAACCCCCTTTGCGATAAATGAGAATCATCAAGGCACGCTATCTCTCCAACGAGAGAGAGAGAGAGAGAGAGAGAGAGAGAGAGAGAGAGATTTATAGACCAAAAGTATGGGCCCCAAACGAAGGGAGACACACACCAACGGTAATCCCACATCCAACAATGGAGTCACCGGCTAGGGCATTACTGCTAATACAAATACAGCATCGAGTATGGATAATTCATATTCTAATATCTAGATATTAATTGCCATCTCTGCTATTCATTGAGACATAGGTTATATCGTCTTGGCATGCACATGAGTTCATTCTAATAAGTAACCTAAAATTACTTTCCATTAGTTAATGAACTCGTAGGGGATTTTTAGAATAATTATTTCCATAACCATAGCTGACCTTGCGTAGATTTATGCATATGATGCATTGAGGTTCGTGCCAATCCTTGTATCCAAATACAATCATTACATCCCAGTACTACATGACAAAATCATGCATAGCATAAAGAGCATGTAAGGTTACTTAAGGGTTATGTACATAGATGGTGCATGCATGGGGAAAGATTATATGAAACATACATCAAGGGTACACATATTGATCTTGCATTTAAGCCTTTTTAATGCCTCAAACTATTAATTCATTGGGATCTTGAAGTTGTATGTAGGTAGTACAAACAACAATCATTAGGATTAAAACTACGATGCCTTGAGATCTGTCCAATAGAGACTATTTTTCTCAATCCTATTTGGGAATTGGGATAGATGCAAATAACATCACCAAGTGTGTTGAGTAAATTTTGAATAGAATCACTTAAATCTCAAGGGGGAGAACGAATATGCGATGGAAGGTTATCATGACTATTCCTGCAATGTTGAAAAATGATATCATTGTTTTGTTGATTGATCTGACAACGTCTTAAATGCTCTTTGCATTAAACTGATTGTTGGGATGTGATTTGGATGATTATTCCAAGTACTTGTGCTTAATGGTAAATACATGGCAGGGGTCTGTGATGACAAGTTGCCATGGGAATAAAGGAATGTTTTCTTGGACAATGATATTAGGGCTGAATGCCAACCCCACAGAAGTTGTGTCTCACTCCTAGGTTGCATGGGTGGATCACCCGTGCAAGATGAAAAGGCCAACCACAGAAGTTGTGTCTCACTCCTAGGTTGCATGGGGTTAGGTGGAGCTCTCGATACCCCTTGCCTAGTCCAAAACAAAGTTGAAGACTATCATGAGCCCAATGTCTATGGCATTGGAAGATCCTATTCTAGATAATGGATGGAATTATGGTGCCATGTGATTTGGACCAGGAACTTCTGCAAGGCAGAACATAAATATAATTTCTCTTGTTTGGGCAAGAGACAAAGATTAACTTGAAGATAGGTTAAATAACTTTTTTGACAAAAGGATTCCTTGCTCTATATTTGTGTCTGTGCCATAAATTATACAAAGGAACCCTATTCCCTAAAAGGCCTAATAAAGGAAGCTTATTTTGAATGTCACACATAAATGTGATATTAGGACCTAATTAGAAAACTAAAACTATCAAGGGAAGTAGGTGGGCGGAACTCCCAATGGGTCCATCCTATGGCAGGGTGGTCCTAGAGAGCTGGAAGGCTTCTCGCAAGGTTTTACCATCATTCAACCTTTAAGCATTGCTAAGTTAGAACCCAATTCATACCATTTTAGGGGACTAGAATGGGACTATGCCCTACGGGAAGAGAGGTTGAGTGGTGCATCCCTCTTGTCACATTCTCTTTGAACCAAGTGCGGTATGGATCTGCTTCGGATTGGGTATTGCTACGTAAAGTAGGATGTCCAGAATCTGATGCTAGAATGTTGTCAAGAGACCTTGTCTAGAAACCCAAATTTGAGGTCAATCCTAGTGGGTTCATCAGCCACAAACATTCCGTTGCGAGGCGGACTCAAGAAACCCTGGGCAACAAACCCTGTGACATTCCATGGGAGTGCCAGTCGCATCGCTTCGACCGAGACCGCTAAAAAACATGCCTAGATAGTTGATAGGTGGACACGTTTGACATATGATTTTTTATGCCAAGAAGTGCTTAAAAATAGCCAAAACTTATGAATATCTAGGGAAAAATAGACTTCGTCGAAGGCAACAATGGCAATCAGTACAATTTTAAGTGGCAATGCCCCAGAAATGCTTAAAAGAGCCACTAGACGGCGGTCGGAGAATTTTCATAATTTTTTGGCATGCCACACAAGACCCTGGGAGATGCCTATATATATATATATATACCAGTGCAGGATTTCAAGACGGATGCCCATGAATTTTCAAATCAAGAATTGGACACCGAATGTGGAAGAGGGAGTGCTCGGAAGGCCAAGCTCAAATTGGCAATAGGTGGAAATGGACTTTAGGAGAGCCCAAAGGATGTGACCCTTTGGGGCTCCCCTTGGGAGCCCAAAAATTGCAAAAACATGGGGGGGGGGGGGGGGGGTTGCATTTTTTTTCACTAGATCAAGAAAGAGGGCACCATGAATCCACGATTTGAAGAGATGGAGGATGGGGGTTGTAAACAACCCCCCCAACTGATATTGGCCTTGATCTACATTCTATCTTCACTCTCCATTGCTCTAGACCACTCCTCAATTGGCTGCTTGAAAAACTGGTCTTTCTCTCTCCTCCCTCTCTCACCTGCATAGAGGTAATTCGTGTGCAAGAAGTCAAGAAGAAGAGGGGCTGAAGAATGCTTGTCCAGCTATGATCGGATTGCTTCAAGATGAAGAGGAGGCTGAGGAAAGAGGTTCAACACTGAAGAATGGTTGGTGGTCGGTCTGTGGGCTTCTCAAAATAATTATTAAAAATGCGCAACACACAAGACACGCGGTATGCTTCAATTTTACAAAGAGATTTGATTGTTTTTTATGGGATCTAAAATGGGCCGGCACTTGCTATGGCACTAGCTGGACCTTATGCATACGACAGACAACCCCACCACACGGCCTCGCGGGCCAGGAGCGTCTAAAACTCACTTTGCACTAAATGCTTATGACGATTTTGTGTTTGTATCCAATATATAGTCCAACGTTCACCTTCCCTTCTCCTCAGAGGAAGATCCCATAACATACATGCATAATGCCTCGTAATACACACATAGGGAAGCACCTCTTGGCTAACTGCCGTGGCTCCATTGCGACTCTCCTACACCTCGGGGATTGGCCCCAAGATGTGTCGCCAATACATATAACATTTGCACAAACTCCACTCTTTCATAGTTCAGCGTTCCAGGAGATTTTGATTTGCCTCACAAAGCTTTTAACGAAAGCACCCATCTAACCTACGATTTAGGTTTCTTGTCCTCTCAGCGTTGGTCAAAGTTTATCAATCAATTGCAATGCATTCTAGGAGATACCACATGGAATTCTTGATGCAAGGTGTATGACGATTGTGCACAACCATTTTATGATTAGAAAGCCAGCCATGTGAGGTGCGGAAAATAGCCCTTTCATAAATTTTAACTAAGTGTTACGTGCTACGTTGCTTTAGGGACTATCACCGAAACTTCCGTGCTACTAGTTACCTATATTTAATTATGGAATGATCCCTAAATGCTATGCACAAAGAGGGAAATCAAAATTTGTATATTTTCAGTAAATAGATTGTTGCACAAACTTCCTCCCCCCCTCACCGTTTAGGTGTTGCTGCAGTGCATAGGTGTAAATGGTTGTTTTGTATCATTTTTGTACGTAAAAAACAATAAACAGAGACTATAACACAAAGGGCAAGGCCAAACTGAGGCTTAACCTCATGCTAAGGCCAAGCTGAGGCTTAACCTCATGCTTTAACCTTGCCAAACATTCACGCACATATATCTTATTTTTCCATATTTTTTGAGTGTAAAAAACCCAATTTTCTCCATTTTTTACTATTTTTTCCTATTTATTACTCATGAAAAATAGGTATTTTCTGATTTATTTATATTGGCTTATTATTTTGACTGAAACTTAGCATTTTCTTTGATTTTGTCCCATTTTCATCCCTTTTTCCCAACTCAAACTCGAAAAAACCACTAATTTTCATTGAAAATGATATTTTGCAAGTTTTAAAGCATTAATAACGACTCTAAATCATCACGGGTTCTGTATTTATGTAGTTATAGCCCTCATTCATGATGTAAACAAGGTTCAAACAAAATTTCATTGCATATAAACAACATTTGGACCATGAAACAACAAACACTAGCAAATTTCTTTGTAAAATTGAAGCATACCGCATGTCTTGCATGTTGCAGGTTTTTTAATAATTATTGTGAGTAGCCCACAAACCAATCAGCAAACAACCATTCTTCAGTGCTGAACCTCTTTCCTCAGCCTCCTCTTCATCTTGAAGCAATCCGATCACAGTCGGATAAGCATTCTTCATCCCCTTTTCTTCTTGATTTCTTGCACACAAATTGCCTCTATATAGCAGAGAGAGGGAGGAGAGAGAAAGATTGATTTTTTATCTCTTTGCTCAGTGCATCAATCCTTGATCCATTTATGGTGATGGAGGCCGAAGGATAGAAGCATCCCAGGCCCAGGAGCATTCCTCTCCATTCTCCTGATCAAAAAATCATCATGAGGGGGGGGAGGGGGGGAAATGGGGCACAAAAAATTGACGCCCCCCCCAAAGTTTCATTTCATGAGGATTTTTACCTTAAGCTCTTTGTTAAGAGTCTTTAAACTCTAATCAAGTTATCTAGTTCATGCATTTTGCATTCACACTTCTGGCAAGTGGCTTTTTCGCTTTTGGAGGGTTAAATGACATCGAAATCAAGATCCGTCTGGACGGGTTGTTCCGTGGCATTGAAATCTACAAAATTGAGCCCCTTCATCCTCTTCCCGGCTTCCAGATCCAATGCTGCTTCACAACCCCAAACCTTGCAGGGATTAAATGGGGGATCAAACAACCTCGGAATGGAGATCTAACACTTGCGTTGGATTCCTCATGCCATTTTGCATCTAGGAAAACTCCAGCTCAACCATCCGCTACCGTTTGATTTCCATGAAAATAAACACTAGTGATTTAGGGATTTGTTGCTTAAAATTGTACTGATTGCCACCGTCGCCTTCAACCAAGTCTATTTTTCCCCTGATATTCGTAATTTTTGGCTATTTTTAAGCACTTCAGAATTTAAAAATCATTTGTCATTGGCAACTATGGGATAGGGCGACTCAACCCTCGAATCCCACGAATAGATTTGCACATAAACAACAAAAAGGAGCATCAAGCTGATACAAAAAAGACACAACACAACACATCACAGCTCATACCCTACCCTCTAATAAAACCAAGGCATGAACTCCACAAGGAGTAGGCCTAGCATAGTCTAATAGAAGGCCCGAAGCTAGTCACTAACCAATTGCTCCAACATAGCCAAGCTAAAAAGAACTATCAAAGAGGTCGCCCTGAGTGGTGGTCTGAACTACCTACCTAACTAAGGACAACTCAACCAGGAGCTCCTCCTAGGCGAGGACTCCTATAGCCTGAGCAAAAGGTATTATCTTTTAGCACAATTTTTCTTCCTCTCATTTTCCATACTCGGGCGTGTAAAAAGGAGGGAGCTGAGCATAGTGACCTAAGGAGAACAGGGCATTAGCAGATGTCCGATGTCCAGTCTCCGTACCCAAGAACCTGCCAAGCCCTCACAAGGTGACACTTAATCCTTTTCTAATACTCACTTTTATTTTCGCTCCAACCGTCTTTTATTTTTTTCTTTTATGGCAAGATGTCACCCCAAGGAAGACAATGCATCAGCCCTAGATCTAGTCTCATCCCCAGGAACCTACCAAGCTTTCACAAGGCGATAAACAACAAATCAAGAATTTTTCTTCCTTTCCTTTTCTATTTTTATAGGGGTCAAACCCCTTTTTACACACCTCCATATATTCATATATTGTCTTTCAGATCTTTAGGGTTTTGTCTCTTTCCATCAATATTTTAGTGGGCTTCTCTAACTGCCTCACAACTAGCAGGAACTCCTAAAATGGTCGCCTAGCAGGTCAGCAGAACAAGTCACTAGAACTGCCTTCTAAAATAGGTCTTTCAATGCTTGGAAATGTCTTGCAGGAGGCAATGACTACTCAGACCTCCCCCAGACATACCTAACCTAAACTTGGGACTTCATGCCTCAAGTGCCAAGCATCCCCAACAAACAAAAGAAAGTAACCCTCACCCGCACATATATCATTAATTGCTTAAGGGAAAAAACTCGAAAAGGGGACGAAACCACCTAGAATTGCCACAAGAAGCTCCTTTTCAACAAAGGCTCCCTCCAGCAACTTCGTCAACCTGTATGGTGCAATCACTAAGACAACAAAGCATTAAATGTATCTACACCAAATAGAGATAGGACCCTCTTGGCCTAAAGAAATCAGACATTAACTACTTAAAACAACTGGCCCTCTTGGCCTAAAATGGATAGTTCATTCTAATCCATGCAATATATGATCTCCTTCGCATATACAGTACATCCTATCAAACTAATAAGGATACCAATGATAGCATAAAATAGGAGGACTAGCCTCATGTTCCTCATGCGAGTCAGCTAAAAGCTTGATCTACACTCTTTGTAGATTCACTAGCCCAAGCCTTTCTACTGATATCTCAGTAATAATGGCCATCTCTTCTTGGGTACTATGAGCTGAATGAATGACATCATTAGGTTGATAAATTGCATCCCCTTGGTCATCATTCAAACGGATCGCTTGTCCTAACTTTCTAGTAACTCCTCCTATAGGGAGAATCATGGATTTATGATCATTCAACTCTTCTCTAGTTGGACCATTACATATGTCAATGATACGATCCAAACTAGACAGAGCTTCAAGCCTAGACCCATCACATAGATGCATCTCAGGGTGGCGGTCCCTATTGTCAGATGTCGGATTATGGCCCTTAGTCGCATCCTCTTAGGAATCCATCAAACCATGTCCACATGCAATTCATGGCCCTTCATTTGACACACCAACAATACTTTTAGGGTTTTGGGCCTCCAAACCCATCTCATATTCCTTTTCATTTTCTTAGATTGCCTCATCTGCCCACATTGTTCCAATGGACTCATTGTGGATTTATCACCATTACCAGATGGCCTCATAGCCTTATGGCTTCTATTTAGTACAGGTGGACCTTTAGCATGATGCATCTTCTTCATATGAGATGTCTTCCCTTTCCTTTGTCCACTTTGCAACTACTTAGCCATAGGAACCATGCTTTTACTAAAAGGAATAGCATCTACTCGAAAGCATGATTCATCTATAAATTGGAAAGGTCTCTCAAGAGTCTTACTAGGAGCACAACTAGAACCACTCATAGAACGCTCATCTAAGCTTGTAGATCTAATGGTTCTATCAATTCCACCGTCACAACTACCTCTCATGAAAGTGTTGCAAACCTTGATGGGACTTACATGGCTTGGAATCTTTTTATCCCCAAGGGGTATATTATCCCTACTATTGCCATTTTCTGCTTAAAGATTTTGGCTACCAAGGTTCCTCTCATAGGCTGCCTTGGTATCAACAAGTGAGCTGTCTCCTTGTAGAAATGGTTGGAAGCTAGGATGCACTTGTACTGAGCGGGGAAAACTCCAAAAGTTTTCCCAACATCTCTGAATATGTCCCTCATAATCAATGGCATGCATCTTTTCTTCCCTTAACAACTTAGGATTCCGTAGTTCCACTTGGATTTGCATGTTAATCTCTAAGCCACTCAAAAAGAGCTCACATAGCACATCACCTAGCAATGCAGTAGCTCTTCTTGGCCAAAGCCTTAGAATATCATCAAAGGCTCTAACGTATTCTTTAACAGAAGGATAGGACTCTTGCCTACTAATCTACATCAGCTACCCTAAAACTTGGGTCATAGGCACCTTCTTTTCATATTCATCTAAAAATCGATCTCTCAACTTCTCAACGGATTTAATAGACCCCCTTGGGAGGCTCCAATACCATTTTCTAGCCTCTCCCTTTAGGAACTTGAGAATACGAGCATCCGATGAATATCATTGAACCCACTTGCAAGGAAAGTTAGGCTGTTGTCGCAGCGCGTAGGGTTGAAGGTCACCACAGGGGTTCCGCAAGAGAAGAATGTATGGGGGTTCAAGAGCTCAGACTTCGGAGATGGTAGAGATAAGAGAAGGGTTGAAGGTTTCAACCCAAGTTCTTGAAGATAAGAGACAATAGGGTGTAGGTAGATTCAAGGAGAAGAGTAGACGAAAGAGAAGGGGTTCTAAGAGATTGAAGATGTAGAAGAATACTCTAAAAAAGAATTAGAAAATATAGAAGAATACTAACAGAGATGAAGCCTGTCAGTTTCTTTCAACATTATGAGAAAATATAACTCTAATAGACAAAAACGTGTACAAAATAATACCTTCCTCTATGCTCCTCAGATTGCCAATTTGATGCTTTCAATGGCTCCGAAAGGGGGGTTAATAGTAGGACACCTGCCTAGAATCCTATCAGATCACTCCTTCTTCATCTCCCACTTTTGGAGTGTTGTTCACTGCTTGAAAACAGCGATCGAGCGTCGCATGATTTTGCTAATCTCTTTTTTACATAAAATCCTCTCAAATTGGCTAAATGCTACATGCTTTCTTTTACATGTCCTCCTAATCTAGAAGTTATCTATAGTTTTATGGATTTTTACAAGAGATAATATCTATAATATCAAAAATTGACTAAAAACTTGTCCAAAAAAATCTAATATTTTGAACCATGGACACTAATACTAATGTCTAAAGTGGCATTGGCTGTCTAAATCTAAAAGGAAGCCACACTCTAGATTTTGTTTATACGGTGTGCGCGTAGCGGCATGACGCCATATTCTTGTAAATGCACCATCGGATCCTCATTAACTAGCCCATGAAACACTAGGAGATCCCCATAAGGAGGATGGCATTTAGTCCTTTCCTTCAGGATCAGCACTGGGCCATTAAAATCCTCGTAATCATGGCCTAACCCTAGTGTCTTAGGGTCTCCAACCTCTTCCATTTCCACCTTTACTAATGTAGGGAGGCTAAAATTATCCTTAATGTCCCTTTCTGCCAACTCATAAAGTGGTCTAGGGAGACCTATAGCTCTTAGCATGTCATTCCGATCCTTTCTTAGAGGATCTTCTATATCTTGCACCTTCCTAGGCAGTTCCATGATGGCTTTATCTAGGAGCTTTTGCCCCTCATCAAAAGCAAATTTATCCTTAGCACTTAGGACCTGGGGATTATGTCTTTTAAGCAAAGGTTTTCCCTTTACATCTAGGGCTTCTAACATCCTTGTGATACTTAAAATTTTGGCATGATGCCCCACCACATGGGATGTTTCAGCCATAACTGCACTCCATTGTGTGTCGAGTTTTTCCCATGGCACTATGGCTTTAGCATAATCACTTGTTGATGCCATAACCGCCATAGCTTCCAACATACTTGTTCCATGCCCTCTAGGTTGATGGATGGTTAAACATGATTTCTCTTGGGTAGAGACCACACCAAGGCAAACCTTGGCCCATGCCATCGCATTAGAGAATGGGGTAACCACTAACTGGTTACTCTTCTCATCACCTAAATTATCTTCTGTAGAGGACTCATGCTCTACATAACTAACTAAGTCCATCAGTAAGTTATGTATAGGGAAAGCCAAGGTTTTCCATCCTTGAACAAACCCCATTTTATGGTTAACTTAGCATACTCCTAATGGAAATTATAAACTTAGGTCCCTTTACAACCTAGATTTGGAGACCGCCACTTATAGGTAGCTCCTGGCAGACGCACCACTAATGGGACCTAAAATGGACCAGCATTGGCTATGGTACTAGCCGGACCTCATGCATACGACAGATAACCCCACCACATGGCCTCGCGGTCCAGGAGTGTATAAAACTCACTTTGCACTAAATGCTTATGAGGATTTTGCATTTGTATCCAATATGTAGTCTAATCTTCACCTTCCCTTCTCCTCAGAGGGAGATCCCATAACATACATGCATAATGCCTCGTAATACACACACAGGGAAGCACCTCTCAGCTAACTGCCACGGCTCCACTACAACTCTCCTACACCTCGAGGATTGGCCCCAAGATGCGTCGCTAACACATATAACATTTGCACAAACTCCACTCTTTCATAATTTAGCGTTCCAAGAGATTTTGATTTGTCTCACAAATATTTCCCCAATGGAAGCACCCGTCTAACCTACGACTTAGGTTTCCTATCCTCTTAGCGTTGGTCAAAGTTTATCAATTAATTGCAATACATTCTAGGAGATACCACGTGGCATGCTTGATGTAAGGTATATGACGATTGTGCACAACCATTTTATGATTAAAAATCCAGCCATGTGAGGTGCGAAAAACAGCCCTTTCATGAATTTTAACTAAGCATTACGTGCTGCGCTGCTTTAGGGACTAGCACCAGAACTTTCATGCTACTAGTCACCTATATTTAATTATGAAATGATCCCTAAATTCTATGCACAAAGAGAGAAACCAGAATTTGTATCTTTTCAGCAAATAGATCGTCGCACAAACTTCCTTCCCCCCTCACCGTTTAGGTATTGCTGCGATGCATAGGTGTAAATGGTTGTTTTGTATCATTTTTGTACATAAATAATAATAAACATGGACTATAACACAAAGGGCAATGCCAAACTAAGGTTTAACATCATGCTTTAACCTTGCCAAACATTCATGCACATAAATCTTATTTTTCCATATTTTTTGAGCGCGAAAAATCCAATTTTTCCCAATTTTTACTATTTTTCTCTATTTATTATTCATGAAAAATAGGTATTTTCTGACATATTTGTATTGGCTTATTATTTTGACTTAAACTTAACATTTTCTCTGATTTTGTCCCATTTCCATCCCTTTTTCCCAACTCAAAATCGAAAAAACCACTAATTTCTATTGAAAATGACATTTTGAAGGTTTTAAAGCATTAATAACAGCTCTAAATCATGACATGTCCTGTAATTCTATAGTTACAGCCCTCAATCATGATGTAAACAAGGTTCAAACAAAATTTCATTGCATATGAACAACATTTGGACCATGAAGCAACAAAAACAATCAAATTTCTTTGTAAAATTGAAGCATACCGCGTGTCTTGCGTGTTGCGGGTTTTTTAATAATCATTCTGAGCAGCCACAAACTGACCAGCAAGCATTCTTTAGTGATGAACCTCTTTCCTCAGCCCCCTCTTCATCTTGATCCGATCACAGACGGACAAGCATTCTTCATCCCCTCTTCTTCTTGATTTCTTGCACACGAATTGCCTTTATGTAGGAGAGAGAGGGAGGAGAGAGAAATACTAGTTTTTTATATCTTTGCTCAGTGCATCAATCCTTGATCCATTTGTGGTGATGGAGGGCGAAGGATAGAAGCATCCCAGGCCCATGAGTATTCCTTTCCATTCTCCTAATCAGAAAATCATCATGAGGGGAGGAAAAATGGGGCGCAAAAAACTGACGCTCCCCCCTCCCCCCCCCCCCCCCCCCAATGTTTCATTTCGTGAGGATTTTTGCCTTAAGATCTTTGTTAAGAGTCTTTAAACTCTAATCAAGTTATCTAGTTTATGCATTTTGTATTCACACTTCTGGCAAGTGGCTTTTTCGCTTTTGGAGGGGCAAACGACATCGGAATCGAGATCTGTCCGGATGGGTGGTTCCATGGCATCAAAATCTACAAAGCTGGGCCCTGTCACACTCTTTCCGGCTTCCAAATCTAGTAGCTGCTTCACAACCCCAAACCTTGTAGGGATTAAATGGGGGATCAAACGACCTCGGAATGGAGATCTGAAACTTGCGTTGGATTCTTGAAGCCATTTTGCATCTAGGAAAACTCCAACTTGGCCATCCACCACCATTTGATTTCCATGAAAATAAGCACTAGCACTTTAGAGACTTGTTGCTTAAAATTGTACTGATTGCCATCTCCGCCTTCGAGGAAGTCTATTTTTCCCCTGATATTCGTCATTTTGGCTATTTTTAAGCACTTCTCGGCATCAAAAAATCATATGTCATAGGAAACCCAAGCTGTAGGTTTAGACGGGTGCTTCCGTTGGGGAAAGTTTTGTGAAGCAAATCAAAATGTCTTGGAACACTGAATTATGAAAGAGTGGAGTTTGTGCAAATGTCATATGTGTTAGCGATGCATCTTGGGACTAATCCCCAAGGTGTAGGAGAGTCGCAATGGAGCTGTAGCAATTAGCCGAGAGGTGCTTCCTTATGTGTGTATTACGAGGCATTATGCCTATATGTCATGGGATCTCCCTCTGAGGAGAAGGGAAGGAGAACGTTGGGCTACATATTGGATACAAATGCAAAATCGTCATAAGCATTTAGTGCAAAGTGAGTTTTAGATGCTCTTGGGCCGCGAGGCCGTGTGGTGGGGTTGTCTGTCATATGCATGAGGTCCGGCTAGTGCCATAGCCAGTGCCGGCTCATTTTAGGTCCCATTAGTGATGCATTTGTTGGGAGCTACCAACAAGTGGTGATTCTCGAATCTAGGGTTTTTAGGGACCAAATAGTTGGTTTATGTCCTCTGACAAGGACCATCAAGCCGAAATAAAAAAAGCAGAACGTGCTAAGAGGGCTAAACGGCAGTTGGAGATTGTAAGACGCTATTCTCCTCAAAGGATACGCATAAGTGGCTGTGGTTCTAGTAACCTAGGTGTTACGAGAAGCTCTTTGAGTGCAAGTGGAAGTCTTGGTACTTCCCTATTTCCAGTTAATCAACCCAAAAGAAGTGGGGATGTAGTGTTGCCTACATGAACTCCTATTGTCAATCCGGTTGTAGCCATGGCACAACCTAGCGTAATTCCAGCTAGTACACCGCATTTACCGGCATTAGGAGCACCGTTGCCCATTTTTCATGGATTAGCAGAAGAAGATGGAGAACTCCACATTAAGGAGTTTCAAACGCTCATGTTCAACTATCGAATCCAAGATGAAGGACACCTAATGATGTTCTTCGATATGATGTTAAAAGGAAGAGCACAGTGTGGTATCACGGTCTAGAAGCCGGAACCATAACTAGCAATGCCCAATTCTTTACGGCTTTTCGTAGGGAGTTTGCCCCTGAGAAGGGTGGACAATATTGGTTACGTGTTTTGAATGTAACACGCTAAGAGCCAAATGAGAATGTCCAAGCATATGCCAAGAAACTAAAGCAAGTTCTTCGCAAACTTAACACTTATATTCCCATTCCAGCGGCTACACAGTTGCAATATTTCCTACATGGATTGGATTTTAATATCCAGGTGCAGCTGAGTAGTGTTGCTTTGGCCAATATTGAGACTGCCATTACCCAAGCAGAAGTAGAGTCGCACTTACAAGCGGTTTATGCAGCAAGGATAAATTGGAATGGTAATAATTTGGCCTTGACCAATGGGAGTCAAGGGAACCCCATGTTAAATACGGGTGGCAAAGGGAGTATTATGTCGAATTTTTCTATGTTACCAGCTCCTCCTAGCATGACTATGCCTATGGCTAGTCAGGCGGCCTCACTAAATAGTGGTGGAAACCAAACAATGAATCCCAATGTTGTCCCAGTTGGTTAGCGGTCGATTCTTAATCAAGTGGTTAGGTCCATGGGGCATCAGACTGACGATCGTGGCTATGAGTCGAGTGCTTCTAATGTCCTTGGTGAAGTTAAGGATATGATGAAGCACTACACCGATATGATCTCTGAACAGTATCAACAAATAGCTATGGATGTCAATTTTCTTAAGAAGCAACAGAATTTGATTGGGAGCCAACGCCCTGAAGAGGGTGGCCCCTCAAGATTCAATTGTAAGTGGTGTGGGGGCCAACATTTCCCTAGGAATTTCCTGAATGTCAAATGTGATATTTGTGGAAAGTCTGGCCACTTAGCTGCTACCTGTTGGAGTAAGATCAATTCTCTCCAATAAGGGAGTAAACAACCATGTCCAGTTAACCATCGTGCACAAGGGAATAATCTCTAGCAAAACGATGGACCAAGGCAAATACTACAAAGAGGAAAGGCTCTTGTAGAGGAGTTACCTCATGGCAGTGGAGTCTACCTTATTAAGGCTGTACGTGTCAATGATGCTGAAACTTCTAATCTACGAACCGTAACAAGAGGTCAAAAGATTAAAGAGGGTGACAAATGAATTGTAAAACCTGTCGAGGGAAGCCCTAAACAAGATGCTAGGGAAAACCAAGTTCTGAATCCTGATAGGGAAGGTGGACCGTTAAGACCTATTGGTTGATCCCGAGGAGGATAAAGGATTGCCAAGAAAGAAGGTAAGGGCTAAAAAAGAGGCACCAAAGCTGATGGAAAGACCAAAGGAGAGAATGGTTTGGTGTGAGAAGAGAACTTTGGCTAATTACCATGACTTTGATCTAGCAAGTTCCCTTTGTGAAGTCAAACCAGATGTGAATCTTCTACAATTGATTAAACTTTCTCCAGGAGTACGTAAGGAATTCAAGAAAATCCTGCATATAGGGTATATAGTAGAACCTTTGGGCATAGCTAGAGTGGGGGAAGATTGGTTCGATCATGCTGAAAAGCATTGCCCTAGGGTTCTAGCATATGTGGATGGAATATTAGTGGAGCACCCTATTGTGGACACTGGATCCTCCGTCAATATCATAAGCTCAGACTTGATGGAGAGGTTAGGTCTAGAGATCCAACAAGATGGCTCCACACTTCTTAGGATGGCTGATGATAGTCTAAGACAACCAGAAGGTTGCATTACTAAGGTCCATGTTACAATTGCGAGCGTGGAATGCTATCTGGAATTTAGGGTGATAAGGTTTGCAGGACGTCCTAGCTATCGAGTTTGGCTAGGCAGGCTATGGATTCTACGGACAGACTATCAAGTCGATACACCCACTAGTCGAGTGATTCTAGGTCAAGGTGCCCATCGTGTAATAGTGGATGCTTACCCTGAGTATCCTCAGAGTGAGAGAGCTCCACTATCCTCCACTGAACTAGAAACAGTAGATGATCCATTTGATAGTGAGACGTCATTGAGCGATGGATCTAAGGGTCCACTACAGAGGATATTTATCAAATAACCTTGAATGAGCTGATATAGCCTCATTATCAAATAAGAGACACGGACGTTATTGAGCTGGATCGTGGTACACTAAATGATGCGCGGCCAATTAAATTAGGGTCCATGCTCAGTTTGGAAGAAAGAGAGGATTATGTGTCCTTAATTCGAGAGTTCCGCGACATTTTTACTTGGAGCTATGACAAGCTTCGGGGTATTCCTCCCAGTCTAGCTGTGCATACTATTCCTGTAAAGGAAGGTACCCGCCCTGTACGTCAGAAAGTAAGGCATATGCTTTTTGAATTAAGGGACGGGTTGTACAAGGAACTATAGAAGTTGCAAAAAGCAGGTTTGATCTTCACTATTCAGTATACTGAATGGTGCTCACTAGTTGTGATCAGGAAGAAGAATAATAATCAAATCCGTCTTTGTATAGATTTTAGAGAGTTGAATAAGCAGACTGTTAAAGATTACTACCTGTTGTCATTTATTGACCAAATTTTGGATCAACTAGCAGGTAGGGAAATCTATTCGTTTACGGACTGCTTTGCAGGGTATAACCAAATGGCGATCGCTGAGCAAGATAAGCTAAAAGCGATGTTTATTACAGCCTTCGGTACCTTTGTGTACCATGTGATGGCATTTGGGTTGTGTAATGCACCTGGTTCGTGGCAAAGAACAGCCAACGAGACCTTTGGTGACATCTCCCCAGAGGAGCTGAAAGTATTCATTGATGATCTGGGGGTAGCCACCGTAAGGGATAGATAGTTGATCATTTTGTGCAAGTGTTTTGAGCGTTGTAGACAATTTTGCATAGCTCTTAACCCACAGAAGTGCGTCTTCGGAGTCCCTTATGGGCTCTTGTTAGGCCATGTGGTCAATTCCGTAGGGATTGTGACTAATCCTGAAAAGATCAAGGTCATAATCGCCATGAGTCTGCCACGTACTCCAAAGGAAATGCAAAGCTTTATGTCATTAGTAGGGTATTATTGGAGGTTTATCAATGCCTTGGCAAAAAGAACATTGCGTGACAAACCTATTGTCTTTTAATTGTCAGTTTTCATGGAGTGATGCTTCCAAAGTGTCTTTTGACGATGTGAAGCAGGAGCTTGCCAAAGCACCTGTTTCAAAAGCACCAAAAAGGGGCGAAATGTTCTATATATTTTCAGCAGCAACCATGTATAGTATTAACTGCTGTTTGGCCCAAATTTGGGAGGAAAAGTGGTACCATCCGATAGCTTTTGCCAGTCGGAAGTTGGGCATATCGGAAATTAACTACACCTATATGGAGAAGTTGTGCCTTGCGATGGTATTTGCGACAAAAAAGTTCAGGCATTACATTCTTTATGAGAGGGTGGTTTTTTATACGAAGGCAGAAGGGCTTCGATTGTTGTTGAATAAGTTACAGCCGCCTGACCGTTTAGCAAAGTGGTTAATCACTTTGCAGGAATTTGATTATGAGATTAAGAGAAAGCCACCAAAGCTTCAAGGCATTGTAGAGTGTCTTGTGGATTTCTGAGAGCCAAAAGAGGTCTTGGCTGAAGGAAGTGACATGGAGACTTTGTTCAAGATTGATACGGCATCTATTCCCTCCTGGTATGCTGCTATAATACACTATCTTTCTACGGGAGAGACTGGCGCTACTTTATCAAAATTGGAGAAGAGGAAGATTAAATAGCAGGCATTGAAATTTTCCTTGATCGCAGGCACATTATATTGGCATGGTGTTGATGATATCTATCGCCGATGTGTGATGCCTGACGAGGTTCCCTTTATTTTGAAAGAGTACCATGACTCCGCTTGTGGAGAGCACTTTGCTAGGTGGTTAACGGCATAGAAAGCTTTAAGAGTTGGATATTGGTGGCCGTCCATCTTCCAAGATTCCTTTGACTATGTCAAGAGATGTGATACCTGTCAAAGGCATGACATCAAACAAAATAGGAAACACCCACTTATGCCTATCATGGCTATCCTTCCATTTGAGAAGTGAAGCATTGACTTTGTGGGTCCTATCACCCCGTCGTCTACTACTCAGAAGAGGTATATTATAGTAGCCACTGATTACTTTACAAAGTGGTCAAAAGCATGGGTGACGAGGCAGGACAATGCAAAAGAGACTGCCAGTTTCCTACTTTAGCAAATTATCTGCCATTTTGGTCCGCCAAAGGAAATAATATCGGACTGTGGAACCCATTTTTAAAACAAAGTGATTAAAAGTCTGACTGAAGCTTGGAAAATCAAGCATAACAAGATGACCCCCTATAATCCGCAAGCAAATGGAAAAGTTGAAAGTACCAATAAGCAGCTTGTGGATATCCTATCCAAGATAGTCTCCGAAAAGAAGTGGGACTGGGATACAAAATTATATGTGGCAGTTTGGGCGTATTATATGACGTTTAAACGAGCCACTGGCCACACCTCATTCAAATTAGTTTACGGGGAGGAGTGTGTCTTGCCCTTAGAAATTGAGTTGCTGACCATTAGATTTGCAATCAATCATTCTTTGGGTGATGAAGATGCCCTATTTGAGCGGTTTACGACTATAGCCCACTTGGATGAGCTCAAATTGCAGAGTTTGTTGCACTAGGAGGTAGCTAAACGACGGATGAAACGGTTGCATGATCTAAAAGTGAAGAAATATACTTTTAAAAAGGGGCAGTTAATTCTATATTATGATGCACGTAGGGATCTCTTTCCAGGAAAGTTGAAACCTCGATGGGATGGCCCTTACAAGATAGTTCGGATAGGTAAAAATAAGTCCACATTTCTATTAGCTGATCTACAAGGGGTGGAATTTAAGAATAAGGTTAATCTTAATAAGATTAAACCTTATTATTTCTAAATATACTAACATGCTAAATGCATTGTAGGTCCATGCTGGGGCTGATTTGAGACATGTAAGAGAGCTTAAATTGGTTGATGGGGCAGTTAATCCCTTATTTGGAGCACCCATATCTCAAGCAAAGATATCATCAGGGGAGGCTTATCTGGTGGAGCAAGGGATATAAAGTGATTGAGCAAGAAGACAGCACCTTTGTGTGGGAGATTAAAGTTTTCTGCCATCACTGTTTGCAAATCTTGTCAAGCATCCCTGTTGAGTTTAATGAAAAAGGTGGGATGGAGCCGTTAGTCCATCCTCTAAATATGTTGAACTTTGACTATCATAATTACAAATAGGGGAGTTCTTGAGGCTGGTTGTGTAAACCCATTATGGACGTATACATTATACTTTGATGGAGCGTCCAGGGGCCCTAATAGGAAAGGAAGTGTTGGAGTAGTTATGTGAGATCCCTGACGTAGAGTTACAATGAAATTAGCTGCTTACCTCGGGGTAGGATTCATTAACAACATGGCCGAGTATAAAGCCCTGATTATGGGAGTGAATATTGCCAAGAAAGGTGGCATTAGGCGGTTGTTAATAAAAGGGGATTCCCAATTGATCTTAAATTAACTCAATGGGACATCGAAGTGCTATAACCCTACTTGATCTTAAAGCAGTATGTATCATCGAATTGCTATAACCCTACTTGATGAATTTGAGAGTATATCTCTTCAGCTGATTCCATGTTATTGGAATCAGTTTGCCGATTCCTTAGCTAATTTTGCTTATGAAGGGGATCTCTTTTTCAACTGTGGTCCTAGTCTGGATGTCATTATTGATAATGAGACAAGACCTGGTTGCTTGTGGGGCATGTTATCAAATCACGTGTTATATGGCAGGCGATGGTTGATATGGGTAATACAAAGAGTAGCCAAGACCCATCTATCACTATTATCTTGGACCCATAGGTTGATCCGACGACATGTTATGCGTATGCCTCTTGCTATATATGTAGAACACCATATTATTGAGTTTGGGAATCTCCCAATTCCCATTTTTTAAATACTAAAAAGGTTTCACCCAAATAACATGCACATAAGTTTCTCAAAAGCATATGATGTAACATATCATTAGAAAGCGCTTGAAAAATTGAATCTATTGAGCTATAGAGTGCTCAATTTGGAGTTCTAGTATTCAAGTTATGACAAATCCAAAGATTTGACCACATGCCCCAAACTTATGGAAAATTTCCATATTCCCCAATATGGTGTTGTAGGAAGTATGGGCCATAATTTGTTGCATTTAGTTTAAGTCTCAGAGCCCTATTTTTCCCCTTAGAATGGAGTGTATTTGTGTATATCTGCCTTCTTCCAAGGAGGGATCTCTATGAGCTGTTTTGTTTGATTCCGTTAGGCCAAGAGGGACAATTGCTTTAAGTAGTTAATGTCTGATTTCTTTAGGCCAAGAAGGCTAGTTGTTTGCAGGTTTTAATAATCTATCTCTTTAGGCCAAGAGGGCCCTATCTCTATTTGGTGCAGGTACGTTTAATGCTTTGTTGTTTTAGTGATTGCACCATATAGGTTGACGAAGTCATTGGAGGGAGCCTTTGCTGCGAAGAAGCTTCTTGTGGCCATTCCAGGTGGTTTCGTCCCTTTTCCAAGTATTTTCCCTTAAGCAATTAATGATATATGTGCAGGTGAGGGTTACTTTCTTTTGTTTGTGGGGGACTGGCGATCACGGCATGAAGTCCCAGGTTTAGGTTTTGTCTATCTGGGGGAGGTCTGAGTAGTCACTGCCTCCTGCAAGACATTGTCAGGCATTGAAAGACCTGTTTTAGATGGGAGTTCTACTGACCCTGTTTTCTGTCAGCCTGCTAGGCAGCAGTTCTACGAGTTCCTGTTAGTTGTGAGGCAGTTAGAGAAGCCTATTAAACTATTGATGGAAAGAGAAAAAACCCTAAAGATCTGAAAGACAATATATGAATATACGGAGGTGTGTAAAAAGGGGTTTGACCCTTGTAAAAATAGAAAAAAGAAAGAATGAAAAATCCTTGAGGTGTTGTTTATCGCCTTGCGAAGGCCTGGTAGGTTCCTAAGGACGAGTAAGACCTGGGGCCGATGCCTTGTCTTCCTTGGGGTGACATCTTGCCATAACAAAAGAAAATAAAGGAAGATTGGAGCGAAAATAAAAGTGAGCGTTAGAAAAAGATTAAGTGTCACCCTGCAAGGGCTTGGTAGGTTCTTGGGTACCGAGACAGGACTTGAGGCTGATGCCCTATTCTTCTTGAGTCACTACACTTAGCTCCCTCCTTTTTACACGCCCGAGTATGGAAAATAACAACCTAAAATGGAAAATTTGTGCTAAAAAAGATAATATATTTTGCTCAGGATGCTATAGGAGTCCTCGCCTAGTAGGAGCTCCTGGTTGAGTTGTCCTTAGTTAGGTAGGTAGTTCAGACCACCACTTAGGATGACCTCTTTGATAGTTCTTTTTAGTTTGCCTATGTTGCAACAGTTGGTTAGTGACTAGCTTTGAGCCTTCTATCAGATTCTGCCGGGCCTACTCCTCGTGGATTTCATGCTTTAGTTTTGTCAGGGGGTAGGGTATGAGCTGTAATGTGTTGTGTTGTGTATGTTTTGTATCAGCTTGATGCTCCTTTTTGTTGTTTATGTGCAGATCTATTCGTAGGATTTGACGAGCTGAGTTGCCCTGTCCCGTGTTCGCCAATGACAGATAATTTTTTATGCCGAGAAGTGCTTAAAAATAGCCAAAAATTACGAATATTCGGGGAAAAATAGACTTCGTTGAAGGCGGCGATGGCAATCAATACGATTTTAAGCAGCAATGCCCCACAAATGCTTAAAAGAGCCACTGGACGGCAAGCAGAGAATTTTCATAGTTTTTTGGCATGCCAGACAAGACTTGGGAGATGCCTGGCAGTGGAGGACTTCAAGATGGACGCCCAGGAATTTTCAGATCAAGAATCAGACACCGGACGTGGAAGAGGGAGTGCCCGAGAGGCCAAGCTCAAATAGGCAATAGGTGAAAATGGAATTTAGGAGAGCCCAATGGGTGTGACCCTTTGGGGCTCCCCTTGGGAGCCCAAAATTTGCAAAAACGTGGGGGGGGGGGGGGGATTGCATTTTTTTTCACGAGATCAGAAAAGAGGGCACCATGAATCCACGATTTGAGGAGATGGAGGATGGGGGCTGTGAACAACCCCCCCAACTGATCTTGGCCTTGATCTACATTCTATCTTCACTCTCCATCGCTCGAGACTGCTCCTCAATTGGCTGCCTGGTTACGGAGAACAAAAACCAGTCTTTCTCTCTCCTCCCTCTCTCTCCTCCATAGAGGCAATTTGTGTGCAAGAAGTCCAGAAGAAGAGGGGCTGAAGAATGCTTGTCCGACTGTGATTGGATTGCTTCAAGATGAAGACGAGGCTGAGGAAAGAGGTTCAGCACTAAAGAATGGTTTCTATCAGTCTGTGGGCTGCTCAGAATTATTATTAAAAATCCGCAACACGCAAGACACGTGGTATGCTTCAAATTTACAAAGAAATTTGATTGTTTTTGTTGTTTTATGGTCCAAATGTTGTTTATATGCAATGAAATTTTGTTTGAACCTTGTTTACATCATGAATGAGGGTTGTAACTATAGAAATACAGAACCCGTAATGATTTAGAGCCGTTATTAATTCTTTAAAACCCGAAAAAATGTCATTTTTAATGGAAATTAGTAGTTTTATTCGATTTTGAGTTGGAGAAAAGGGATAGAAATGGGATAAACCAAGAGAAAATGTTAAGTTTCAGTCAAAATGATAAGACAATACAAATAAATCAGAAAATACCTATTTTCCATGAATAATAAGTAGGAAAAATAGCAAAAAAAGAAAAAATTGAGATTTTCGCGCTAAAAAAGAAGTAGATTGAATATCTAGGATTCATAGTATCAGCAGATGGCATTTCATTGGATCTTGCCAAGGTCCAAGATGTACAAGATTGTCCACCCCAGGAATAGTCAATGAAGTACAAAGCTTTCTAGGGCTAAGGGGTTGGTATGGAGTCTTCTTTAAAGACTATGCCTCAATCACCGTGCCTCTCACCAACCTTCTCCAAAAGGTCTCCATTACATGGACGTTCACCAAACAATCTAGCTTTGAGAAGCTTAGGCAAAGTTTGGTAACCACCCCTATCTTAAGGCTACCTAATCTAAGCAAAGAATTTGAAGTCATAACTGACACAATCTCTCTTTCTTTGGGTTGTGTGCTTATGCAAGAAGGACATCCAATAACCTATACTTTAAGAAAATTAAAGATCCATGAAAGAAACTATGCTACACATGATCTAGAATTACTTGTTGTAATTCATGCCTTTAAATTATGGAGACATTAGCTGCTTGGTAATAAGTTTTCCCTAGCCACTAACCATAAAAGCCTAAAGTGGATTTACTCAACCAAGTCTCAATATGAGACAAAGCCGATGGATTGAGACCTTGTAGGAATTTGACTTTAATACCATATTGGGGAATATGGGAATTTTCCATAAGTTTGGGACACGTGCTCAAATCTTTGGATTTGTCATAACTTGAACACTAAAACTCCAAATTGAGTGGTCTATAGCTCAATAGATTCCATTTTTCAAGTGCTTTCCAATGATAGGTCACATCATATGGTTTTGAGAAACTTAGAGGCATGTTATTCGGGTGCCACCTTTTTAGTATTCAAAAAATGGGAATTGGGAGATTCCCAAACTCACTAATATTGTGTTCTTTGAAATCAAGTATAGACTAAGCAAGAGAATGTGATTGCAGATGTCCTAAGCTGTAAATCATTCCTTAATGCTCTAATCCTAGAAGAAACCTCTAGGGCTAGAACTCTTGATACAATGATTTCCATGCCCAATAACCCTCTCATAAAAATGGCTAAAGAAGAGGTAGTGAAGGATCCAAGCTATCAGAGATTATTAAAAGAAATTTCTATCAAGGATTCAAATCCAAAACTCAAGAGTGAGTATCAAGATTTTTCCATAAACGAGGAGCTTGCCTATTATAGGACAAGACTATGTATTCCTGCAAGTTAGGAACTCAGAAGGAAAATACTCTAGGAAGCTCATGATTCTCCATTTTGGATCATCCTAGTTATGCTGAGACTCTTAATATAGTTAGAAGAAGCTTCTATTGGGAAAGTCTCAAGGGTGATGTACTCAAGTATGTCACTAAATGCCTAAACTGCCAATGAATTAAGGCCAAACGTGTCAAGTTGCCAGGAAAGCTCCAGCCACTTGACATCCCTCAAATGAAATGGGAGTATATCAACATGGACTTCATAGTTGGATTACCCCCGATACAAGGATGATATAAATCCATAATGATAGTCATTGATATGTTAACAAAAGTTGCACACCTTATTCCTATAAAAACCATTTATAAGGCTTCTGATATCGCCAAGCTTTTCTTTAAGGAAAATTTCAGGTTACTTGGATTACCACATAGAATCATTAGCAACCACGATTCTCTCTTCACCTCAAACTTTTAGAAGAGTTTGTTCAAAGCTCTAGGAATCGAGCTCTGCTTCAGTACTGCTTACCATCCTCAAATTGATGGTCAAACACAGCAGGTCAACCAAGTTATTGAGGACATATTGAGAGCTTATTGTAATAGGGAACCCAAAACGGTGGATCCTATTGTAACGTGTCCACTAGAATCCTCTAGGACACGTCTTGGCAGTCCATCGGAAGGCTGTCTAGAGAACTCCGCCCGGCACTCCCATGGAATGTTATGGGTTTTGTAATCTAGGTCTTTCCGCGTCTGCCACGTAGCGGAAGTGTCCTGGCCGTTTCCCACTTAGGATCGACCGGAATTAAGGTTTTCTAGTTTGGTCATTAGCTAGCAGCAACTAGCGTCAGACCCGAGCGAACTACTTTACGCAGAAACGCCAGGCCCGAAGCGGATTCACGCTGCACTTGGTTCAAGGAGAATGGGAAACGAGAGGGATGCCATGCTCAACCTCTCTGCCATAAGGCATTGTCCCATTCCGTTCCCCTAAAACAGCGTGAATCGGGCAACAGGTAAATCTAAGTCATCCTTCTCGTTATTTGCTCGGCGATGATGATCATCCCTATGTTCGTTGAAGATTTTTGAGAAAAGTTCCCGGCTGACCGGGACCACCCATCCATAGGACGGACCCATGGTCCATCCTCCGCACTTTCCTCGGTTTGTTTTAGTTATGTAATTACCTACCACATTAATTTGACATATAACAAACAGCTTCCTTGATTAGCCCTGTTAAGCACTGGTTCCTTCACGTAATCTTATCACAAGACATAAAGAAAACAATGTCAAACAACTTCTTTATTATCATTTTATCCTTTTATCTTTGAAATACAAGGAGTTCCGCCCGTAGGCTTGTTCATAATCTGCCCGAAGGCTATCCAGTAATCCACCAGGGATCACTAATCCAAGCTTCTGCCCGTAGACTAGTATGCGGGCCTCGAGATCTAATCCCGAGTCACGTTAGCCTCTTGTGCAGGGCCCGGAAGGCGAGGGATTTACGGCCAGAGCCCCCTCTGGCACCCAAGCGTCCTCCTGCTCCAAGTAGAACTCAACGGAGAGACCTCTCACGGCGGGTTCGGTCCACGTCCCCGGCGCGGTTAACAACCCCCTTGGTTAGGGTCAGGCAGGCAGTCGGGGGTAACTGAAGCTGCCTCTCCCTTCAGGCCTTCAACCTGAAGTATTTAGATATCGTTTCATCCTTTAGTTCATTGAGCAAACAATGCAAACAGTACTTTCTAAACTGTTACAAGCACAATCAATTCCAGTGGTCGTTTTAGCTGGCAAACTGTTAAGGAGTGACTCCTTTTCTCCGAATGCAACCCGCATTCGATCCGGAATCAATTGCAACTTGGCAAGATTCCTATCGTCCTTGGGTTAGGGTCATACCCTGTCAATACTTTAGGTTTGGTTTATGGTAAATTCCGGCGACCATGTCGCTTTAGTTTATTGATTAATCATTTTCGTCCAAGCAAATGCCTAGCTTCCCTTAACTTGACAAAGTTTCCCTAATGAGGATAGAGTAAAAGGACGACTACCCTTTTCCCCTTGCGAGTTTAAACTGGCGCAAGAACCTGCCAACCTTAATCCACGGAATGGCAAAACTTCTTACGATCAACCCGCAAGGCTAAGTGACGTTGCAATTTATTGCACAAGTGTCGCCTCCATTCTAAGGGATCATTTCCCCTAATGAATGGCGTATTCAGGTCACGGAATTAACTTCAGACGAGAAGGAGGGTTTAGGGTGTCTTTTTACCCACCCATCCTTAATTTCACTAAATCGATAGCGTTTAGTCCAACTCAAATCGAGTTTCGTCATCTTGAACGCTTGGTCCTTAAGGTAGGAATCCTAGATTATTGTTTACATGAGCATCCAATTAGCTCAACATTTTGCGAATGTGGTTGGGACTATTGGCTTGAAGGTTTCGACTTAGCGACATTTGGAAAACTTGGCCGAATCCTTAACCTAGTTAGTGTTCGGGGTGTCTATCGTACCATATGATTCCTTTGTGGCTAGGTGATTTGGGTAATTCATTATGCTTGTCTCGCGACAAGGATGAATCCTTCCTAGAGACAATAAACTAGATCTAAAAGAGGAAAAATAGTTGCAACTACCACAATACATGTAAACATGTGATTCATCGCCTCTACGCATCACATGGTTCACAATGACTCTATCTTTCCTTGTATCATAAAAATGCATGATAATCTGGGTACTAACTTTCCTAGGACCTACTAGGACTTACATCAATTAATCATGCCTACAACCTTGTTGTCTACACTTTAGAATCTCGTGCTTTGATAAACCATGCGACCTTTCCTAAATACGGCTCCTGATGAACGAAATTTCTGCATGATGACTATGCAACACGCAACTTTCCCCTAGCTACAATGTAGTTAATGAAGTTCATACCAAGCTAAAGCTAGTGTTAACTTATTCCATGTTACATGCTACTTGCAAGTCCATAAGATCATTATCGTACTCTTCTATTTCTTTTCGGGTAATATCTTATGGGTGTTAACTTTTCCTCACTAATCATTACAAGGAAGATGTTGTCTAAAATGCGGCACACGCTTATTCCTACCATGTCTAGTAACCAAATGCACTTATCAACTTCATTTCTTTGCCTAAGTAATATATGTTTAGACTCATTACTATGATAATGTTCCAAAATAGCAACATGCAGCTAGTCTTTTAAGGCGGACAACTCTCGAAATGCAACCGTTTCAATTTCATGACATGCATCAACCTTATCTAATGTTTAAAGAGATAATTTATCAAATGTATTTTTAACACTGCCACATGCATTAAAAATAAGCGTAAAATGCATTCTCCCTTATGAAATTAAGCGTGCCTAAACATTTCTTTATGCGAGAATAAACTCGAAAAAACCTGGACTTGTGGGCTCGGGGAGATATCCACTTGTATGCTCGGGGAAGAGACCTCCACATGTGCGCCTTGTGACTTTGGCTTTGGAGCCATCGTAGATGTAGAGGATTTGGGCTCTGGGGTTTATCCTTACCCTTTATGGCTCTCTAAATTTTCTCCGAGTCTTGGCAAGTAGTCTCAAAATATGTCTACTTCTCCCTTATGTAGGAATACCCCTTTATAGGGTATGGATTTTAAGATCCCGAAAAGCTCGTGGAAACGGGGCTTATGGGACCTAGTGGGAAGGGGGGCTTAAGAAAGCCCCCTTAGAAGCTTCTTAAGAAGCTTCTAAGAAGCTTCCAAGCTTCTGCAGCAACGTCGGGGGGGAAAGGGGTCGTGATCCAGGCGGGCGGCGGACCGTGTCAGTCTGGCGGGCCGTGGCGGCGGCTATGGCAGACTGGCAGACTGGCGGACTGCAACGCGGCGGCTTCCTCCAGCACGGCGACGGCGACCTCCTCCAGCACGGCGACCTCCTCCAGCACCTCCAGCACGTCCAGCACGTCCCCCTCCCTCTAGCTAGGGGGTGTTTATATAGGCATGGGGGGGAGAAGGCCTCCACCACGTGGCCCCCTTGCATGGGTTCCCCCCCTCCCATGCAGGCCACGACTTCCATATCCCCATCCTCCCCACACTCCCTCTTCTCCAGCCATGCATCGGCTGGAGGAAAAGGGTTAAAAATAAAAAAAAATTGCATTTGAATTATTCAAATTGCCCCTCCCAAGAGGGTGTTTTTGTGAGACTTGCGATTTTGAACTCCCGGTTTTGATTTACCAATGCGGAGGACCCCATTTCACGCGTGCGGGTCACACATTACACTGCCAATAATTTCAATGCAAGAGATAACCTTTGCACAAGGTTTACGTCGTGTGCGGGACGTCAATATTCACGGGTGGGAATATTACACCTATATGTACCCTTAGTTGAATTTTCCTAAAATGCATCATACCATCAAAGTATTCAAATGACTCCTTTTCAAGCACTATATGGGCAAGATTGTCTTACACCATTAGATTTTTCCGATCCCAAGTGTTGTGGACCATATAAGGTGCTAAAGTGTCTAGGATTAAATGCTTACAAGCTACAACTCCCTAATAACTTGCAAGTACATAATGTATTTCATGTAAATCTATTGAAAGCATATGTTCCTAAACCAAACCATATACTTAATGACCAAAAAATTGTAATTCCTAGTCAAGGAGTCCTCAAACTTCAACTAGAAAAGATACTTGATATACAGGAGAAGACCCTAAGAAGCAAAACCCTTAGAGAGTGTCTCATCCACCAGTGGGGAGACTACCCTGAAGAGGATGCCACTTGGATTGACCAAAAATCACTACATAGCCAATATTCCCAATTGTCAAGATTGTGGGAGAGAAGGAAGGAGTCTCACTTGTAGCTTTCTCACTTGCACAATGGGGGAATACACACAAAGGTGGAGGCTGAAAAACAGTTTTCCTCTTCTTAGTTGTGTAGCCAAGAAAACACACATACAGAGAAAATAGAAGAACCTTATATATGGGTCTCAAACCAAACTCAACTAACTAAGGTGGCATACTAACTGAGCCACGAACTAGAGTAGATAAGGATAGCTGTCATCTAGCTATTGTTCATGGGCGGTGTACCAACTGCATCTACAGCTAACAAGTCGGTGACATAAATGCACAACGGTCACCCTGGCATATCACGAGTGGAGCTTGATATCTCAACACTCCCCCTCAAGCTCAATCCCACTTCCTGCACACCAAGTAGTTCTCTGAACTTGTGCAGCTTCTCTACACCCAATGCCTTCATAAATATGTCAGCTACCTGATCCTCTGTGCTTACATAAACTAGATCAATAAGACCTAGTAAAACCCTCTCCCACACATAGTGATAATGCACCTCAATGTGCTTTGTTCTAGCATGATAGACTGGGTTATTTGCCAAGTGTATACTACTCATTTTGTCACAATAAATGACAATTGGCCCATCTGTAGGCTGATGCATATCATAAAGTAGCTTATGCAACCAAGCTACCTCACATGCAGCCATTGCTACACCCCTATACTCAGCCTCTGTACTCGACAAGGCAACTATAGGCTATTTCTTGCTACTCCAAGTGACTGCAGCACTCCCAAAAGAGAACACATATCCACTGGTAGATCGTCTATCAGAAATACTACTAGCCCAATCAGCATCAGTGTATCCATGCAACTATATCTGAATCCCAGTCTCATAAAATAGTCCATACTGCAATGTGGACTTCACATACCTGAGTATGCGTCTAGCCGCATCCAAATGCGGTTTCCTTAGAGCCTGCATAAACTGACTTACCAATTCAATAACATAGCTTAAATCTGACCTGGTAATAGTCATATAAATCAAACTTCCTACTATGCATCTATACATAGTAGGGTCTTCCAGAAGCTCACAACATAAATGACAAATAGCATAAAACCTTTCTGTGTTTTTCTCACATAAAGTGAGAAATCTGCCTTGGAAATCTGAAAGCCAATAGTGACAAGATACTTTCCTATCTTGTCAAACCATGCTCTAGGTGCTTGCTTCAAGCCATACAAGGCTTTATTCAACCTGCAACCTGCAAACAAACTCAGGATGAATAGCATGCACATAACCTGGTGGCTTCTCCATATAGACCTCTTCTTGCAAATCACCATGCAAAAAGGCATTCTTTACATCCATCTGATGTAAAGACCATCCCTTTGATGTAGCCATAGCAATGACTGCTCTTGGTTGCCATCCTTGCAACCGGACTGAATGTTTCTTCATAATCAATTCCATATGTTTGTGCATACCGCTTGACTAATAATCTTGCCTTGTATCTATTCACAGAACCATCTGCATTGTGCTTCACCTTATAAACCCACTTACGACCAATTGCATTCTTATCTTTAGGCAAAGGTACCAATTTCCATGTAGCATTTGCTTCCAAGGCATCCATTTCTTCATCCATAGCTTTCTCCCATTTTTCTTTTCCCATGGCTTGCTCAAAAGAAGAGGGTTCTGGTTCCTGTATCACTTTGACCATATAGGCATAGTGAATGGCTGTAAATCCATCATATTTCAGCCTATCCACAGGATACCTAGCTCTGGTAGACCTGCGCAAAGTAGGTTCACTCCCAGGTGCTCTCAAAACATCCCTGGTCTTCCTTACTCCAAGTGTAACAATAGAAGAAATGCCCAACTCATCATCAATGCTCTATTCTGAGCCACTGGATTCACCATCCACATAAGAGTGACCTATATTCACATCAAACATGGGCTGATCTACCTTCTCTTTTCCTTTTTGTGAAACTTTCATACCACTATCTGCATTGTTTTGAGGAGATTCTCCTTATCTCAATCTGCCTGTCCATGGGACAAAGAATGTGAACCACTGCTAGAGGACACTCCAAGTCCACTAATATTTTGTGACTGCTGTTGTGAGTTCTGTGCAACATTACCATTTTGTGCATCTACATCATCAATCACATTTATTGGTTTATACCAGCTACTCATCTCATAAAAAACGACATCTGTGCTCACTGTAAACTTACGAGTAGAAGGGTTATAGCATCTATACCCTTTCTACTGCAGAGAGTAACCAATAAAGATGAACTTCTCAGCTTTTGGATCTCAACTCATCTGGCACATGAACATAGGCAATGCAACAAAAAATTTTCAAATGAGAAATATATGGTTTCCTACCAGTATACCTCTCCTCTAGAGTCATCCCATGTATTGCTGCAGTGGGAGTCATGTTCATTATGTAGACTGCTGTAGCAACTGCTTCAGCCCAATAAAAATCTGGCAAGTCTTTTTCATTGAGCATGGCACGAGATACCTCTCCAATATGCATGTTCTTCCTTTCTGCAATTCCATTTTGTTGTGGGGTATGACTACATGAATATTGCTGTTTTATGCCATGCTCCTGCAGGAACCTTGCAAACTCATTTGAGAGGTACTCTCCCCCTCCATCTGACCTTAGGTATTTTATTTGTAGGTCTGTTTCTTTTTAAACCATAGCTTTAAGAGTTTTGAAATGCCCAAACACTTCACTTTTCTTTTTCATAAAATACACCCAAACTTTTCTACTATAGTCACCAATAAAAGTGACAATAATGGTAGCCTCCAATAGATGCAGCTTTAGTAGTCCACATATCAGAGTGGATTAATTCCAATGGCTTCTTACTCTCTTGAACATGTCTAGGAAATGGTTTCCTTGCCTGTTTTCCAAATTGACAAGCTTCACGTACCTTATGCATTTCTGCAACCTTGAATTTAGGCAATCCTACAATAATATTTTGGGCCTGCATTGATTTAAGTCGTTGTACATTAACATGACCAATGCGTTTATGCCAGATATCAATATCTGCAAGCACACCAATCCCATGTGCAAACATTGTTGCACTCAATTCAGGCATGTCTGCATCCAACGTAAACATTGTGTCCTTCTTTTTTCCTTTCGCTATCAAGCGACCTTTATTTTTCATATCCTCAACAAAGCATCCATGAGGATTAAATATGACCTGCAAGCCATACTCAACCATTTGACCAACAGAAACCAGATTCTTGGTGATATTCGGGACATGAAATACATCTGACATGTATTTTTTTTTCCCATCCTACATAGACAAAGGAAATTTTTCAATCTGCACAATAGGATGCGCAGTATCATCACCAGTCTCCACAAATCCTAATTTTTCCATTTTTCTTGCATCCTGCATCCATTCTGCATGACCTGTCATGTGGTTTGATGCACCTGAGTCAACATGCCACACATCGTTGCTTTCTTTTGCACTTGTCACAGAATTGGTCATGTGCTACACCATAAACAAATGCTCATTTCTATCATCACCCTGTCTACTAGAAGATGCATAATTCCCTTGTTGCAATTTACCATTCATGATGTCATTCTGCTTTTTATAGCAGTCTTTAGCCATATGACCCATTTTACCACAGTAGTAGCATTCAACATTGTTGTTTGCATTTTGGCCTCTTTGCCATCCACCACGACCTCTTTGGCTCCCCCTGCCTCTAGAGTTACCACGTCCTCCTCCATAGGACTGGTTTTCTTAAGTTTGCTGCATATTCTGATTTCTACCACGGCCTCCAGATCGGCCTCCTCTACCTCTGCCTCTAACTCTTCTAGCATTTGAGTAGAAGATAGTTTCTTTTGAAGTTCCTCCTGAAGAAGATGCACCACCATTTCTCTGCTCCTCAGAAATTAGAAGAGCAATCAACTCCTCAAAATCAGGAAATCTTTCACGGATGGAAATGGATGTTTGGAACTATGCATAATCCTTTCCTAGACCATTCAAGGTCATAGAAACTAAATCATCATCTTCCACTGGTGACCCAATGGAAGCAAGTGCATCTGCAATCTTCTTTACCTTCATGTGGTAGTCATTGATGCTCATACTTTCTCTTTGCACATTGTGCAACTCTTGCTTGAGCTGCATTTTCCTAGCTTGCATATTTGTGCTATACATTTTTGACAAAGTATCCCATGCCTCCTTTGGCGTACTTGCATCCTGAATATGCACAATCATAGAGTTTGAAATACTGATAGACAACCAGTACATAACTTTTTTGGCTCTCTCATGCCATCCTTTAAATGCCTACATTTGCTATTGATTGGGAACATTAGGAAGAACTAGTTTTTCTTCATTTCTTGCAATGAATTCCCAATATCTTTTTCCCATAAGGAAATTCGACATTCTAAACTTCCATGCTTGGAAGTTGTTCTTGTCAAGCTTTTCAATGACAATCTGTGAAAGAGAATCAGACACCATTACAGAACACTACAAAAAATTCTGTCACTGCAAAAAACACAGCTTCAGCCTCACAAAGGCAAATCTACAAAACTGACGAAAGTGGTATTTGACCACACAGTCACTTCCTAGTGACGATTTTGCATCAATAGGCAACAAGGATGATTCTGTAACTCCCAATGTCTCTGCGCATAGGCATACAATGCAATTTCTATGGTAACTTTTCACCGACCTGTAGAGCAGTGATCGCACAGCAAAAAACAGGGCCTTTTCCTAAGTGCGTGCGGAAAACTTTCGCCTCCAAAACATGCCCCAAAATGGCCTCAAATAAAAAAAACAGGGCAATCAGAGGCTAAATCCCTCTCTCGCAGCATATACCACCCTCTTGCTACACAGCGAAGGGCGTCTCAATCTGAGATAATGCACTCTTGCACTTTCCGGCTGTGCTTTGCAGAGACTTGCTCCCAAACTCGAAAAATGAAAGCAACACTGGTCCTCTTACCAGAACACCGCGAACTTGGTTTGCTTTCTTGAGCTCCTTACCACGAACCAGGCTCTGATACCATGTCAAGATTGTGGAAGAGAAGGAAGGAGTCTCACTTGTAGCTTTCTCACTTGCACAATGGGGGAATACACACAAAGGTGGAGGTTGAAAAACAGTTTTTCTCTTCTTAGTTGTGTAAGCCAAAAAAACACACGTATAGAGAAAATAGAAGAACCCTATATATGGGTCTCAAACCAAACTCAACTAACTAAGGTGGCATACTAACTGAGCCACGAACTAGAGTAGATAAGGATAGCTGTCATCTAGATATTATTTATGGGCGGTGTACCAATTGCATCTGCAGCTAACAAGTCGGTGTCATAAATGCACAACGGTCACCCTGGCATATCACGAGTGGAGCTCGATATCTCAACATCAATTTCATTTGACATGAGGACATCTCGATTCCTCTAAGGGGGAAAGAATGTGATATCCCAACTTTAAGTTCAAATCTTTCCGACTTCTCACAAAATGGACTTGAAGAACTCTAAATCATTAAATAGAGAAGATCTCGAGCAAAATGGTCCAAGTTTCATAACCTGACATTTTTCCAAATTGATAAGGACTGTAGCCATCCGTCATGGAAGTTATCGCATGAACATGAGTCATGGGCCATAAGTTGAATCTGACCAAACCCATTTAAAACTTGGAAAGTAAGATAAATCACAAAGCTTTAAGCTTAAAAATCTTAAAAAGCTTATTAAATAAAGAAGAAATAGAAGAAGATGTTGACGAATAGGCCATCGCCTCCCCTCCCTCTCCTTTTTTTATTGAAAAAAATGGCTCCATGAACCCCCTCAATTTTGGAAAAAACCTACTCCAACGGGTTTTTCCTTTTGTTTCACATTAGTGAGTATAGACCAATCATGACACGAAAGGTATTGTCATTGGAAACTCTAGTCAGTAGGAGAAGGTGAGGATACCAGGGGGGCTTTGGTCATAAACTCCTTAGGCTCTTACGAACTGCCAACTACCCTTTGATTTCTAGACTGTGTTTTCAAAGTTCCAATACTAGTTGGGGAACGGAACTTGGAGAGAATAATATCTTCGAATAGAAAACATTGTAAAAAGCCATTTTTCTTAAAGGAAATATTAAGAAGGAATTGCTTTACTCTGTTTTTATGTCACGAATTAAAGGCATGTAACGAATTTGTATCAAGAGATAATTCAAAGAAGCTATTTTTATATGTTGAACCTAAAGTGATAGATAATTAGGAAATTAAAAACACTCTCTTAAGGGAAGTAGGAGGATGGACCTTGACGGATCTAGACCTATGATTGGGTGGTCTCAGTAAGCCAAGAGCCTTCGTAAGAAGGAATAAAAATCCCATTTTTGATGGAACATTAGAGATCAGAGAGCCTTACTCACATCACTTTAGAACCTTGGGCAAAAGGAATTAAAGTGTCATACTTCTCCCATTCTCTTTGAACCACCCAGCAAAATGTAAGTCTATTTTAGTCAACAATTCCTATAGGGGATGGAATCTCAAACCATTAATACTAATCAACTATTAGTAATAGATTTGACAAAAAAGACTCAAGTTGATCCTCTTGGGAATAGTTGAAACTTCTACTACGGGGTAGACTCAAGCGAGCCAAGTTAGCTCCTTGTCACATTAAGAATATATTGCCAAGGAAAGCTTGGGCGGGCACATTACACTCACCTCTTATTCAAGTAGCAAGGGCCCTAGGTCTTAGGCACTTCAAAAATATTGCTCTTCCAATATCCTTCTTGTTCAAATAGTAAAGGCCTTTAGTCCTATATGGTCAAGCCATCTCATGCCTTTATAACTTGTTGCATTACCTTTGGAGGAAGCACCATTCTAAGGTCTTACGAGAGGTTGAAAGGGAAGGTCATGGGTGCTACCTACATAGGGTCAAGAATTTTCCTTCCCAATGAGTAAACTTGGGTTTCCTAGAATTAAGGAATGGCATACTTGGCACATGTTGAGCAGAGATTGTAGAGTTTTTCTTGATCCCTTCCAATTTCTCCCTCCTCCTATGTTTAGTATTTTTTCTCAAGTATGATGAGGTGGGGTCATATAGCAAACCTCCAGCTAGTAACTCTTCTTCAGAAGAAAGTTCTAGGCCCCTTGTCACATCCCATTTATTTGCATCATTGATGGGGTGAAATCATGGCTCTTTCTAGTTGATGAAACCCACTTTTTAAATCTATTCATCTATATATTCCTTGTCCCTAGACTATTAGATATAAACCTAAACCAATCTTAGTTTTGAGTCACTTTCTTGAGCTTTTATACAAGTTGTAGTAGCTTTTGTTTTTGGTTCCACAAACTCTTTGTCTCTCCTCAACTACTCTAGTTTTTGTGTTTGTTTTCTCAACTCATTCTTCAAATGGCCCTTTTATTTCAAACTAGTCACATATTGTGCTTCGACCTATGTTCTATTTTCTTATCCTATATTGTATGGCTCCTAAGCTTACTCATACTTGTTATAAATTTTATCCTTCTTCTAAAGAGTAGTCACTTACTTTTGGTCCCTTGCTCCTCCATTTCCTTTAGAAAATCCTCAAAGTATTGAGTCTTGGGTGAGGAGAGTAGTATGGTCAAAGATCCTTTGATCCTTGGGACTTTGGCTATTGCTTCAATGTGACCACTATCCTTGTGGAGCCTATAGCTATCACTTCCTCTAACCTTTCCTATATTCCACTATTTACTATATTATACTTTCCGAATCATTTTTGTTGGTCTTTTAGTCATGCATAATTGAGTTGAAGGTGGAATGTTGACTAGGGTTAACTTCCTTGATTGAGGTAGATGGGGTAGTAGTGCATAGATGGAATCTTTTCCCTTATCCTCCACATTCTTGAGGAAGTCCCTATACTGGTGATATTCCTATCCTTCTTTGTGTTTTTGCTAAATCCAACTTTTCTAATATCATGGTGCATTAGATCCATGGTAGCTAGTTTCTCAACTCCATTAGATTGCTCTATTGATTTTCAAATGGCTAGGTTCATGCCTTCCTCTTTTTCCTTTTGAGCTCTTCCTATTCTCAAATCCCAGCGTGTACTATTCTTATTCTCTTTTGGATTTCTATTTTGTTCATTCCATTGCATCCTCCTCTATTGAATCTATCTTTATGCCAGTATATCCGTTTTGGAGGAATCCTTCTACCTTCATACCCATTTTGGCAGAATCTTTCTTTTGATTGACCTTGGTAGGGGTTTTGGCCTTCTAATTTTCTTATCTTATTTCCTATTAGGTTTCTAATGATTTAGCTTTTTTGTCATTTCGATTTTGAATGGCTTCTAGCTCTGCTTTTTGTTCCTCCTTGGTTCTTTTCTTCTTGTCTTCTTCTTGATGCTAGGAGGTATATTCCACGGTGGATTCTGTGAGACTTTTCGATGGATTTCATAAAAATAGAGGAATACTCCATGGTGGATTCCATTAAACTATATGTATTTTCTGGGGCTCTGTAATATTTCCGCACGAAATATTTATGATCCCACACACGATGCGCAAAAAAGCAGTTCAAAATAATCTCATGTATCGATAAATGTTCTGGCTAAGAGTTCCCTCCGCGCGCATTGATAAATTCTAGCTCCGTGATATGCATAAGAGGTCGTGGCTTGAAGACCGCAAGCCCGCACGGGAACACCTCTTCTAGGCAAAAAAAGGGGATAATGGTTAAAATTTTGACATTTTTTTAAAAAATAATACCCTCCCCCCTGCTCAAGTTTCTTATATACTTAAAATATATATGGTGAATATTATGCTGGCATAGAGAGAGAACATATGAAAGAAACAAAAGATAGAGAGAGAGAGAGAGAGAGAGAGAGAGAGAGAGAGAGAGATATTGACAACACACTAGGGGCTCAGTCCCACCCCCTGTGGAGATATATTATTGACAAGGAGCAAGGTTCTCCGTTACATATAAACCAGTTCTTACTTTTAGATCTTGGGAACAAGATCACGGTTCCTTGCATGGCATACAACCGGCTAACACTTGCACAACTTGGAAGTTGGCACCTTTTGATCCTTCTTGAGTCTCTCCTTCTCAATATGTGTAGGAATCTCCTATTGGAGCTTGATTTTAGCAAAGCTTCCGCATCACTTGCACCTTCTCTCCTACACAATATATGTAGGGATCTCCTCTTGGAACTTGATTTCAGCAGAGCTTCCGTAGCATTTGCACCTTCTCTCCTTCTCTCCTTCTCTTGGAACTTGATTTCAACAGGGCTTCTGCAAACATTTGCACCTTCTCTCCTCCTCTTGGAACTTGATTTTAGTAGGGCTTCTACAGCACTTGCTCCTTCTCTTCTCCTCTTGGATGCGTGCAAAGTGATGCTTCCTTCACCTCTCCCACACCCAAGGAGAGCCTCCTCTTTTATAGGATTTCAAGAGCTTCTCTTCTTGGAGAGAGACTTGAGTGCCAAGACTTGAAAGGTTGATCTTCATGTAAGATGTGGCTGTTCCAGGACCTACTCTGTAGCACTTATTTCAAGATATCTTTCTATGTGTTGCTTGGATGAAAAAACGTCCAACACAAAAGTTGTAGATCTTGTTGCTTCCGATAACCTTCATGGGCCATTTTTAGAGATCGTCTTTGTACCGCAAGATATTTTAAAAATGCATTCACCGTGTCTATTTTAAGAAAAATAGCTTTTTAAATTGTACTCTTAACTTGTGGTCCATGCAACCACCTTAAGGAGAGTTCATTAGATTCCATTAGGCCTCAACCTTAAGATTGACTTCCACACAAAAGCTTGTGTCATTTTAGACTTTAGAAAGGGAAAATCACTTCTCTCCTCACTTCTAGAGGATCACATCTCTCATCTTTCTTAGTGAGAGAATTACCTCTCTCATCTTTCTTAATGAAAGACCTTAAAACCTTGACTTGTAAGGGAGAGGATGACCCCAAATGAATGCAATCCTCATTACACACAAGTAAACATTCCCGGATGTCCCTGGATGCACACATAAATACATATACACAATGCTAATTCACTTTCTCTTCTTAGAAATCAATCCATATTCATTTATGTGTAACTCCTTGATTCTTGTGTACACTCTTACACTTGTTGGCAGACACTTCTTTCCCCCTTCATAACTTTTACTACCTATACTAAATATCCCCCGTCATAGTGCTCTGATCACCCCATTAAGTGATGCACTAGGAATACTCGAAATGGTCTCATGGCCATGCTAGATCATCATCAACACTTAACGAAAAGTGATTCATTAATTTATTGACATAAATTTATTAAATAGAGAGTGTGTAATAAGCAATCAATTTAGTGACATTCCTCTGGCTTCTAAACAGTTAACCTCAACTGTAAAGGGGATACATAGTCCTTAAGAAGATCTGGAAACTCTTGTAGTTCTCTCTCAGTCATAAACTGAGCATCCAATGGGGGATAATTCTTAAACTTAACCAGATACTTCTGTAGTATCTTATCTAACCTTATAGTATTGTCTTGATGGTGTAAAATTCTTCCAAGCACAAGGAACTATTCTTTTTCTTCTATATCAGGTAAATCTTCCTTGATTGGTTCCATTGGAGGCTCTCCAATATAGGGACATAGAAAACTTATATGGAAAGCATTATGAATGTTCCAATGACTTTGTAGATCCAAACAAAAAGTCACATCCTTTATCTTATCTGTGATCCTGAAATGGCCATAATAATGATTAGAAAGCTTAACCACTTTACCATTTTGACCTTTCTTCTTCTTCAAGCGAGCCTTTTCAAAATTAAGAAGAACATATTGTCCCAACTTGAGATCTAACTTACGACGATGCTTATCAGCTTCACATTTATGCTTCTCTTGTGTCCTTTGGATAGCAGCTTTTACTTGAGTGAAAGTTGTATTAATGTCTCTAACAAACTCATATGCTGCAAAGATCTTATCCTTTGTAAGAAGAACGGGTGGTAAATGAGGCTTGCCATAGATGATCTCAAAGGGTGCCTTACCAGTACTAGAGTGCACCATATTATTGTATGCAAACTCTACTAAAGGTAAATATTTTTCCCATTCTCTTTGATTATTAGAGACATAGGACTTCAAAAGGTCAAAAACAGTAGAATTAGCACTTTCACTCTGCCCATCTGTTTGAGGATGAAAACTTTAACTAGTCCCGCGGTTCTCAAAGAGAGCTTGCCAAAAGAGGCTTGTCATGTGGGTATCTCGATCACTTATAATGGACTTAGGCATGCCATGATGCTTGAAAATATGAGCAATGAATAGCTTAGCCATATGATCTAGCCATATGATCTAGCCATATGATCGACTTCAATTGTCTTTCACACAGGTATAAAGTGAGCTTTCTTACTGAACCTATCAATGATAGTCCAGATTGCATCGTTGTTGCATGCTTGTGTGTGAGGAAGCTCCAGGATAAAGTCCATGGCTATACTTTCCCAAGGCTCATTGGGAATAGGTAATGGCTTCAGTAGACCAGGTGGTTTATGCTTATCATACTTTACTTTTTGGTATATCTTGCACTCTCGAACATATCTTTCAATGTAAGCTCTAAGAGAGGCAAAAGAAATATCTTTCCAATGCTTGAGTAGTGGGTAGAATACCCCTATGTCCAGCATATGGAGATGCATGTGCTTCATCCATTACCTTGTGTCACAATGGTAATGCTACACAAATTGCTTGACGGTGATATAAATAAGCATCTCGAATTGAGTAAGGTGTAATTGACTGACCTGATCCCATATGGTTGAGAAGTCGGGATCAGTTGCATACATTTTGGGTAAATCCATGAACTCATTATGCTAAATAGTTTTGATTGCATTCACTTGAGGTCGTCATGATAGAGCATTTGCTACCACATTCTGAGTTCCACGTGTGTAAAGTATTTGAAAATGAAACATAGATAAGAAATTTGCCCAACGCATCTATTTCTCTGAGAGCTTCTTCTGAGTCAGGAAGTATCTTAGACTTTGGTGATATATTTTAATAACAAAATCTGCACCAAGTAAATAGTGTTTCCATACTTGAAGAGCATGTACCACCGCCATAAGCTCTTTCTTATATAATGGAGCATGTAGCTCATGGTCCTTGAGGCATCAGCTCTCAAATGCTACTGCAAGATGCTCTTGGTTAAGTACAGCTCCAACGAAATCCCTAGAAGCATCGCATTGAACTTCAAAAGGTTTTTGAAGATTTGGAACTATGAGAATTGGTTCTTGAGTCACAAGAAACTTAATTCTTTCAAATACTTGTAGTTGCCTTGATCCCCAGCAAAAAGGCATTTGCTTCTTAGTAAGGTCATGTAGAGGAGATGCAACATACACAAAACCTCGTATGAACCTCGTGTAGTATGAACATAGGCCCAAGAAACTTCTAACTTCATGTACAGAAGTAGGTGTAGGCCATTCGACAATGGCTTGAATCTTCTCAGGATCCATTCTCACCAAATTGTGAGAAACAATATGGCTCAAGTAATGAATTTCTAAAAAGAAAAATTCACTCTTCTTAGCATTGACCTGTAGTCTATGCTTGCAAAGCTCTTGAAAAACAATAGATATTTGTTTTCTATGCTCTTCTTCAGACCATGAAAATATTAGAATGTCATCAAAGAAGACATGTGAACCTTGAGTGAGGTCTGAAAATTCTCTCCATCATTCGATTGAATGTGGTGGGTGCATTAATCAAACCAAATGACATGACTAGAAACTCGTATAGTCCAAACATTGTACGAAAGGCTGTCTTATGAACATCTTCAGGTGCTATCTGTATTTGGTGATAACCGCTCTTGAGATCAATGCGACTAAAGATACTAGCCCCTTGTAACTTATCCAAGATATCATCTATCCTTAGGGTAGGAAAATGATTCTGGATTGTGATCTTGTTCAAAGATCTATAGTCTATGCACATACAGAAAGAACCATCTTTATGAACAAGTAAGACAGGAGAGCAGTATGGAGAAGAGCTAGGTTGAACTAACCTTTTTTCCAATAGCTCATTTACTTGTTTTAGGATCTCCTCTTGTTGACTTGCACTTACTCGGTAGGGTGGTTGGTTAGGTGGTGAACTGCCTAGGGGAAGATCAATTGTGTGATCTTCCAGGTGCTTAGGAGGTAACTCTCTTAGGAGTGAATCACTAAAACAATCTTCATATTGTTTAACAAAATCATGTCTGGCTTGATCAATTAAAGAGAGGGGTTCTTTTAAATTCTAAGACTTAGAAGCATTAGTTGGTATTGTGTGTTCATTAGAGGCATCAAGTGCCCTTGAATCATTAGCTTGTTTTGACTCTCTCACAAAAATCATGTACTCAGAAATAGCTTTCTTCATTTCTTTAGAAATGTTAATATGACTAACCATTGGCACATGCCAATCTCCAGCATCAACAGTGCATACTGTGTTCCAACCCTTGGATTGAAATGCAAGGGTCTTCTTAACAAAATCGGGAAGAGGTCTAATCTTGTAATGCCAAGGCATACCTAAGATAACATCATAGTTACCAATGGATGCAAGTAGAAAAGATTCTTGGTCACGGTAATCCCCAATTTTAAGATTCAACTTCCCCTAGATAGGAGTAGAATTGGTTGTAAGTCCTTCAAATGATGAACCTGATCCAATTGGTGTTCCTAATTGATCAGGTGGAATTGTAGCCTTTCAACAATATCTGCTGACACAAAATTATATGTGGACCCTAGATCAAAGAGTATCAAAACTCATTGATTGTTGAGTGTCTCCCAACCCTTTAAGAGTTGTCTTTTCTTCTCATTTGAATGAGTGTTAACTTGTGCATCTAGAATAGAATTTGAGGATGGCGGAGGAGAACACAATATTAGTAAGTTTGGGAATCTCCCAATTCCCATTTTTTGAATACTAAAAAGGTGGCACCCGGATAACATGCCCATAAGTTTCTCAAAACCATATGATGTGACCTAACATTGGAAAGCACTTGAAAAATGGAATCTATTGAGCTATAGAGCGCTCAATTTGGAGTTATAGTGTTCAAGTTATGACAAATCCAAAGATTTGACTATGTGTCCCAAACTTATGGGAAATTCCCATATTTCTCAATATGGTGTTGGAGGATCTTTAACCACATTTTCTTCCTTCCTTTTGTGAGGACAATCAAGCTTTATATGCCCTAACTCACCACAAAGAAAGCACCTTCCTTCCGCTTTGTACTTTTGTATCTCAGAGGGTGAGAGATACTTGCACTTCTTCTTGTTACCCTCTGGCTTTGAATATTGGTCATGGGTAAAGGTAGGTCTTCTTTGATTAGTCTTGTATCTTGGTTGATCATAGAGCTACTCTTGTCTAGATCTATAAGAACTCATCTCCAACTTTCGAGATGTATCAGGTGTATGCAAACTTTTAGCTATGATGGTAGACTCCATTATGCGAGATAAGGTTTCATGTGGATACATCTTCATGGTTCTGTGTAAATGAAAGAGTAGGCCAGCTTCAAACTTTCTTTTTTTCTCTTCATCATTGATCTCCATGAAAGAAGTAACCTGGAGAAGAGTAGACCAAAACTTGTCCGCATAACTAGTGACCTTTTCATGCTCTTTCTGGCCTAGCCAATCCCACTCCTTCTTGACATCATTCTCAAAATTAAGAGGCAAGAATTGAGCATAAAACTTCTTCTTGAACTTTTTCCCAAGTTGTAGGTTTCCTTCCCTCGAAAATGAGAGTCAACCACCAATTGCTACTAGTGTCTTTCAAGTGCATGCCTACATGCATGAGCTTGGACTTTTCTAAGAAATTACCATCAGAAAAAGCAACTTCAAATTTCCTGACAAAGGCTAACGCCTTAATAGGATCTCTCTTACCAAAGTAAGAGTCGAAATTTATGTCCTTATCCCTGGATTTGAAAGTCTTAGTCTTCTTAAGCTTGCTCCTCTTATAGTCTCTCTTTGTTCGTTTGCAGATTGCACGAGACTTAGAACCAAGAGAGTAGAAACTAGAAGATGATGATGAGAAGGAGGGACTTGAGTAATCATGGAAGTAGCTGGTCGCTGAGGGAGATGACTCCCTCCTTATCCACCTCACTCGAGGTAAGGCCTTTTTACTCTTCTTGACCCGAAAGTCCTTCTTCCTTCTAGGAAGCTTCTCAGCAATTGGATGCTTTGCACCTTCACCATCAATTGGTGCAATGGTGTTTCCTCTAGTATCACCATCTTTTCGAGGATTGGGTCCTTCATAAGTAGCTTCTTCCCTTGCCCTTAAGTTGTCAATCAATTGATGTACTTCGGGAATCTCCAACAAGCTACAATACTTTATCAATTGAGCCTGTAATTTCTCACTTGTAGGTGCTTCATCGATTTCCATCTTTACCTTCTTCTTGCAAGGATCTCCTTTACTTTGAGAAACACAAAGAGACCTGCTCTGATACCATTGTTATAAGATCCGAGATACACGCTTGACTTTCTTATATACTTAAAACATATATGGTGAATATTATGTTGGCGCAGAGAGAGAACATATGAAAGAAAAGAAAGATGTAAAGAGAGAGAGAGAGAGAGAGAGAGAGAGAGAGATTGACAACACACTAGGGACTGGAAGATGGGTTAGTCCCCCCCCTTGTGGAGTTATATTATTGACAAGGAGGAAGCTCCTCTGTTACACATAAACCAGTTCTTACTTGTAGATCTTGCAAACAAGATCATGGTTCCTTGCATGGTATACAACCAGTTAACACTTGCATAACTTGGAAGTTAGCACCTTTTGATCCTTCTTGAGTCTCTCCTTCTCTCCTACACAATATGTGTAGGGATATCCTCTTGGAGTTTGATTTTAGTAGAGCTTCCATAGCACTTACACCTTCTCTCCTACACAATATGTATAGGGATCTCCTCTTGGAACTTGATTTCAGTAGAGCTTTCAGAGTATTTGCACCTTCTCTCCTCCTCTTGGAACTTGATTTTAGTAGGCCTTCTGTAGCACTTGCTCCTTCTATTCTCCTCTTAGATGCATGCAAAGTGATGATTCCTTCACCTCTCCCACACCTAAGGAAAGCTACTTCTTTTATAGGCTTTCAAGTGCTTCTCTTCTTGGAGAGAGACTTGAGTGCCAAGATTGGAAAGGTTAATCTTCATGCAAGATGTGGCAATTTCAGGACCTAACCTTCATGGGCCATTTTTAGAGATCTTCTTTGTATTGCAAGATATTTGAAAAATGGATTCACCATGTCTATTTTAAGAAAAATAACTTTTTAAACTGTACTCTTAACTTGTGTCCATGCAACCACCTTAAGGAGAGTTCATTAGATTGCCTTGGGCCTCAACCTTAATATTGACTTCCACACAAAAACTTGTGTCATTTTAGACCTTAGAAAGAAAAAATCACTTCTCTCCTCACTTCCAGAGGATCACATCTCTCGTCTTTCTTAGTGAGAGAATTACCTCTCTTTTCTTTCTTAGTGAGAGAATTACCTCTCTTTTCTTTCTTAATGAAAGACCTTAAAACCTTGACTTGTAAGGGAGAGGATGACCCCAAATGAATGTAATGCTCATTACACACAAGTAAACGTTCCCGGTGTCCCTAGATGCACACATAAATACATATACACAATGCTAATGCACTTTCTCTTCTTAGAACTCAATCCATCTTCATTTATGTGTAACTCCTTTATTCTTTTGCACACTCTTACACTTGGCGGACACTTCTTTCCCCCTTTATAACTTGTACCGCCTATACCTAATATACCCTGTCACAGTGCTCTGATCACCCCATTAAGTGATGCATTAGGAATACTTGTCTCTAAATGGTCTCATGGCCATGCTAGATCATCATCAACACTGAAAGAAAAGTGATTCATTAATTTATTGAAATAAATTTATTAAATAGAGAATGCGTAGTAAGCAATCAATTTAGTGATACCAACTGTTCTTCCACCTCCATGACTTGGGTTTTTGTTGACGCTCCCTCGGCCTCTTCCACCAACTTGGTTTGGGCTAGGATTTTGAGGATGATTAGGATAATTTTCCCTTAGGTGTCCAATCCTTTCACACTGGTATCATTGCTTGATTCCTATACCGTTTGGTCCTTGGCTGATTGCATTAGCTCTACCATTCCCTCTGGCATTGGCCATGTTGACAACACAGTTTGGGTAGCCCCTTCCATAGTTGTCTATTGGATGGTTCCATCAGCCATTTCGAATGATTTCCTTAGCCATAGGTTTTTCTCACATAAGAGAATATTCGAGAGTCCTTGGTCTCATTTATTCAAGGAGAGTGTCTAAATGTGGATTTAGTCCTTAGCTGAACCTTGCAATCTGTTGAGACGTTGTCATTGGGGGTGCATATTTGTGCATACGCATAAACTTAGAATAGTATCCTTCCAAGGTTAGGCTTAGTTGTCATAAGCTACAGAATTCATTCATCTTGATTGATTCAAAAGATGGGGGAAAGATAATGTCATTTCACAGCTTCTTTGATCTCCTCTCAAGTTGGGAAGCTTCTGTTACCCCTTTATCTCGGCAAAACTGTTTCCACCAAAGCTTAGCTTTGCTTGTAAGACGAAGATGAGTAGTCATGGACTGCTTTGCAACAGTAGTTTTTAGCAGCTAGAAATTAGTCATCCAAAGCCTCAATCCAAGCTTCAGTATCTTGCTCCCACCTTGGGTCCTCCATTGCTAAACCTAGGTGTTGGTGTCTGGTTGAGAAGAAACTTCTTCTCTTGGAGTTCCTTGTATATTTCTTCAATTTGCACCAGTTGGCGATTTTGATTATCTCTGTAACTTCTTTGTTACAAAATGTAACTTCTTTTACCTTATCCCTAGGAATCGATAAGATTTTGGGAGTTTGGGATACTCTGGAAGCTCATAATTTTTTTGACTTTACACTCTCGGTAAGGGCGATCCTATCGAGAGAAATAACCTTTGTATATTGGTCATACACCCATTTATTTCTCATTACAATTTTCCCATCTATATATTTTGCCTTATCATTTCAAAGAGTATCATACTTATAAAGTCCTATCAATTTGAGGTCTTCAAGCCATTTCAACAACTTGGGATGGACTTTCACATCTTCGTACAGAGTTGAGTCTAAGTAAAAGTAAGGGTCATCATGTCCCTAGATTTGGGCTCCAGTTGTAGTCCCTTCGTAGGCTTAAACAGCTCCATAAATGAGTCTTCTCTAAGATAGCCATTACGCTTTCTCTTAATTCCAACATGTTTGACTAGCAAGCAATGGAGTACATGATCTCAAAAATCACTTGCATAAAGCATACTTCATTATTAACTTGTCAAAGCAACTCAACTATCATCATAAGCTCGTAACTCACACTCTTCAAAAATAATAATGAAACTTTATATTTATGAAAAGTATTTACAAAGATGTATTGATCATACTATGATCTACCAATACATCATCTCATGGATCCTTTCCTCATGAAAAGTATCAAGGTCTATATTCTCATATCTTGGGTGATTCTCATGTACATGGTAAACAACATAATATGGTGGCTCTTGGGGATAACCAAAACGTTTCATACCAAAATAAGGCCTTCCTGGTACTACAATAACTCTCTCGGGTGGTATTATTTGTAGCACTTTCCAATATACCTACAAGGTTTCAGGTACAAGCTCATCCCCAATGTTTAGTAACCATTTAGCGAAGTCACTGAACAAAAGATATATCTTAACTATCCTTAGTTGTTCAACCCATCCAACCCTCCATAGTTTGTAATGAAGAAGGATGCTACATCCATAATATATCTCCATATATGACCTATTCCTTAACCTGAAATCTTTCATGTACCATGAGTTAGGATAAGGTTGCAATACAATTGGAGGAATAAATATTATCTCCATTAGCTCAAATATAGCCTCGCGGTATGAGAATTTATTCGATCCTAAGGCTACTTAATACATGATGGGAAAAATATCCCCCAAATGTGTAGCTTACTCATTCACTAAGTTCCAGATGATGAGCAAAATGTGTAATGCTAGTGTTAGTGCAAGATAATCAACAATATTTTTCTTCAAACAAGTGTGATTATTTTATTAATTCCTTTTATACATTGACTACTTAACCTTACATGAAAAGCTCTTTTGAAACCTAGGCTCTAATACAACAACACATCTAGAGGAGTCCTCTTAATAGTTGACTGAAATTCATATCCATGCACATCACCATCCCGTCTTCCCATGGGAAACCTTGGACTTAGTTGAATATGGTGTTGAGATATCAAGCTCCACTCGTGATATGCCAGGGTGACCGTTGCGCATTTATGTCACCGACGTGTCAGTTACAGATGTGGTTGGTACACCGCTCATGAATAATAGCTAGATGACAGCTATCCTTATCTACTCTAGTTCGTGGCTCAGTTAGTATGCCACCTTAGTTAGTTGAGTTTGGTTTGAGACCCATATATAGGGTTCTTCTATTTCTTTGTAAGAGAGTTCTTTTTGGCTTACACAACTAAGAAGAGGAAAATTGTTTTCAGCCTCCACCCTTGTGTGTATTCCCCCATTGTGCAAGCAAGAAAGCTACAAGTGAGACTCCTTCATTCTCTCCCACAATCTTGACATGGTATTAAAGCCTTGTTCGTGGTAAGGAGCTCAAGAAAGCAAGCCAAGCTCGCGGTGTTCTGGTAAGAGGAGCAGTGTTGCTTTCATTTTCTGTTTTGGGAGCAGATCTCTGCAGGTAGCACAGCCGGAAAGTGCAGGAGTGCATTGTCTAAGGTTTGCAGATTTGCCCTTGTAAGGGTGAAGCTATGTTTTTTTGCAGTGACAGAATTTTTTGCAGTGTGCTGTAATGGCATCTGATTCTCTCTCACAGATTGTCACTGAAAAGCTTGACAAGAACAACTTCCAAGCATGGAAGTTTAGAATGACGAATTTCCTTATGGGAAAAGGATATTGGGAATTTGTTGCAGGAAATGAAGAAGAACCAGTTCTTCCTGATGTTCCCAGTCAACAGCAAATGCAGGCATTCAAAGCATGGCATGAGAGAGCCATGAAAGTTATGTACAGGTTGTCTATCAGTATTTCAGACTCTATGATTGTGCATATTCAGGATGCAAGTACGCCAAAGGAGGCATGGGATACTTTGTCAAAAATGTATAGCACAAATACGCAAGCCAGGAAAATGCAGCTCAAGCAAGAGTTGCACAATGTGCAAAGAGAAAATATGAGCATCAATGACTACCACATGAAGGTGAAGAAGATTGCAGATGCACTTGCTTCCATTGGGTCGTCAGTGGAAGATGATGATTTAGTTTCTGTGACCTTGAATGGTCTAGGAAAGGATTATGCACAGTTTCGGACATCCATTTCAGTTCGTGAAAGATTTTCTGATTTTGAGGAGTTGATTGCTCTTCTAATTTCTGAGGAGCAGAGAAATGGTGGTGCATCTTCTTCAGGAGAAACTTCAAAAGAAGTTGTCTTCTACTCAAATGCTGGAAGAGGTAGAGGCAGAGGTAGAGGAGGCCGATTTGGAGGCCGTGATAGAAATCAGAATATGCAGCAAACTCAAGAAAACCAGTCCTATGGAGAAGGACGTGGTAACTCTAGAGGCAGGGGGAGCCAAAGAGGTCGTGGTGGATGGCAAAGAGGCCAAAATGCAAATAGCAATGTTGAATGCTACTACTGTGGTAAAATGGATCATATGGCTAAAGATTGCTATAAAAAGCAGAATGACATCATGAATGGAAAATTGCAGCAAGGGAATTATGCATCTTCTAGTAGACAGGGTGATGACAGAAATGAGCATTTGTTTATGGTGCAGCACATGAACAATTCTGTGACAAGTGTAGAAGAAAGCAACGATGTATGGTATGTTGACTCAAGTGCATCAAACCACATGACAGGTCATGCAGAATGGATGGAGGATGCAAGGAAAATGGAAAAACCAAGATTTGTGGAGACTGGTGATGATACTGCACATCCTATTGTGCAGATTGAAAATTTTCCTTTGTCTATGCAGGATGGGAAAAAGAAATACATGTCTGATGTATTTCATGTCCCGAATATCACCAAGAATCTAGTTTCTGTTGGTCGAATGGTTGAACAGGGCTTGCAGGTCAGATTTAATCCTCATGGATGCTTTGTTGAGGATATGAAAAATAAAGGTCGCTTGATAGCAAAAGGAAAGAAGAAGGGCAGAATGTTTACATTGGATGCAGACATGTCTGAATTGAGTGCAACAATGTTTGTACATGGGACCCCGGTGTAGTTGCAGATATTGATATCTGGCATAAACGCATTGGTCATGTTAATGTACAGCGACTTAAATCAATGCAGGCCCAAAATATTGTTGCAGGATTGCCTAAATTCAAGGTTGCAGAAATGCATAAGGTATGTGAAGCCTGCCAATTTGGAAAACAGGCAAGGAAACCATTTCCTAGACATGTTCAAGAGAGTGAGAAGCCATTGGAATTAATCCACTCTGATGTGTAGACTACTAAAGCTGCATCTCTTGGAGGCTGTCATTATTTTGTCACTTTTATTGATGACTATAGCGGAAAAGTTTTGGTGTATTTTATGAAAAAGAAAAGTGAAGTTTTTGGGCATTTCAAAACTCTTAGAGCTATGGTTGAAAAAGAAACAGGCCTGCAAATAAAATGCCTAAGGTCAGATGGAGGGGGAGAGTATCTCTCAAATGAGTTTGCAAGGTTCCTGCAGGAGCATGGCATAAACCAGCAATATTCATGCAGTCATACCCCACAACAAAATGGAATTGCAGAAAGAAAAAGCAGGCATATTGGAGAGGTATCTCGTGCCATGCTCAACGAAAAAGACTTGCCAGATTGGGTTGAAGCAGTTGCTACAGCAGTCTACATAATGAACAGGACTCCCACTACAGCAATACATGGGATGACTCCAGAGGAGAGATATACTGGTAGGAAACCAGATATTTCTCATTTGAAAATTTTTGGTTGCATTGCCTATGTATATGTGCCAGATGAGTTGAGATCGAAGTTGGATCCAAAAGCTGAGAAGTGCATCTTTATTGGTTACTCTCTGCAGCAAAAAGGGTATAGATGCTATAACCCTTGTTTACAATGAGAAGAGATGTTGTTTTTGATGAGATGAGTAGCTGGTATAAACCAGTAAATGTGATTGATGATGTAGATGCACAAAATGGTAATGCTGGATAGAATTCACAGCAGCAGTCACAAAATATTAGCGGACCTGGAGCGTCCTCTAACAGTGGTTCACATTCTTTGCCATGGACAGGCAGATTGAGATCAGGAGAATCTTCTCAAAGCAATACAGATAGTGGTATGCAGGTATCACGAAAAGGAAAAGAGAAGGTAGATCAGCCCATGTTTGATGTGAATGCAGGTCACTCTTATGTGGATGGTGAATCCAGTGGCTCAGAACAGAGCATTGATGATGAGTTGGGTATTCCTTCTATTGTTACACCTGGAGTAAGGAAGACCAGGGATGTTTTGAGAGAACCTGGGAGTGAACCTACTTTGCACAGGTCTACGAGAGCTAGGTATCCTGTGGATAGGCTAAAATATGATGGATTTACAGCCATTCACTATGCATATATGGTAAAAGTGATACAGGAACCAGAACCCACTTCTTTTGAGCAAGCCATGGAAAAAGAAAAATGGGAGAAAGCCATGGATGAAGAAATGGATGCCTTGGAGGTAAATGCTACATGGGAATTGGTACCTTTGCCTAAAGGTAAGAATGCAATTGGCTGTAAGTGGGTTTATAACGTGAAACACAATGCAGATGGTTCTGTGAACAGATACAAGGCAAGATTAGTAGTCAAGGGGTATGCACAAACATATGGCATTGACTATGAAGAAACATTCAGTTCGGTTGCAAGGATGGCAACCGTAAGAGCAGTCATTGCTATGGCTGCATCAAAGGGATGGCCTTTACATCAAATGGATGTAAAGAATGCCTTCTTGCATGGTGGTTTGCAAGAAGAGGTATATATGGAGCAGCCACCAAGTTATGTGCATGATGTTCATCCTGAGTTTGTTTGCAGGTTGAAGAAAGCCTTGTATGGCTTGAAGCAAGCACCTAGAGCATGGTCTGACAAGATAGGACAGTATCTTGTCACTATTGGCTTTCAGATTTCCAAGACAGATTTCTCACTTTATGTGAGAAAAACAGAGAAAGATATTATGCCACTTGTCATTTATGTTGATGATTTGATTATGACAGGTGACAGTGATGAAGATATCCTTCATGTGAAAATGCTATTGAAGCAGAAGTTTGAGATGAAGGATTTGGGAGAGCTGCGTTATTTCTTGGGCATTGAGGTGATTAGATCACCAAGTGGGATACAGCTCTTGCAGAGGTAGTATGGATTGGACATGCTATCCAAATATGGGATGACAGGCTGTAAGCCTATTTCAGTTCCTTTGGAGCAGAATGTGAAGCTGAGCACAGATGCAGGTGAGCTTCTAGAAGACCCTACTATGTACAGACGCATAGTAGGAAGTTTGATTTATATGACTATTACCAGGCCAAATTTGAGCTATGTTGTTGGATTGGTAAGTCAGTTTATGTAGGCTCCAAGGAAACCGCATTTGGATGCGGCTAGACGCATACTCAAATATGTGAAGTCCACATTGCAGTATGGACTATTTTATGAGACTGGGGTTCAAATACAGTTGCATGGATACACTGATGCTGATTGGGCTGGTAGCATTTCTGATAGACAATCTACCAATGGATATGTGTTCTCTTTTGGGAGTGCTGCAGTCACTTGGAGTAGCAAGAAACAGCCTACAATTGCCTTGTCGAGCACAGAGACTGAGTACAGGGGTGCAGTAATGGCTACATGTGAGGTAGCTTGGTTGCATAAGCTACTTTATGATATGCATCAGTCTACAGATGGACCAGTTGTCATTTATTGTGACAACATGAGTAGTATACACTTGGCAAATAACCCAGTCTATCATGCTAGAACAAAGCACATTGAGGTGCATTATCACTATGTGCGGGAGATGGTTTTACTAGGTCTTATTGATCTAGTTTATGTCAGCACAGAGGATCAGGTAGCTGACATATTTACGAAGGCATTGGGTGCAGAGAAGCTACACAAGTTTAGAGACCTGCTTGGTGTGCAAGAATTGGGATTGAGCTCGAGGGGGAGTGTTGAGATATCGAGCTCCTCTCGTGATAGGCCAGGGTGACCGTTGTGCATTTATGTCACCAACGTGTCAATTACAGATGCGGTTGATACACCGCTCATGAATAATAGCTAGATGACAACTATCCTTATCTACTCTAGTTCGTGGCTCAGTTAGTATGCCACCTTAGTTAGTTGAGTTTGGTTTGAGACCCATATATAGGGTTCTTCTATTTCTTTGTAAGAGAGCTCTTTTTGGCTTACACAACTAAGAAGAGGAAAACTGTTTTCAGCCTCCACCCTTGTGTGTATTCCCCCATTGTGCAAGCAAGAAAGCTACAAGTGAGACTCCTTCCTTCTCTCCCACAATCTTGACATGGTATCAAAGCCTTGTTTGTAGTAAGGAGCTCAAGAAAGCAAGCCAAGCTCGCAGTGTTCTGGTAAGAGGAGCAGTGTTGCTTTCATTTTCTATTTTGGGAGCAGATCTCTGCAGGTAGCACAGCCGGAAAGTGCAGGAGTGCATTGTCTAAGGTTTGCAGATTTGCCCTTGTAAGGGTGAAGCTATGTTTTTTTTGCAGTGACAGAATTTTTTGCAGTGTGCTGTAATGGCATCTGATTCTCTCTCACAGATTGTCACTGAAAAGCTTGACAAGAACAACTTCCAAGCATGGAATTTTAGAATGACGAATTTCCTTATGGGAAAAGGATATTGGGAATTTGTTGCAGGAAATGAAGAAGAACCAATTCTTCCTGATGTTCCCAATCAATAGCAAATGCAGGCATTCAAAGCATGGCATGAGAGAGCCAGGAAAGTTATGTACAGGTTGTCTATCAGTATTTCAGACTCTATGATTGTGCATATTCAGGATGCAAGTACGCCAAAGGAGGCATGGGATACTTTGTCAAAAATGTATAGCACAAATACGCAAGCCAAGAAAATGCAGCTCAAGCAAGAGTTGCACAATGTGCAAAGAGAAAATATGAGCATCAATGACTACCACATGAAGGTGAAGAAGATTGCAGATGCACTTGCTTCCATTGAGTCGCCAGTGGAAGATGATGATTTAGTTTCTGTGACCTTGAATGGTCTAGGAAAGGATTATGCACAGTTTCGGACATCCATTTCAGTTCGTGAAAGATTTTCTGATTTTGAGGAGTTGATTGCTCTTCTAATTTCTGAGGAGCAGAGAAATGGTGGTGCATCTTCTTCAGGAGAAACTTCAAAAGAAGTTGTCTTCTACTCAAATGCTGGAAGAGGTAGAGGTAGAGGTAGAGGAGGCCGATTTGGAGGCTGTGGTAGAAATCAGAATATGCAGCAAACTCAAGAAAACCAGTCCTATGGAGAAGGACGTGGTAACTCTAGAGGCAGGGGGATCCAAAGAGGTCGTGGTGGATGGCAAAGAGGCCAAAATGCAAATAGCAATGTTGAATGCTACTACTGTGGTAAAATGGATCATATGGCTAAAGATTGCTATAAAAAGCAGAATGACATCATGAATGGAAAATTGCAACAAGGGAATTATGCATCTTCTAGTAGACAGGGTGATGACAGAAATGAGCATTTGTTTATGGTGCAGCACATGAACAATTCTGTGACAAGTGTAGAAGAAAGCAACGATGTATGGTATGTTGACTCAAGTGCATCAAACCACATGACAGGTCATGCAGAATGGATGGAGGATGCAAGGAAAATGGAAAAACCAAGATTTGTGGAGACTGGTGATGATACTGCACATCCTATTGTGCAGATTGAAAATTTTCATTTGTCTATGCAGGATGGGAAAAAGAAATACATGTCTGATGTATTTCATGTCCCGAATATCACCAAGAATCTAGTTTCTGTTGGTCGAATGGTTGAACAGGGCTTGCAGGTCAGATTTAATCCTCATGGATGCTTTGTTGAGGATATGAAAAATAAAGGTCGCTTGATAGCAAAAGGAAAGAAGAAGGGCAGAATGTTTACGTTGGATGCAGACATGTCTGAATTGAGTGCAACAATGTTTGCACATGGGACCCTGGTGTAGTTGCAGATATTGATATCTGGCATAAACGCATTGGTCATGTTAATGTACAGCGACTTAAATCAATGCAGGCCCAAAATATTGTTGCAAGATTGCCTAAATTCAAGGTTGCAGAAATGCATAAGGTATGTGATGCCTGCCAATTTGGAAAACAGGCAAGGAAACCATTTCCTAGACATGTTCAAGAGAGTGAGAAGCCATTGGAATTAATCCACTCTGATGTGTGGACTACTAAAGCTACATCTCTTGGAGGCTGTCATTATTTTGTCACTTTTATTGATGACTATAGCAGAAAAGTTTTGGTGTATTTTATGAAAAAGAAAAGTGAAGTTTTTGAGCATTTCAAAACTCTTAAAGCTATGGTTGAAAAAGAAACAGGCCTGCAAATAAAATGCCTAAGGTCAGACGGAGGGGGAGAGTATCTCTCAAATGAGTTTGCAAGGTTCCTACAGGAGCATGGCATAAAGCAACAATATTCATGCAGTCATACCCCACAACAAAATGGAATTGCAGAAAGGAAAAACAGGCATATTGGAGAGGTATCTCGTGCCATGCTCAACGAAAAAGACTTGCCAGATTTTTACTGGGCTGAAGCAGTTGCTGAAGCAGTCTACATAATGAACAAGACTCCCACTACAGCAATACATGGGATGACTCCAGAGGAGAGATATACTGGTAGGAGACCAGATATTTCTCATTTGAAAATTTTTGGTTGCATTGCCTATGTACATGTGCCAGATGAGTTGAGATCGAAGTTGGATCCAAAAGCTGAGAAGTGTATCTTTATTGGTTACTCTCTGCGGCAAAAAGGGTATAGATGCTATAACCCTTGTTTACAATGAGCAGAGATGTTGTTTTTGATGAGATGAGTAGCTGGTATAAACCAGTAAATGTGATTGATGATGTAGATGCACAAAATGGTAATGCTGGATAGAATTCACAGCAGCAGTCACAAAATATTAGCGGACCTGGAGCGTCCTCTAACAGTGGTTCACATTCTTCGCCATGGACAGGCAGATTGAGATCAGGAGAATCTTCTCAAAGCAATACAGATAGTGGTATGCAGGTATCACGAAAAGGAAAAGAGAAGGTAGATCAGCCCATGTTTGATGTGAATGCAGGTCACTCTTATGTGGATGGTGAATCCAGTGGCTCAGAACAGAGCATTGATGATGAGTTGGGTATTCCTTCTATTGTTACACCTGGAGTAAGGAAGACCAGGGATGTTTTGAGAGAACCTGGGAGTGAACCTACTTTGCGCAGGTCTACGAGAGCTAGGTATCCTGTGGATAGGCTAAAATATGATGGATTTACAGCCATTCACTATGCATATATGGTCAAAGTGATACAGGAACCAGAACCCACTTCTTTTGAGCAAGCCATGGGAAAAGAAAAATGGGAGAAAGCCATGGATGAAGAAATGGATGCCTTGGAGGTAAATGCTACATGGGAATTGGTACCTTTGCTTAAAGGTAAGAATGCAATTGGTTGTAAGTGGGTTTATAAGGTGAAACACAATGCAGATGGTTCTGTGAACAGATACAAGGCAAGATTAGTAGTCAAGGGGTATGCACAAACATATGGCATTGACTATGAAGAAACATTCAGTCCGGTTGCAAGGATGGCAACCATAAGAGCAGTCATTGCTATGGCTGCATCAAAGGGATGGCCTTTACATCAGATGGATGTAAAGAATGCCTTCTTGCATGGTGATTTGCAAGAAGAGGTATATATGGAGCAGCCAACAGGTTATGTGCATGATGTTCATCCTCAGTTTGTTTGCAGGTTGAAAAAATCCTTGTATGGCTTGAAGCAAGCACCTAGAGCATGGTCTAACAAGATAGGACAGTATCTTGTCACTATTGGCTTTCAGATTTCCAAGGCAGATTTCTCACTTTATGTGAGAAAAACAGAGAAAGATATTATGCTACTTGTCATTTATATTGATGATTTGATTATGACAGGTGACAGTGATGAAGATATCCTTCATGTGAAAATGCTATTGAAGCAGAAGTTTGAGATGAAGGATTTGGGAGAGCTGCGTTATTTCTTGGGCATTGAGGTGATTAGATCACCAAGTGGGATACAGCTCTTGCAGAGGCAGTATGGATTGGACATGCTGTCCAAATATGGGATGACAGGCTGTAAGCCTATTTCAGTTCCTTTGGAGCAGAATGTGAAGCTGAGCACAGATGCAGGTGAGCTTCTAGAAGACCCTACTATGTACAGACGCATAGTAGGAAGTTTGATTTATATGACTATTACCAGGCCAGATTTGAGCTATGTTGTTGGATTGGTAAGTCAGTTTATGTAGGCTCCAAGGAAACCGCATTTGGATGCGGCTAGACGCATACTCAAGTATGTGAAGTCCACATTGCAGTATGGACTATTTTATGAGACTGGGGTTCAAATACAGTTGCATGGATACACTGATGCTGATTGGGCTGGTAGCATTTCTGATAGACAATCTACCAGTGGATATGTGTTCTCTTTTGGGAGTGCTGCAGTCACTTAGAGTAGCAAGAAACAGCCTACAATTGCCTTGTCGAGCACAGAGGCTGAGTACAGGGGTGCAATAATGGCTACATGTGAGGTAGCTTGGTTGCATAAGCTACTTTATGATATGCATCAGTCTACAGATGGACCAGTTGTCATTTATTGTGACAACATGAGTAGTATACACTTGGCAAATAACCAAGTCTATCATGCTAGAACAAAGCACATTGAGGTGCATTATCACTATGTGCGAGAGAGGGTTTTACTAGGTCTTATTGATCTAGTTTATGTCAGCACAGAGGATCAGGTAGCTGACATATTTACGAAGGCATTGGGCGCAGAGAAGCTACACAAGTTTAAAGACCTGCTTGGTGTGCAAGAATTGGGATTGAGCTCGAGGGGGAGTGTTGAGATATCGAGCTCCTCTCATGATAGGCCAGGGTGACCGTTGTGCATTTATGTCACCGACATGTCAATTACAGATGCGGTTGATACACCGCTCATGAATAATAGCTAGATGACAGCTATCCTTATCTACTCTAGTTCGTGGCTCAGTTAGTATGCCACCTTAGTTAGTTGAGTTTGGTTTGAGACCCATATATAGGGTTCTTCTATTTCTTTGTAAGAGAGTTCTTTTTGGCTTACACAATTAAGAAGAGGAAAACTGTTTTCAGCCTCCACCCTTGTGTGTATTCCCCCATTGTGCAAGCAAGAAAGCTACAAGTGAGACTCCTTCCTTCTCTCCCACAATCTTGACATGGTATCAAAGCCTTGTTCGTAGTAAGGAGCTCAAGAAAGCAAGCCAAGCTCGCGGTGTTCTGGTAAGAGGAGCAGTGTTGCTTTCATTTTCTGTTTTGGGAGCATATATTTGCAGGTAGCACAGCCCGAAAGTGTAGGAGTGCATTGTCTAAGGTTTGCAGATTTGCCCTTGTGAGGGTGAAGCTATGTTTTTTTGCAATGACAGAATTTTTTGTAGTGTGCTGTAATGGCATCTGATTCTCTCTCACAGATTGTCACTGAAAAGCTTGACAAGAACAACTTTCAAGCATGGAAGTTTAGAATGACGAATTTCCTTATGAACAGAGATGTTGTTTTTGATGAGATGAGTAGCTAGTATAAAGCAGTAAATGTGATTGATGATGTAGATGCACAAAATGGTAATGCTGCACAGAATTCACAGCAGCAGTCACAAAATATTAGTGGACCTAGAGTGTCCTCTAGCAGTGGTTCACATTCTTCGCCATGGACAGGCAGATTGAGATCAGGAGAATCTTCTCAAAGCAATACAGATAGTGGTATGCAGGTATCACGAAAAGGAAAAGAGAAGGTAGATCAGCCCATGTTTGATGTGAATGCAGGTCACTCTTATGTGGATGGTGAATCCAGTGGCTCAGAACAGAGCATTGATGATGAGTTGGGTATTCCTTCTATTGTTACACCTGGAGTAAGGAAGACCAGGGATATTTTGAGAGAACCTGGGAGTGAACCTACTTTGCGCAGGTCTACGAGAGCTAGGTATCCTGTGGATAGGCTGAAATATGATGGATTTACAGCCATTCACTATGCATATATGGTAAAAGTGATACAGGAACCAGAACCCACTTCTTTTGAGCAAGCCATAGGAAAAGAAAAATGGGAGAAAGCCATGGATGAAGAAATGGATGTCTTGGAGGTAAATGCTACATGGGAATTGGTACCTTTGCCTAAAGGTAAGAATGCAATTGGTTGTAAGTGGGTTGATAAGGTGAAACACAATGCAGATGGTTCTGTGAACAGATACAAGGCAAGATTAGTAGTCAAGGGGTATGCACAAACATATGGCATTGACTATGAAGAAACATTCAGTCCAGTTGCAAGGATGGAAACCGTAAGAGCAGTCATTGCTATGGCTGCATCAAAGGGATGGTCTTTACATCAGATGGATGTAAAGAATGCCTTCTTGCATGGTGATTTGTAAGAAGAGGTATATATGGAGCAGCCACCAGGTTATGTGCATGATGTTCATCCTGAGTTTGTTTGTAGGTTGAAGAAAGCCTTGTATGGCTTGAAGCAAGCACCTAGAGCATGGTCTGACAAGATAGGACAGTATCTTGTCACTATTGGCTTTCAGATTTCCAAGGCAGATTTCTCACTTTATGTGAGAAAAACAGAGAAAGATATTATGCTACTTGTCATTTATGTTGATGATTTGATTATGACAGGTGACAGTGATGAAGATATCCTTCATGTGAAAATGCTATTGAAGCAGAAGTTTGAGATGAAGGATTTGGGAGAGCTGCGTTATTTCTTGGGCATTGAGGTGATTAGATCACCAAGTGGGATACAGCTCTTGCAGAGGCAGTATGGATTGGACATGCTGTCCAAATATGGGATGATAGGCTGTAAGCCTATTTCAGTTCCTTTGGAGCAGAATGTGAAGCTGAGCACAGATGCAGGTGAGCTTCTAGAAGACCCTACTATGTACAAACGCATAGTAGGAAGTTTGATTTATATGACTATTACCAGGCCAGATTTGAGCTATGTTGTTGGATTGGTAAGTCAGTTTATGCAGGCTCCAAGGAAACCGCATTTGGATGCGGCTAGACACATACTCAGGTATGTGAAGTCCACGTTGCAGTATGGACTATTTTATGAGACTGGGGTTCAAATACAGTTGCATGGATACACTGATGCTGATTGGGCTGGTAGCATTTCTGATAGACGATCTACCAGTGGATATGTGTTCTCTTTTGGGAGTGCTGCAGTCACTTGGAGTAGGAAGAAACAACCTCAATTGCCTTGTCGAGCACAGAGGCTGAGTACAGGGGTGCAGTAATGGCTACATGTGAGGTAGCTTGGTTGCATAAGCTACTTTATGATATGCATCAGTCTACAGATGGACCAGTTGTCATTTATTGTGACAACATGAGTAGTATACACTTGGCAAATAACCCAGTCTATCATGCTAGAACAAAGCACATTGAGGTGCATTATCACTATGTGCGGGAGAGGGTTTTACTAGGTCTTATTGATCTAGTTTATGTCAGCACAGAGGATCAGGTAGCTGACATATTTACGAAGGCATTGGGCGCAGAGAAGCTAAGCAAGTTTAGAGACCTGCTTGGTGTGTAAGAATTGGGATTGAACTCGAGGGGGAGTGTTGAGATATCGAGCTCCACTCGTGATATGCCAGGGTGACCGTTGTGCATTTATGTCACCGACGTGTCAATTACAGATGCGGTTGGTACACCGCTCATGAATAATAGCTAGATGACAGCTATCCTTATCTACTCTAATTCGTGGCTCAGTTAGTATGCCACCTTAGTTAGTTGAGTTTGGTTTGAGACCCATATATAGGGTTCTTCTATTTCTTTGTAAGAGAGTTCTTTTTGGCTTACACAACTAAGAAGAGGAAAACTGTTTTCAGCCTCCACCCTTGTGTGTATTCCCCCATTGTGCAAGCAAGAAAGCTACAAGTGAGACTCCTTCCTTCTCTCCCACAATCTTGACATATGGAAATCTCAATTCTACTTCATAGGGGAAGCGTGGACAAGTCACCCTTAACAACAATCTAACTCCTACTTAAGAAAGACCACTTTGTAATCAATCAAAGGTAAAAGTGAGGCTAATACCACACTTGGTTCAAAGAGAGTGAGAGACAGGGGAGAGTATAACTCGATCCCCCTACCCATAAGGTAAAATCTCAGCTCCGACCCCCTAAAACGGTATTAAACCTAGTAACTAATCCTACCAACATTGGGAGGGTCACGATTTAATTAGCTCTATCTAATTTTAGAAAGTTACCCGACTTATCGGGGCCACCCAACCATAGGCATCCAATCCTCAATTCGAAGCCTCCCACTTTCCTCGATGGGGTTTGCTTAGTTTTATAATTAGCAAAGCCTACCACCACATTGTCTGGATATATAAAATCAGATTCCTTTTATTATTTTGTTGAACTGAGTTTGTTAAACTCAATCTTTAGCACATAACAAGCAATTCAAAAATCAGATACTTTATTTCACCATCACTTCGCAGAGTGGTACCAAAACTGTCTTTTTGCAAAAAGACATTGTTAACAGTATTTTGAGAAGGCAAATTGAAAGTACAAGTGCCATACCTTATTTTTTGGTGGATATTTATTTTGTGGAGCTTCAATGTATTATTCTAGGCACTTGTGTATCATGGACATCATGATATTATCATGGATGTATTCCTTTGTGAGAGCCGAGGGCTCATTCCCATGCAAATTGTATTTATCACCCGTAGTTGTATTTGTCTCACCTGCAAGTATTGTGTGGATTGCATAAACATATTTGTGGATACATTAGCATAGGCTTGGTCTATTTAGGCTAAGGTACAAGCATACTTCAAGGATTGACCTACCTAGAGCCCACTAAGTGGGTAGAATGCCCAAGAGAGGGTGCAAACCCTAATTCCTAGTTGTGGAAACCCTATGAGAAAAAAGTAAAAGCGGCACAAACCCTAAATGCAAAACACAAACCCTAACCCTAACCTTAATTATTGGTCTATATAAGGGTGGGAGATCTCAGTTGTATTCATCCTTTTGGCACATCCATGCTGCAAAATCTCTATTAGTGTGACTACTCAAGCTTTCTATTCTATCTTTCATTCTATCATCTTGCTTCAATTGCGTTGAGAGTGATTGAGAGGGAGAGAGTGAGAGCTATGCTGAGTGAGGGACTGAGGGAAGGTAAAGCTCTTCATCATTATCTTGCTTTTCTCTTCTTCTCTATTAGCTTGTCAACTCATTGGTGTGCTTGGTGGTGGATGCAAAGGAGCGACGGTATTGGATTGTGTTGATCGTAGTTGTGGAACCATCTTCGAGCCTTTAAGTCATCAAACATAAGAAGGTAAGTTAGGTGAGTTCACTACAAATCAAAGCTAGTCCTGTGTTCTTGATTTCTTGGATTGGAGAGAAGGATGCTTGGTTAGTTAGAGAGGAGTGTCGAGAGACAAGGTAAGAGATTGTCGTCGAAGTGAGTTGCAGATTCTGAAACAATAGAAGTCCGTCCAAAGTCCCGACTGTTGGTGTGTTTGGCTCAACATTTTGGTTCCGTTGCCGAGATGTAGGATGGTGCAACTGCCAAGGTTCTCACACTCCCACCATGTGGTGAAATAGGAGGCTTGTGCATGGGCATGGATGGGATTGATGGGATACTGATCACCCACGTTTATGGCTAGCATTCTAAAACCCATGCGGCTAGGTTAGAAAGGCCGAATTGGGAGGAAATGGTTCATTGGATTGAGATTGTGGACATAGGACTTGTTAGGGTAGAAAAAAAAAAGAACAAACTTAAAAAAAACTCAAAACCCTTCTTTCTTGGGTAACTCATATGGCAACATTGCAAATGATGGTTTATTTTGCTTGCCCCTTGTGATCAGTTCCATATGTATTCATGATTGAAAACTAACCAAATGCATAGCTTACTCTTGTTCACAAGCACTCACACACACCACCACCTCACTCACTCGAACCACCTCTCTTGTACCACCTTACTCACTCAAACGACTTCACTTACACCACTTCAACCCTAGCCACTCACTCATACCACACTCACTCGAACCGCCTCTCACTCACATCACCTAACTCACGCTAACCACCTCATTTGCACCACCTCAACCCTAGCCACTCACTCACACCACTCATTCACATGCTCATTTGCACCACCTCAACTTACTCGAACCACCTTGACCCTAGCTTCACTCGCACCACCTTTCATTCAAACCACCACTCACTTGAACCACCTCAATTACTCGCACTACTACTCACTCGCACCACCTAGGTCCCACCCATGTTGAGATGACAAGCTCAACACATGTGGACATTGATGATGGACCGCCTGGTTAGATGGGTCCACACGTTTACACTTAGCACGTCAATGGTCATTATGACTCTCACATGGCCACTGACTCATTACTTATTATATTCAGGTCGTTGCACCTATTTACAGATGGCATAGTTATAGCGCCAGTCGACTAGTGTAGTCGGTTATTCATTGTTTGACTTAGTAGGCCACTTTTCTTTTATGGTGTATCTTATCTATACTTTTTGTACATTGTAAAGAGTGTGGAAGAAGAAGAAGAAATCAGCAAGAAAACGTTTTGGCCTCCATCTCTCTTCTTGTCTCTTGAGTGAGCTTCTCCTTGTGCATGCTGTGTGTGTTCAACGCAGCATCTTGAGCAACCCCCTCCACCACGCGATTCTTGACATGGTATCAGAGCCGCACCACTGAGAGAGGTTGATTTCAAAGTTTGAAGCAAAGGAGAAGAAGCAAGGTTCGAGCAAGCAAGCCACGGGTAAGAAGCTCTCCCATCCTTCAACTCTTTCTCTTGGATAGTGCCTGTGGAGGCACCGAAAGCAGGGCAGAGCAAAAATCTCATATTGCAGTGACATTTGGTGTGCACGAAGAGTGCTGTGTATTGTGCAAATTTTCCCTTCAGGGCTTTCCCACAGTTATTTTGGGCATCTGAGACTGTTTCAGGGCCCGTTTTAGAGCCGCAAGGTTGCGGACAACAGTTTTAGGGTACGCTGTGACTTCGACTGTATTGACCAAAAGTGGGTGCACATGTTACAGATTTCAGATCTGTAAGTTCAAAGGTGTATACCAGTGAGTAAATACAAGGTTTATCTACAAACAGGTTGCAAATTTCATGTATTGTTGAGCAGACAGTGAAAAAGGCTGTCTGGTGTATTGCTGTGCACTAGAGGTCCAGGGTTGCAGAAGATTTGCTTGATGTTGGTATTAGTTTTGTGATAATGGCAGAGAACAGTGGAAGCCCCATCATTGAGAAGCTCGACAAGAACAACTACCTTTCATGGAAGTTCCGTGTCACGAATTTCCTTCTCGGAAAAGGCCTCTACGAGTTTGTTTCAGGTAAAGAAAAGGAGCCGGAGGTGAGTGATCCTCCAACTGCAGAAGAGACAAAGACATGGAAGGAATGGAATGCAAAGGATAAAAATGTCATCTATTGGTTGTCTGCAATAATTGACAATAACATGCTGGGACACATTAGAAATGCAGAGAATTCATATGCAGCTTGGACCATACTTGAAATTATGTTTTCTGTAAATACAAAGGCACGAAAGATTCAACTCAAGCAAGAGTTGAATACATTGAAGAAAGGGAAGATGTCTATCAATGAGTATGCACTGAAGGTAAGAAGCATTGCAGATGCATTGGCAGCGATTGATGCAATGCCCGATGATGATGATTTGGTGTCGTCTACCTTGGATGGACTTAACAATGAAAAGGCTTGAAAGTCTTTTGTAACTTCTGTATATGTCAGAAAGCCATTTCCAGATTTCGATGAATTGGTCTCCCTTATGATCACTGAAGAGATCAACATGCAGAGTGAGACATCTGAAAGAAGTGGTGAACAGGTCCAAGCTTTCTACTCCAGTTCTGGAAGGGGACGTGGTGGTAGGTTCTCTTTAAGAGGCCGTGGTACAGGATGTGGTAGTGACAACCAACAAAACAGATTGAATCAGCAATTTGGAGATATGCAGGTTTCAGGAGGTCGTGGTAACTTTAGAGGCAGGGGGAGCTTTAGAGGAAGAGGTGGATGGCAGAACAGAGGTTCTAACAACTCTGGTATTGTGTGCCACTACTGTGGCAAAACATGTCATATTGCAGCCCAATGTTATGCTAAGAGAGATGATATCCGCAGTGGTAAATTGCAGCAAGGAAACTATGCATCGTCTTCACGACAGAATGAAGACAAAAATGAACGTTTGTTCGTTATGCAACATATGTTGAATGCTGTTACAGGAAAGGGAATACATGAAGATGTTTGGTATGTTGATTCAGGTGCATCCAATCATATGACCAACCATGCAGAATGGTTTGGAGAGATGTAGGATTTGTAAAATGTAGGTTATGTGTAGACAGGTGATGATTCATGCCACCCAATTTCACACATTGAAAAATTTTCCTTGTCCTTGCATGATGGTAAGACAAAGAGTCTTTCAGATATATTACATGTGCCATCTATTACAAAGAACTTGGTGTCAGTGGGTCAAATGGTAGAGCAAGGGCTGCAAGTCAGATTTAATGTAAAGGGCTGCTTTGTAGAAGACTTCAATGGCAAGTGCAGGTTGGTAGCAAAGGGAAGTAGAGTTGGACGTATGTTTACTCTGGATGCTGGAATTCCTACTATGAATGCTGCTATGTATGCCAAAGGAAAAGGTGTTGTTGCAGACATTGAAATTTGGCACAAACGCATTGGACATGCAAATGTACAAAGGCTGAAATTAATGCAGTCCAAAGGGTTGGTTACATATTTGCCTACATTTAAAGTTGCAGAATTTCAGAAGGTATGTGAAGCATGTCAGTTTGGTAAGCAGGCAAGACAACCCTTTTCACATGACAGAGATGTAAGCAGAAATATTCTTGATGTTGTGCATACGGACATTTGGGGGCCTACACAAAATGTATCTCTTGGAGGCAGTTCATACTTCATCACATTCATTGATGATTGTTCTAGAAAGCTGTGGGTATATTTTATGAAGGAAAAGAGTGAAGCTTTTGAGCACTTTAGAACTTTCAAGGCTGCAGTTGAAAGAGAAATAGGCTTGAAAGTAAAGTACTTGAGGTCAGATGGAGGGGGAGAGTATCTCTCCAATGAGTTTAGTGATTTTCTGAGGTCTCATGGGATAAAGAGACAGTTCACATGCAGGTATATCCCACAGCAAAATGGGGTTGCAGAAAGGAAAAATAGGCATATTGCAGAAGTTGCACGCGCCTTGATTGGCTGAAAAGAATATGCCTAAGCATTTTTGGTCTGAGGCTGTTTATACTGTTGTTTATATTATGAATAGAACTCCCACAGCTGTAGTTCATGGTATGACCCCCGAAGAATGTTTTACAGATAAGAAGCCTGATGTTTCACACTTGAAAGTATTTGGCTGCATTGCGTATGTTCATGTGCCAGATGAGTTGTGAAAGAAACTGGATCCAAAGGCTGAAAAGTGTGTCTTTATTGGATACTCTTTAGAGCAGAAAGGGTATCGCTGTTACAACCCTGTCACATGTAAGTTCAGAGTGAGCAGGGATGTCATCTTTGATTAAATGAGTAGTTGGTATGCATCTAGTGGTGATGCATTGGATGATGATGATGATCATGACACTCATGTGCAGGCTGAAAAGCAAGAATCACGAACTCTTAACGGACCAGAGACATCATCTGGTAGTCCTTGGTCTGGGAGACTAAGGAGTACCTCTACATCTTCGGGTGCATCTAGTAGCACTACAGGTAAAGACAAAGGAAAGAATAAAGTGTCAAAAGGCATTGATGCAGTTCTTGATGGAGACTCTAGTGGCTCAGAGAGCTTAGATGATGAGCTTGGCATTCCTTCAGTGAGGACTCCAGGTGTGCAAAGAGCACGCGTTAATGCAAAGACTCCATTGAGTGATCCAGTGGTACGCAGGTCTAGTAGGGTGAGATACCCTATTAAAAGATTTGGTTTTGAAGGTTATACAGCTCACCATTATGCTTATATGGTGAAACTAGTTGAGGATGTTGAGCCCACATGTTTTGAGGAGGCTGTTGGTCATGCTCATTGGGATGCAGCAATGGATGAGAAGATGGCTGCATTAGAGGCCAATAAGACTTGGGATCTAGTATCATTGCCAAAGGGAAAGAAAGCTATTGGATGTAAGTGGGTTTATAAGATTAAGCACAATGCAGATGGTTCTATTAGCAGGTACAAAGCTAGGATGGTTGCAAAAGGCTATGCCCAGATATATGGCATAGATTATGATGAAACCTTCAGTCCAGTTGCTAGGATGGTAATTATCAGATGTGTGATTGCTTTGGCAGCAGCCAAAGGTTGGAGGTTGTAGCAAATGGATGTAAAGAATGCCTTCTTGCATGGTGATTTGCAGGAAGAAGTGTATATGGATCAACCAGCAGGTTATGAAGATTTAGAGCATCCCACGTATGTGTGAAGGTTGAAGAAGGCACTCTATGGGCTCAAGCAAGCACCTAGAGCATGGTCTGACAAGATTAGAGAGTATCTTGTCAATATTGGCTTTTATGTTTCTGATACTAATCACTCACTTTATGTGAGAAAGGGAGATGTAGGTTTGGTCATCATAGCCATCTATGTGGATGACTTGATTATTACAGGTGATAGTGATAGTGGGATTGCTGAAGTCAAGGGCTGTTTGAAGATGAAGTTTGAGATGAAGGATTTAGGTGAGCTAAGGTACTTCCTTGGCATTGAGGTGATCAGATGTGATGATGGTATATGGCTGTCCCAAAGACAGTATGGCTTGGATATGTTGTCCAAGTATGGTATGACTGCATGCAAACCACTTTCAGTCCCATTGGAGCAGAATGTAAAGCTGAGTGCTGATGTTGGGGATGAGATAGAAGACCCTACTATGTTCAGGAGGATAGTGGGGAGTTTGATCTACACGACTATTACAAGGCCAGACTTGAGCTAGGTTGTTGGTCTTGTGAGTCAATTTATGCAAGTACCTAGAAAGCCACATTTGGATGCAGTTAGACGCATATTGAGATATGTGAAGTCCACATTACATTATGGACTTTTCTATGAGGCATGTACAGATGTACAGGTATTTGGATACACAGATGCAGATTGGGCTGGTAGTATGTCTGATAGAAGATCTACCAGCGGATACATGTTCTCTCTTGGTAGTGCAGCTGTTGCATGGAGCAGCAAAAAGCAATCTACAGTTGCTTTGTCGTGTACAGAGGTTGAGTATAGAGGTGTTGCTGTTGCAGCATGTGAGGTAGTATGGCTGCAAAAGCTATTGGCTGATTTGGATGTCCAGGTGGAAGGTCCAGTTGTCATTTATTGTGACAACATGAGCAGTATACAGTTGGCTAGGAACCATGTGTTCCATGCCAGGACAAAACATATTGAGGTACACTACTACTTTGTGAGAGAGAAGGTACTACCAGAGGTGAGATTGACTTGGTGTATGTCAACACACAGGATCAGATAACTAACATCTTTACGAAGGCATTGGGTACAGAGAAGCTTCAAAAGTTTCAAAGCTTACTTGGAGTTGCAGAGATGCAGTTGAGCTTGAGGGGGAGTATTGAGATGACAAGCTCAACACATGCGGACATTGATGATGGACCGCCTGGTTAGATGGGTCCACACGTTTACACTTAGCACGTCAGTGGTCATTATGACTCTCACATGGCCACTGACTCATTACTTATTATATTCAGGTTGTTACACCTATTTACAGCTGGCATAGTTATAGCGCCAGTCGACTAGTGTAGTCGGTTATTCATTGTTTGACTTAGTAGGCCACTTTCCTTTTATGTTGTATCTTATCTATACTTTTTGTACATTGTAAAGAGTGTGGAAGAAGAAGAAGAAATTAGCAAGAAAACGTTTTGGCCTCCATCTCTCTTCTTGTCTGTTGAGTGAGCTTCTCCTTGTGCATTTTTTGTGTGTTCAGCGCAGCATCTTGAGCAACCCCCTCCACCATGCGATTCTTGACAACCCACCTCACACATTCACTCGCACCATCCTTCACTCGAACCACCACTCATTTGCACTACTCTCATTCGCACCACCTCAATCCTAGCCCACTCACTCGCACCACCTAGGTCTCCTAGGTCCCACCCACCTCACTCATTCACTCGCACCATCCTTCACTCGAACCACCACTCGTTCACACTACTCTCATTCACACCACCTCAATCCTAGCCCACTCACTCGCACCACTCACCTCACTCACACCACTTCCTTCATATCATTTCACTCGAACCACCTCAACCCTACCCTCACTCGCACCACTCATTCACATGCTCATTCTCATTCACATGCTCATTCACACCACCTCAACTCACTCGAATCACCTTGACCCTAGCTTCACTCACACCACCCTTCACTCAAACTACCACTCACTCGAACCACCTCAATTACTCACACTACTACTCACTCGCACCACCTAGATCTCCTAGGTCACACCCACCTCACTCATTCACTT